>NC_087365.1:64022122-64352059 GCF_030014295.1 Loxodonta africana | reverse complement strand
CCTTCTCTAATCTATACGTTTTGATTCGATTTTACGAAGTTAACGTGATTCGGATCGATTTGGCTCTCTTCGGCTCAATTAGGCTCCATTTGGCTCGTTTTGGATTGAATCGCTTCGATTCTGCTCGAATCGGCCTTATTGGCCCTATTCTGCTCTATTTGACTCTTTTCTACTCTATTCATCTCTATTTCACTCCATTCTATTCATTCCACACCGTTCTACACTACTCTATTCTGCTCTACCTACCCTACTCTAACTCTAATCGATTCAACGCGATTCCTCTCCTTTTGTCTGCATTCAGCACTATTCAGTTCTATTCGACTCTATTCGACTCTATTGTACTCTAGTCTACTCGTTTGTACTCTAGTCTACTCTTAGCTGATGTATTCTATAGTATGGTTTCTATCCTGTTCTATTCTACTCTATTCTACCGTACCTTATGCTACCCAACTCTAATCTAGTCTCATCCATTTGACTGGATACGATTCGACCCATTTCGACGCGATTTGGCTCGATTTGGCTCTATTCTCACTCTATTCCCCTCTACTGTACTCTAGTCTACTCTTTTCTGTATTCTTTCTGTATTGTTCTGTTCTCTTCTATTCTGTTTTATTCTATTCTACTCTACTCTATTCTACCCAACCCTACCATACCCGAACCTCCCCTACTCTAATCTATTCAATTCCATATGATGAATTTTGACCCAATTCGGGTCATATCCTTTAGATTCGTGTCCATTTGGATCGAATAGTGTCGATTCAGCTTCATTCGGCTCCATTAGGCTCGATTCACTGGATTCGGCTCAGTTTGGCTTGATTTGGCTCAATTCCGCTCGATTCGGCCCTCTTCGGCACTATTTAGCTCTGTTTGGATCTTTTCTACTCTCTTCGACTCCATTCGATTTCATCGCACCCCATTCTACTCCATTCTACACTATTCTACTCTACTGTACTCTAATTTCCTGTAATTGATTCGATGGGATTCGACGTGATTTGTCTTGTTTCGTCTCCATTCGGCTCGATTTGACTCTATTCGACTCTGTTTGCTCTACTCTCCTCTACTTTTTTCTACCCCATTCTATTGTATTCTTTCTCTTCTGTTCTACTGTGTTCCATTCTATTCTTCTCTATTCTATCCTACCCTACTCTAATCTGTTCTACTTGAGTCGTTTCCACGCACTTCGATGCGATTCGGCTCAAATCGGCTCCATTCCACTCCACTCATCCCCATTCAGTTCAAATCTGTTCGATTCGGCTCTAATCGGCTCCATTTGGCTCTAGTAAGGTCTATTCGGCTCTAATAGGCTCTATTCAGCTCTATTCTCCTCTATTAGACTCTACTCAACTCTATTATCTCTTTTCGACTCCATTCGACTCCATTCTACAGCATTCTACTCCATCATACTCTATTCTCTATTCTATTGTCTTGTACTTTATGCGACTCTAAACAAAAATGTGTTTTTTAGAGTAGTAGTCTATTCTAATCGATTGGATTGGATTTGACTTGAATCGATGGGATTCAATGCAATCCGACGGGATTCGAAGCGATACGGCACGATTCCGCGGGATTCGGCACGATTCGTCTTGATTTCTATCGTTTCGGCTCTTTTTGGCTCTTTCTGGCTCTATTCGTTAATATGGAACTCTATTCTACTCTACTCTTCTATACTCTACACTACTCGACCCTATTCTATTCTTTCAGTTCTCTTCTGTTCTTTTCTACTGCATTCTATTCTACCCTACCCTACCCTACCTTACCCTACTGTAATCTGTTCGATTCTATGTGACACACTTGAAAGAGATCCGACCTGATTTAGGTCGTATCGGTTCGATTCAGCTCCTTTTCCTCCATTAGATTCAAGTCGGTTCTACTCGGCTCTTTTCCGCTCTATTTGGCTCTGTTCAGCAGTATTCGACTCTATTTGTCTCTAGTCTACTCTACCCTACTTTTCTCTACTCTACTGTTTTCTTTCAGTTCTGTCGTAGTCTACCCTACCCTAACCTTACCCGCCCTACACTAATCTATTTGATTCGGCTCAACACATTTCAACGCGATTCGACATGTTTCATCTTGATTCACCTCGAATTTGGTCGATTCGGGTGTATTCAGCTCTGTTCGGCTCTTTTCGGCTCTATTCACCTCTATTCAACTCTATTTCACTCTCTTCTACTCTACTTAATTCTATTCTATTCTTTCTGTTGTGTTCTCTTCTCTTCTCTTCTAAACCTCTCCTACCCTACCCCCCTCTACTCTAATCTATTCAATTCACTTCAATGCATTTCGACGCGATTCCATGTGATTAGGCTTGAATCGGCTCCATTTAGCTCTATTTGACTTGAATCGGGTCGATTCGGCTCAATTCAGCATAGTTAGGCTCGATTCAACCTTCTTCAGCCCTTTTTGGCTCTATTCAGCTCTTTTCTACTTTAATCGTCTCTATTTGGCTCCATTCGACTCCGTTCCACACGATTCGACTCCATTCTACTGCATTCTGCACTATTCTATTCTCTTCTACCCTACCCTACTCTTATCGATTTTAATCAATTTGATTCATTACGATTTGTCTCATTTCCTCTCCATCTGACTCGATTCAGCTTGAATTGGATCTATTCATCTATAGTCGGCACTGCTCGACTCTGACTATTCGACTCTGCTCAACTCTACTCCATTCTACTCTTTGTGTTCTCCTCTATTCTATTCTACTCTGCCCTAACCTACCGAATCCCAGCCTAACCTACACTACTCTAATCTATTCAATTTAATTGGATTCCATTCAATTCAATACCATTCTGCTCTATTTGACACAGTTCAATGTTATTCGGTGAGATTCCATGAGATTCGATGGGTTTTGGTTGGATTTCATGGGATTCAATGAAATTGGATGCAATAGGATGCGATTAGTTGTGATTTGGCTCAGTTTGGCCCGGTTCATTTTTTTGTCTCTATTTGGCTTGTTTCAGCTCCATTCGGCTACATTCAGCTCGAATCTGGTTGATTCGACTCGATTCGGCTCGATTTGGCTGGATTCGGCTGGATTTGGCCGTATGGGGCCCTGTTCGGCGCTATTCAGCTCTATTCCACTCTTTTCTGCTCTATTCATCTCTATTCGACTCCATTCCACACCATTCTATTCCATTCTACACTATCCTATTCTACAGAACCCTACCCCACCGTACCCTATCCTAATCTATTCTATTCTGTTGTATCCTATTCTCTTTTTCTATTTTCCCTATTCCATCCCATGCTACTCTACCATACCCTACACTAAACTAACCTACCCTGACCTATGCTGTTCTATTCTATTTTCTCTGTTCCACCGTATGCTACCCTACCCTACGGTACCCGACCGTACCGTACCCTACTACTACTTAGGAGTACTCAATAAGGGTAGTAATTAAGGGTACTAGTTAGGGCAAGGGTACTATTTCAGGCTACTAGTTCATGCCAGGGTACTTGTTAAGGGTACTAGTTAAGCTAAGGTTTATTCGTTAATGGTACTAGTTAATGCTAGGGTAATAGTTAAGGGTACTTGTTAAGGCACTGGTACTTGTTGAGGGTACTGTTGGAGACAAGGGTCGTATTTAAGACCACTACTTAAGGCAAGGCTACTAGTTAGGGGTGCTAGTTAAGGCCAGGGTACTAGTTAAGGTAAGGCTACTAGATAAGGCTACTAGTTAAGGCAAGGCTACTAGTTTAGGGAACAAACTCAGGGTACTTGTCAAGGCAAGGGTACTGTCCAAGGCTAGTTGTCTAGGCTACTGATCTATGCCCCTAGTCTAGCTGACTAGTCCAGCTTATTAGTCTAAGCTACTACTCTAGCCTTTTCTTGTCTACTGTACCATAGTCTACCTTCATCTACCCCATCCTAAAATACCGTACCGTACCCTATTCTATTCTAATCTATTCGATTTGATTCGATTCAAAGCATTTCGATGCAATTGGACGCGATCGTGCTTGAATCGGCTCGATTCGGCACCATCAGCTCCATTCAGCTTGATTCTGCTCGTTTCAACTCGATTTAACTCAGTGCAGCCTTATTCGGCCCTACTCAGCTCGATTCGACTGTTTTCTACTCTGTCTCTAGTCAACCCCATTTGGCTCCATTCTATTCCTTTCTACACTATTCTACTCTATTCTTTTCTACCCTACCCTACCCTCCTCTAATCTATTCTAACGGATTCGATTCGACGCGGTTCGAAGCAATTCGACACGATTCATCTTGTTTTGTTTCCATTTGGCTCAATTCGGCTCGAATTGTCTCTATTCAGCTATATACTGCACTATTTGTCTCTATTCGACTCAATTCTACTCTACTCTTCTCTACTTTTCTTTGCTCTACTCTACTGTACTATATTCTATTCTTTCTCTTCAGTACTGTTCTATTCTATTCTACCCTCCGCTCCCCTCCCCTCCCCTTCTCTAAGCTGTTTGATTCGATTTTATTTGACACATTTCCACGCGATTCGAAGTGATTAGGCTTGAATCAGCTCAATTCGGTTCGAATCGGCTCCATTCAGCTCGATTTCGCTCCATTCATCTCGATTTGGCTCAGATTGTGTCGATTCTGCTCCATTAGGCCTTCTTTGGTCCTATTCGGCCCTATCCTGCTCTATTCCACTGTTTTCTACTCTATTCATCTCTATCCGTCTCTATTCGACTCCTTTCAACTCCATTCTATTCCATTCCACACCATTCTCTCCTATTCTCTTGTACTCTGTTCTATTCTACCCGACCCTACCCTACTGCACCCCACCCAGAACTACCCTACTTTAATCTATTCAATTCAGTTCGACGTGATTTGATGGGATTCGACGGAATTTGACGAGATCTGAAGGGATTCAATGGGATTGGAAGACATTTGAAGAGATTCCATGCGACTCGACGTGATTCAGCAGGATTCTATGAGATTCGATGTAATTCGAAGTTAATCGATGTGATACGAAGCGATTCGGCGTGATTCGATGACATTCGACGTAATTTGACGCGATTCAACCCGATTTGACCCAAAGTGATGTGATTCGATGTGATTCGATGGGCTACGACTCTATTCAGCTACAGTCGGTGTGATTCTGCTTGATTCAGCTCAATTAGGTGCTTTTCGGCACTATACGCCTCTTTTCAGCTGTATTCACCTCCATTCAGCTCTATCTGTCTCTATTCGGTCTATTCGACTCTACTCTTTTCCAATCTATTCCATTCTTTATATTCTGCTCTAATCTCTTCTATTCTACTCTAGTCTATTCTACCCTCCCCTCCCCTTCTCTAATCTATACGTTTTGATTCGATTTTACGAAGTTAACGTGATTCGGATCGATTTGGCTCTCTTCGGCTCAATTAGGCTCCATTTGGCTCGTTTTGGATTGAATCGCTTCGATTCTGCTCGAATCGGCCTTATTGGCCCTATTCTGCTCTATTTGACTCTTTTCTACTCTATTCATCTCTATTTCACTCCATTCTATTCATTCCACACCGTTCTACACTACTCTATTCTGCTCTACCTACCCTACTCTAACTCTAATCGATTCAACGCGATTCCTCTCCTTTTGTCTGCATTCGGCACTATTCAGTTCTATTCGACTCTATTCGACTCTATTGTACTCTAGTCTACTCGTTTGTACTCTAGTCTACTCTTAGCTGATGTATTCTATTGTATGGTTTCTATCCTGTTCTATTCTACTCTATTCTACCGTACCTTATGCTACCCAACTCTAATCTAGTCTCATCCATTTGATTGGATACGATTCGACCCATTTCGACGCGATTTGGCTCGATTTGGCTCTATTCTCACTCTATTCCCCTCTACTGTACTCTAGTCTACTCTTTTCTGTATTCTTTCTGTATTGTTCTGTTCTCTTCTATTCTGTTTTATTCTATTCTACTCTACTCTATTCTACCCAACCCTACCATACCCGAACCTCCCCTACTCTAATCTATTCAATTCCATATGATGAATTTTGACCCAATTCGGGTCATATCGTTTAGATTCGTGTCCATTTGGATCGAATAGTGTCGATTCAGCTTCATTCGGCTCCATTAGGCTCGATTCACTGGATTCGGCTCAGTTTGGCTTGATTTGGCTCAATTCCGCTCGATTCGGCCCTCTTCGGCACTATTTAGCTCTGTTTGGATCTTTTCTACTCTCTTCGACTCCATTCGATTTCATCGCACCCCATTCTACTCCATTCTACACTATTCTACTCTACTGTACTCTAATTTCCTGTAATTGATTCGATGGGATTCGACGTGATTTGTCTTGTTTCGTCTCCATTCGGCTCGATTTGACTCTATTCGACTCTGTTTGCTCTACTCTCCTCTACTTTTTTCTACCCCATTCTATTGTATTCTTTCTCTTCTGTTCTACTGTGTTCCATTCTATTCTTCTCTATTCTATCCTACCCTACTCTAATCTGTTCTACTTGAGTCGTTTCCACGCATTTCGATGCGATTCGGCTCAAATCGGCTCCATTCCACTCCACTCATCCCCATTCAGTTCAAATCTGTTCGATTCGGCTCTAATCGGCTCCATTTGGCTCTAGTAAGATCTATTCGGCTCTAATAGGCTCTATTCAGCTCTATTCTCCTCTATTAGACTCTACTCAACTCTATTATCTCTTTTCGACTCCATTCGACTCCATTCTACAGCATTCTACTCCATCATACTCTATTCTCTATTCTATTGTCTTGTACTTTATGCGACTCTAAACAAAAATGTGTTTTTTAGAGTAGTAGTCTATTCTAATCGATTGGATTGGATTTGACTTGAATCGATGGGATTCAATGCAATCCGACGGGATTCGAAGCGATACGGCACGATTCCGCGGGATTCGGCACGATTCGTCTTGATTTCTATCGTTTCGGCTCTTTTTGGCTCTTTCTGGCTCTATTCGTTAATATGGAACTCTATTCTACTCTACTCTTCTATACTCTACACTACTCGACCCTATTCTATTCTTTCAGTTCTCTTCTGTTCTTTTCTACTGCATTCTATTCTACCCTACCCTACCCTACCTTACCCTACTGTAATCTGTTCGATTCTATGTGACACACTTGAAAGAGATCCGACCTGATTTAGGTCGTATCGGTTCGATTCAGCTCCTTTTCCTCCATTAGATTCAAGTCGGTTCTACTCGGCTCTTTTCCGCTCTATTTGGCTCTGTTCAGCAGTATTCGACTCTATTTGTCTCTAGTCTACTCTACCCTACTTTTCTCTACTCTACTGTTTTCTTTCAGTTCTGTCGTAGTCTACCCTACCCTAACCTTACCCGCCCTACACTAATCTATTTGATTCGGTTCAACACATTTCAACGCGATTCGACATGTTTCATCTTGATTCACCTCGAATTTGGTCGATTCGGGTGTATTCAGCTCTGTTCGGCTCTTTTCGGCTCTATTCACCTCTATTCAACTCTATTTCACTCTCTTCTACTCTACTTAATTCTATTCTATTCTTTCTGTTGTGTTCTCTTCTCTTCTCTTCTAAACCTCTCCTACCCTACCCCCCTCTACTCTAATCTATTCAATTCACTTCAATGCATTTCGACGCGATTCCATGTGATTAGGCTTGAATCGGCTCCATTTAGCTCTATTTGACTTGAATCGGGTCGATTCGGCTCAATTCAGCATAGTTAGGCTCGATTCAACCTTCTTCAGCCCTTTTTGGCTCTATTCAGCTCTTTTCTACTTTAATCGTCTCTATTTGGCTCCATTCGACTCCGTTCCACACGATTCGACTCCATTCTACTGCATTCTGCACTATTCTATTCTCTTCTACCCTACCCTACTCTTATCGATTTTAATCAATTTGATTCATTACGATTTGTCTCATTTCCTCTCCATCTGACTCGATTCAGCTTGAATTGGATCTATTCATCTATAGTCGGCACTGCTCGACTCTGACTATTCGACTCTGCTCAACTCTACTCCATTCTACTCTTTGTGTTCTCCTCTATTCTATTCTACTCTGCCCTAACCTACCGAATCCCAGCCTAACCTACACTACTCTAATCTATTCAATTTAATTGCATTCCATTCAATTCCATACCATTCTGCTCTATTTGACACAGTTCAATGTTATTCAGTGAGATTCCATGAGATTCGATGGGTTTTGGTTGGATTTCATGGGATTCAATGAAATTGGATGCAATAGGATGCGATTAGTTGTGATTTGGCTCAGTTTGGCCCGGTTCATTTTTTTGTCTCTATTTGGCTTGTTTCAGCTCCATTCGGCTACATTCAGCTCGAATCTGGTTGATTCGACTCGATTCGGCTCGATTTGGCTGGATTCGGCTGGATTTGGCCGTATGGGGCCCTGTTCGGCGCTATTCAGCTCTATTCCACTCTTTTCTGCTCTATTCATCTCTATTCGACTCCATTCCACACCATTCTATTCCATTCTACACTATCCTATTCTACAGAACCCTACCCCACCGTACCCTATCCTAATCTATTCTATTCTGTTGTATCCTATTCTCTTTTTCTATTTTCCCTATTCCATCCCATGCTACTCTACCATACCCTACACTAAACTAACCTACCCTGACCTATGCTGTTCTATTCTATTTTCTCTGTTCCACCGTATGCTACCCTACCCTACGGTACCCGACCGTACCGTACCCTACTACTACTTAGGAGTACTCAATAAGGGTAGTAATTAAGGGTACTAGTTAGGGCAAGGGTACTATTTCAGGCTACTAGTTCATGCCAGGGTACTTGTTAAGGGTACTAGTTAAGCTAAGGTTTATTCGTTAATGGTACTAGTTAATGCTAGGGTAATAGTTAAGGGTACTTGTTAAGGCACTGGTACTTGTTGAGGGTACTGTTGGAGACAAGGGTCGTATTTAAGACCACTACTTAAGGCAAGGCTACTAGTTAGGGGTGCTAGTTAAGGCCAGGGTACTAGTTAAGGTAAGGCTACTAGATAAGGCTACTAGTTAAGGCAAGGCTACTAGTTTAGGGAACAAACTCAGGGTACTTGTCAAGGCAAGGGTACTGTCCAAGGCTAGTTGTCTAGGCTACTGATCTATGCCCCTAGTCTAGCTGACTAGTCCAGCTTATTAGTCTAAGCTACTACTCTAGCCTTTTCTTGTCTACTGTACCATAGTCTACCTTCATCTACCCCATCCTAAAATACCGTACCGTACCCTATTCTATTCTAATCTATTCGATTTGATTCGATTCAAAGCATTTCGATGCAATTGGACGCGATCGTGCTTGAATCGGCTCGATTCGGCACCATCAGCTCCATTCAGCTTGATTCTGCTCGTTTCAACTCGATTTAACTCAGTGCAGCCTTATTCGGCCCTACTCAGCTCGATTCGACTGTTTTCTACTCTGTCTCTAGTCAACCCCATTTGGCTCCATTCTATTCCTTTCTACACTATTCTACTCTATTCTTTTCTACCCTACCCTACCCTCCTCTAATCTATTCTAACGGATTCGATTCGACGCGGTTCGAAGCAATTCGACACGATTCATCTTGTTTTGTTTCCATTTGGCTCAATTCGGCTCGAATTGTCTCTATTCAGCTATATACTGCACTATTTGTCTCTATTCGACTCAATTCTACTCTACTCTTCTCTACTTTTCTTTGCTCTACTCTACTGTACTATATTCTATTCTTTCTCTTCAGTACTGTTCTATTCTATTCTACCCTCCGCTCCCCTCCCCTCCCCTTCTCTAAGCTGTTTGATTCGATTTTATTTGACACATTTCCACGCGATTCGAAGTGATTAGGCTTGAATCAGCTCAATTCGGTTCGAATCGGCTCCATTCAGCTCGATTTCGCTCCATTCATCTCGATTTGGCTCAGATTGTGTCGATTCTGCTCCATTAGGCCTTCTTTGGTCCTATTCGGCCCTATCCTGCTCTATTCCACTGTTTTCTACTCTATTCATCTCTATCCGTCTCTATTCGACTCCTTTCAACTCCATTCTATTCCATTCCACACCATTCTCTCCTATTCTCTTGTACTCTGTTCTATTCTACCCTACCCTACCCTACTGCACCCCACCCAGAGCTACCCTACTTTAATCTATTCAATTCAGTTCGACGTGATTTGATGGGATTCGACGGAATTTGACGAGATCTGAAGGGATTCAATGGGATTGGAAGACATTTGAAGAGATTCCATGCGACTCGACGTGATTCAGCAGGATTCTATGAGATTCGATGTAATTCGAAGTTAATCGATGTGATACGAAGCGATTCGGCGTGATTCGATGACATTCGACGTAATTTGACGCGATTCAACCCGATTTGACCCAAAGTGATGTGATTCGATGTGATTCGATGGGCTACGACTCTATTCAGCTACAGTCGGTGTGATTCTGCTTGATTCAGCTCAATTAGGTGCTTTTCGGCACTATACGGCTCTTTTCAGCTGTATTCACCTCCATTCAGCTCTATCCGTCTCTATTCGGTCTATTCGACTCTACTCTTTTCCAATCTATTCCATTCTTTATATTCTGCTCTAATCTCTTCTATTCTACTCTAGTCTATTCTACCCTCCCCTCCCCTTCTCTAATCTATACGTTTTGATTCGATTTTACGAAGTTAACGTGATTCGGATCGATTTGGCTCTCTTCGGCTCAATTAGGCTCCATTTGGCTCGTTTTGGATTGAATCGCTTCGATTCTGCTCGAATCGGCCTTATTGGCCCTATTCTGCTCTATTTGACTCTTTTCTACTCTATTCATCTCTATTTCACTCCATTCTATTCATTCCACACCGTTCTACACTACTCTATTCTGCTCTACCTACCCTACTCTAACTCTAATCGATTCAACGCGATTCCTCTCCTTTTGTCTGCATTCGGCACTATTCAGTTCTATTCGACTCTATTCGACTCTATTGTACTCTAGTCTACTCGTTTGTACTCTAGTCTACTCTTAGCTGATGTATTCTATTGTATGGTTTCTATCCTGTTCTATTCTACTCTATTCTACCGTACCTTATGCTACCCAACTCTAATCTAGTCTCATCCATTTGATTGAATACGATTCGACCCATTTCGACGCGATTCGGCTCGATTTGGCTCTATTCTCACTCTATTCCCCTCTACTGTACTCTAGTCTACTCTTTTCTGTATTCTTTCTGTATTGTTCTGTTCTCTTCTATTCTGTTTTATTCTATTCTACTCTACTCTATTCTACCCAACCCTACCATACCCGAACCTCCCCTACTCTAATCTATTCAATTCCATATGATGAATTTTGACCCAATTCGGGTCATATCGTTTAGATTCGTGTCCATTTGGATCGAATAGTGTCGATTCAGCTTCATTCGGCTCCATTAGGCTCGATTCACTGGATTCGGCTCAGTTTGGCTTGATTTGGCTCAATTCCGCTCGATTCGGCCCTCTTCGGCACTATTTAGCTCTGTTTGGATCTTTTCTACTCTCTTCGACTCCATTCGATTTCATCGCACCCCATTCTACTCCATTCTACACTATTCTACTCTACTGTACTCTAATTTCCTGTAATTGATTCGATGGGATTCGACGTGATTTGTCTTGTTTCGTCTCCATTCGGCTCGATTTGACTCTATTCGACTCTGTTTGCTCTACTCTCCTCTACTTTTTTCTACCCCATTCTATTGTATTCTTTCTCTTCTGTTCTACTGTGTTCCATTCTATTCTTCTCTATTCTATCCTACCCTACTCTAATCTGTTCTACTTGAGTCGTTTCCACGCATTTCGATGCGATTCGGCTCAAATCGGCTCCATTCCACTCCACTCATCCCCATTCAGTTCAAATCTGTTCGATTCGGCTCTAATCGGCTCCATTTGGCTCTAGTAAGATCTATTCGGCTCTAATAGGCTCTATTCAGCTCTATTCTCCTCTATTAGACTCTACTCAACTCTATTATCTCTTTTCGACTCCATTCGACTCCATTCTACAGCATTCTACTCCATCATACTCTATTCTCTATTCTATTGTCTTGTACTTTATGCGACTCTAAACAAAAATGTGTTTTTTAGAGTAGTAGTCTATTCTAATCGATTGGATTGGATTTGACTTGAATCGATGGGATTCAATGCAATCCGACGGGATTCGAAGCGATACGGCACGATTCCGCGGGATTCGGCACGATTCGTCTTGATTTCTATCGTTTCGGCTCTTTTTGGCTCTTTCTGGCTCTATTCGTTAATATGGAACTCTATTCTACTCTACTCTTCTATACTCTACACTACTCGACCCTATTCTATTCTTTCAGTTCTCTTCTGTTCTTTTCTACTGCATTCTATTCTACCCTACCCTACCCTACCTTACCCTACTGTAATCTGTTCGATTCTATGTGACACACTTGAAAGAGATCCGACCTGATTTAGGTCGTATCGGTTCGATTCAGCTCCTTTTCCTCCATTAGATTCAAGTCGGTTCTACTCGGCTCTTTTCCGCTCTATTTGGCTCTGTTCAGCAGTATTCGACTCTATTTGTCTCTAGTCTACTCTACCCTACTTTTCTCTACTCTACTGTTTTCTTTCAGTTCTGTCGTAGTCTACCCTACCCTAACCTTACCCGCCCTACACTAATCTATTTGATTCGGCTCAACACATGTCAACGCGATTCGACATGTTTCATCTTGATTCACCTCGAATTTGGTCGATTCGGGTGTATTCAGCTCTGTTCGGCTCTTTTCGGCTCTATTCACCTCTATTCAACTCTATTTCACTCTCTTCTACTCTACTTAATTCTATTCTATTCTTTCTGTTGTGTTCTCTTCTCTTCTCTTCTAAACCTCTCCTACCCTACCCCCCTCTACTCTAATCTGTTCAATTCACTTCAATGCATTTCGACGCGATTCCATGTGATTAGGCTTGAATCGGCTCCATTTAGCTCTATTTGACTTGAATCGGGTCGATTCGGCTCAATTCAGCATAGTTAGGCTCGATTCAACCTTCTTCAGCCCTTTTTGGCTCTATTCAGCTCTTTTCTACTTTAATCGTCTCTATTTGGCTCCATTCGACTCCGTTCCACACGATTCGACTCCATTCTACTGCATTCTGCACTATTCTATTCTCTTCTACCCTACCCTACTCTTATCGATTTTAATCAATTTGATTCATTACGATTTGTCTCATTTCCTCTCCATTTGACTCGATTCAGCTTGAATTGGATCTATTCATCTATAGTCGGCACTGCTCGACTCTGACTATTCGACTCTGCTCAACTCTACTCCATTCTACTCTTTGTGTTCTCCTCTATTCTATTCTACTCTGCCCTAACCTACCGAATCCCAGCCTAACCTACACTACTCTAATCTATTCAATTTAATTGCATTCCATTCAATTCCATACCATTCTGCTCTATTTGACACAGTTCAATGTTATTCGGTGAGATTCCATGAGATTCGATGGGTTTTGGTTGGATTTCATGGGATTCAATGAAATTGGATGCAATAGGATGCGATTAGTTGTGATTTGGCTCAGTTTGGCCCGGTTCATTTTTTTGTCTCTATTTGGCTTGTTTCAGCTCCATTCGGCTACATTCAGCTCGAATCTGGTTGATTCGACTCGATTCGGCTCGATTTGGCTGGATTCGGCTGGATTTGGCCGTATGGGGCCCTGTTCGGCGCTATTCAGCTCTATTCCACTCTTTTCTGCTCTATTCATCTCTATTCGACTCCATTCCACACCATTCTATTCCATTCTACACTATCCTATTCTACAGAACCCTACCCCACCGTACCCTATCCTAATCTATTCTATTCTGTTGTATCCTATTCTCTTTTTCTATTTTCCCTATTCCATCCCATGCTACTCTACCATACCCTACACTAAACTAACCTACCCTGACCTATGCTGTTCTATTCTATTTTCTCTGTTCCACCGTATGCTACCCTACCCTACGGTACCCGACCGTACCGTACCCTACTACTACTTAGGAGTACTCAATAAGGGTAGTAATTAAGGGTACTAGTTAGGGCAAGGGTACTATTTCAGGCTACTAGTTCATGCCAGGGTACTTGTTAAGGGTACTAGTTAAGCTAAGGTTTATTCGTTAATGGTACTAGTTAATGCCAGGGTAATAGTTAAGGGTACTTGTTAAGGCACTGGTACTTGTTGAGGGTACTGTTGGAGACAAGGGTCGTATTTAAGACCACTACTTAAGGCAAGGCTACTAGTTAGGGGTGCTAGTTAAGGCCAGGGTACTAGTTAAGGTAAGGCTACTAGATAAGGCTACTAGTTAAGGCAAGGCTACTAGTTTAGGGAACAAACTCAGGGTACTTGTCAAGGCAAGGGTACTGTCCAAGGCTAGTTGTCTAGGCTACTGATCTATGCCCCTAGTCTAGCTGACTAGTCCAGCTTATTAGTCTAAGCTACTACTCTAGCCTTTTCTTGTCTACTGTACCATAGTCTACCTTCATCTACCCCATCCTAAAATACCGTACCGTACCCTATTCTATTCTAATCTATTCGATTTGATTCGATTCAAAGCATTTCGATGCAATTGGACGCGATCGTGCTTGAATCGGCTCGATTCGGCACCATCAGCTCCATTCAGCTTGATTCTGCTCGTTTCAACTCGATTTAACTCAGTGCAGCCTTATTCGGCCCTACTCAGCTCGATTCGACTGTTTTCTACTCTGTCTCTAGTCAACCCCATTTGGCTCCATTCTATTCCTTTCTACACTATTCTACTCTATTCTTTTCTACCCTACCCTACCCTCCTCTAATCTATTCTAACGGATTCGATTCGACGCGGTTCGAAGCAATTCGACACGATTCATCTTGTTTTGTTTCCATTTGGCTCAATTCGGCTCGAATTGTCTCTATTCAGCTATATACTGCACTATTTGTCTCTATTCGACTCAATTCTACTCTACTCTTCTCTACTTTTCTTTGCTCTACTCTACTGTACTATATTCTATTCTTTCTCTTCAGTACTGTTCTATTCTATTCTACCCTCCGCTCCCCTCCCCTCCCCTTCTCTAAGCTGTTTGATTCGATTTTATTTGACACATTTCCACGCGATTCGAAGTGATTAGGCTTGAATCAGCTCAATTCGGTTCGAATCGGCTCCATTCAGCTCGATTTCGCTCCATTCATCTCGATTTGGCTCAGATTGTGTCGATTCTGCTCCATTAGGCCTTCTTTGGTCCTATTCGGCCCTATCCTGCTCTATTCCACTGTTTTCTACTCTATTCATCTCTATCCGTCTCTATTCGACTCCTTTCAACTCCATTCTATTCCATTCCACACCATTCTCTCCTATTCTCTTGTACTCTGTTCTATTCTACCCGACCCTACCCTACTGCACCCCACCCAGAACTACCCTACTTTAATCTATTCAATTCAGTTCGACGTGATTTGATGGGATTCGACGGAATTTGACGAGATCTGAAGGGATTCAATGGGATTGGAAGACATTTGAAGAGATTCCATGCGACTCGACGTGATTCAGCAGGATTCTATGAGATTCGATGTAATTCGAAGTTAATCGATGTGATACGAAGCGATTCGGCGTGATTCGATGACATTCGACGTAATTTGACGCGATTCAACCCGATTTGACCCAAAGTGATGTGATTCGATGTGATTCGATGGGCTACGACTCTATTCAGCTACAGTCGGTGTGATTCTGCTTGATTCAGCTCAATTAGGTGCTTTTCGGCACTATACGGCTCTTTTCAGCTGTATTCACCTCCATTCAGCTCTATCCGTCTCTATTCGGTCTATTCGACTCTACTCTTTTCCAATCTATTCCATTCTTTATATTCTGCTCTAATCTCTTCTATTCTACTCTAGTCTATTCTACCCTCCCCTCCCCTTCTCTAATCTATACGTTTTGATTCGATTTTACGAAGTTAACGTGATTCGGATCGATTTGGCTCTCTTCGGCTCAATTAGGCTCCATTTGGCTCGTTTTGGATTGAATCGCTTCGATTCTGCTCGAATCGGCCTTATTGGCCCTATTCTGCTCTATTTGACTCTTTTCTACTCTATTCATCTCTATTTCACTCCATTCTATTCATTCCACACCGTTCTACACTACTCTATTCTGCTCTACCTACCCTACTCTAACTCTAATCGATTCAACGCGATTCCTCTCCTTTTGTCTGCGTTCGGCACTATTCAGTTCTATTCGACTCTATTCGACTCTATTGTACTCTAGTCTACTCGTTTGTACTCTAGTCTACTCTTAGCTGATGTATTCTATAGTATGGTTTCTATCCTGTTCTATTCTACTCTATTCTACCGTACCTTATGCTACCCAACTCTAATCTAGTCTCATCCATTTGATTGGATACGATTCGACCCATTTCGACGCGATTCGGCTCGATTTGGCTCTATTCTCACTCTATTCCCCTCTACTGTACTCTAGTCTACTCTTTTCTGTATTCTTTCTGTATTGTTCTGTTCTCTTCTATTCTGTTTTATTCTATTCTACTCTACTCTATTCTACCCAACCCTACCATACCCGAACCTCCCCTACTCTAATCTATTCAATTCCATATGATGAATTTTGACCCAATTCGGGTCATATCGTTTAGATTCGTGTCCATTTGGATCGAATAGTGTCGATTCAGCTTCATTCGGCTCCATTAGGCTCGATTCACTGGATTCGGCTCAGTTTGGCTTGATTTGGCTCAATTCCGCTCGATTCGGCCCTCTTCGGCACTATTTAGCTCTGTTTGGATCTTTTCTACTCTCTTCGACTCCATTCGATTTCATCGCACCCCATTCTACTCCATTCTACACTATTCTACTCTACTGTACTCTAATTTCCTGTAATTGATTCGATGGGATTCGACGTGATTTGTCTTGTTTCGTCTCCATTCGGCTCGATTTGACTCTATTTGACTCTGTTTGCTCTACTCTCCTCTACTTTTTTCTACCCCATTCTATTGTATTCTTTCTCTTCTGTTCTACTGTGTTCCATTCTATTCTTCTCTATTCTATCCTACCCTACTCTAATCTGTTCTACTTGAGTCGTTTCCACGCATTTCGATGCGATTCGGCTCAAATCGGCTCCATTCCACTCCACTCATCCCCATTCAGTTCAAATCTGTTCGATTCGGCTCTAATCGGCTCCATTTGGCTCTAGTAAGTTCTATTCGGCTCTAATAGGCTCTATTCAGCTCTATTCTCCTCTATTAGACTCTACTCAACTCTATTATCTCTTTTCGACTCCATTCGACTCCATTCTACAGCATTCTACTCCATCATACTCTATTCTCTATTCTATTGTCTTGTACTTTATGCGACTCTAAACAAAAATGTGTTTTTTAGAGTAGTAGTCTATTCTAATCGATTGGATTGGATTTGACTTGAATCGATGGGATTCAATGCAATCCGACGGGATTCGAAGCGACACGGCACGATTCCGCGGGATTCGGCACGATTCGTCTTGATTTCTATCGTTTCGGCTCTTTTTGGCTCTTTCTGGCTCTATTCGTTAATATGGAACTCTATTCTACTCTACTCTTCTATACTCTACACTACTCGACCCTATTCTATTCTTTCAGTTCTCTTCTGTTCTTTTCTACTGCATTCTATTCTACCCTACCCTACCCTACCTTACCCTACTGTAATCTGTTCGATTCTATGTGACACACTTGAAAGAGATCCGACCTGATTTAGGTCGTATCGGTTCGATTCAGCTCCTTTTCCTCCATTAGATTCAAGTCGGTTCTACTCGGCTCTTTTCCGCTCTATTTGGCTCTGTTCAGCAGTATTCGACTCTATTTGTCTCTAGTCTACTCTACCCTACTTTTCTCTACTCTACTGTTTTCTTTCAGTTCTGTCGTAGTCTACCCTACCCTAACCTTACCCGCCCTACACTAATCTATTTGATTCGGTTCAACACATTTCAACGCGATTCGACATGTTTCATCTTGATTCACCTCGAATTTGGTCGATTCGGGTGTATTCAGCTCTGTTCGGCTCTTTTCGGCTCTATTCACCTCTATTCAACTCTATTTCACTCTCTTCTACTCTACTTAATTCTATTCTATTCTTTCTGTTGTGTTCTCTTCTCTTCTCTTCTAAACCTCTCCTACCCTACCCCCCTCTACTCTAATCTATTCAATTCACTTCAATGCATTTCGACGCGATTCCATGTGATTAGGCTTGAATCGGCTCCATTTAGCTCTATTTGACTTGAATCGGGTCGATTCGGCTCAATTCAGCATAGTTAGGCTCGATTCAACCTTCTTCAGCCCTTTTTGGCTCTATTCAGCTCTTTTCTACTTTAATCGTCTCTATTTGGCTCCATTCGACTCCGTTCCACACGATTCGACTCCATTCTACTGCATTCTGCACTATTCTATTCTCTTCTACCCTACCCTACTCTTATCGATTTTAATCAATTTGATTCATTACGATTTGTCTCATTTCCTCTCCATTTGACTCGATTCAGCTTGAATTGGATCTATTCATCTATAGTCGGCACTGCTCGACTCTGACTATTCGACTCTGCTCAACTCTACTCCATTCTACTCTTTGTGTTCTCCTCTATTCTATTCTACTCTGCCCTAACCTACCGAATCCCAGCCTAACCTACACTACTCTAATCTATTCAATTTAATTGCATTCCATTCAATTCCATACCATTCTGCTCTATTTGACACAGTTCAATGTTATTCGGTGAGATTCCATGAGATTCGATGGGTTTTGGTTGGATTTCATGGGATTCAATGAAATTGGATGCAATAGGATGCGATTAGTTGTGATTTGGCTCAGTTTGGCCCGGTTCATTTTTTTGTCTCTATTTGGCTTGTTTCAGCTCCATTCGGCTACATTCAGCTCGAATCTGGTTGATTCGACTCGATTCGGCTCGATTTGGCTGGATTCGGCTGGATTTGGCCGTATGGGGCCCTGTTCGGCGCTATTCAGCTCTATTCCACTCTTTTCTGCTCTATTCATCTCTATTCGACTCCATTCGACTCCATTCCACACCATTCTATTCCATTCTACACTATCCTATTCTACAGAACCTTACCCCACCGTACCCTATCCTAATCTATTCTATTCTGTTGTATCCTATTCTCTTTTTCTATTTTCCCTCTTCCATCCCATGCTACTCTACCATACCCTACACTAAACTAACCTACCCTGACCTATGCTGTTCTATTCTATTTTCTCTGTTCCACCGTATGCTACCCTACCCTACGGTACCCGACCGTACCATACCCTACTACTACTTAGGAGTACTCAATAAGGGTAGTAATTAAGGGTACTAGTTAGGGCAAGGGTACTATTTCAGGCTACTAGTTCATGCCAGGGTACTTGTTAAGGGTACTAGTTAAGCTAAGGTTTATTCGTTAATGGTACTAGTTAATGCCAGGGTAATAGTTAAGGGTACTTGTTAAGGCACTGGTACTTGTTGAGGGTACTGTTGAAGACAAGGGTCGTATTTAAGACCACTACTTAAGGCAAGGCTACTAGTTAGGGGTGCTAGTTAAGGCCAGGGTACTAGTTAAGGTAAGGCTACTAGATAAGGCTACTAGTTAAGGCAAGGCTACTAGTTTAGGGAACAAACTCAGGGTACTTGTCAAGGCAAGGGTACTGTCCAAGGCTAGTTGTCTAGGCTACTGATCTATGCCCCTAGTCTAGCTGACTAGTCCAGCTTATTAGTCTAAGCTACTACTCTAGCCTTTTCTTGTCTACTGTACCATAGTCTACCTTCATCTACCCCATCCTAAAATACCGTACCGTACCCTATTCTATTCTAATCTATTCGATTTGATTCGATTCAAAGCATTTCGATGCAATTGGACGCGATCGTGCTTGAATCGGCTCGATTCGGCACCATCAGCTCCATTCAGCTTGATTCTGCTCCTTTCAACTCGATTTAACTCAGTGCAGCCTTATTCGGCCCTACTCAGCTCGATTCGACTGTTTTCTACTCTGTCTCTAGTCAACCCCATTTGGCTCCATTCTATTCCTTTCTACACTATTCTACTCTATTCTTTTCTACCCTACCCTACCCTCCTCTAATCTATTCTAACGGATTCGATTCGACGCGGTTCGAAGCAATTCGACACGATTCATCTTGTTTTGTTTCCTTTTGGCTCAATTCGGCTCGAATTGTCTCTATTCAGCTATATACTGCACTATTTGTCTCTATTCGACTCAATTCTACTCTACTCTTCTCTACTTTTCTTTGCTCTACTCTACTGTACTATATTCTATTCTTTCTCTTCAGTACTGTTCTATTCTATTCTACCCTCCGCTCCCCTCCCCTCCCCTTCTCTAAGCTGTTTGATTCGATTTTATTTGACACATTTCCACGCGATTCGAAGTGATTAGGCTTGAATCAGCTCAATTCGGTTCGAATCGGCTCCATTCAGCTCGATTTCGCTCCATTCATCTCGATTTGGCTCAGATTGTGTCGATTCTGCTCCATTAGGCCTTCTTTGGTCCTATTCGGCCCTATCCTGCTCTATTCCACTGTTTTCTACTCTATTCATCTCTATCCGTCTCTATTCGACTCCTTTCAACTCCATTCTATTCCATTCCACACCATTCTCTCCTATTCTCTTGTACTCTGTTCTATTCTACCCTACCCTACCCTACTGCACCCCACCCAGAGCTACCCTACTTTAATCTATTCAATTCAGTTCGACGTGATTTGATGGGATTCGACGGAATTTGACGAGATCTGAAGGGATTCAATGGGATTGGAAGACATTTGAAGAGATTCCATGCGACTCGACGTGATTCAGCAGGATTCTATGAGATTCGATGTAATTCGAAGTTAATCGATGTGATACGAAGCGATTCGGCGTGATTCGATGACATTCGACGTAATTTGACGCGATTCAACCCGATTTGACCCAAAGTGATGTGATTCGATGTGATTCGATGGGCTACGACTCTATTCAGCTACAGTCGGTGTGATTCTGCTTGATTCAGCTCAATTAGGTACTTTTCGGCACTATACGGCTCTTTTCAGCTGTATTCACCTCCATTCAGCTCTATCCGTCTCTATTCGGTCTATTCGACTCTACTCTTTTCCAATCTATTCCATTCTTTATATTCTGCTCTAATCTCTTCTATTCTACTCTAGTCTATTCTACCCTCCCCTCCCCTTCTCTAATCTATACGTTTTGATTCGATTTTACGAAGTTAACGTGATTCGGATCGATTTGGCTCTCTTCGGCTCAATTAGGCTCCATTTGGCTCGTTTTGGATTGAATCGCTTCGATTCTGCTCGAATCGGCCTTATTGGCCCTATTCTGCTCTATTTGACTCTTTTCTACTCTATTCATCTCTATTTCACTCCATTCTATTCATTCCACACCGTTCTACACTACTCTATTCTGCTCTACCTACCCTACTCTAACTCTAATCGATTCAACGCGATTCCTCTCCTTTTGTCTGCGTTCGGCACTATTCAGTTCTATTCGACTCTATTCGACTCTATTGTACTCTAGTCTACTCGTTTGTACTCTAGTCTACTCTTAGCTGATGTATTCTATAGTATGGTTTCTATCCTGTTCTATTCTACTCTATTCTACCGTACCTTATGCTACCCAACTCTAATCTAGTCTCATCCATTTGATTGGATACGATTCGACCCATTTCGACGCGATTTGGCTCGATTTGGCTCTATTCTCACTCTATTCCCCTCTACTGTACTCTAGTCTACTCTTTTCTGTATTCTTTCTGTATTGTTCTGTTCTCTTCTATTCTGTTTTATTCTATTCTACTCTACTCTATTCTACCCAACCCTACCATACCCGAACCTCCCCTACTCTAATCTATTCAATTCCATATGATGAATTTTGACCCAATTCGGGTCATATCCTTTAGATTCGTGTCCATTTGGATCGAATAGTGTCGATTCAGCTTCATTCGGCTCCATTAGGCTCGATTCACTGGATTCGGCTCAGTTTGGCTTGATTTGGCTCAATTCCGCTCGATTCGGCCCTCTTCGGCACTATTTAGCTCTGTTTGGATCTTTTCTACTCTCTTCGACTCCATTCGATTTCATCGCACCCCATTCTACTCCATTCTACACTATTCTACTCTACTGTACTCTAATTTCCTGTAATTGATTCGATGGGATTCGACGTGATTTGTCTTGTTTCGTCTCCATTCGGCTCGATTTGACTCTATTTGACTCTGTTTGCTCTACTCTCCTCTACTTTTTTCTACCCCATTCTATTGTATTCTTTCTCTTCTGTTCTACTGTGTTCCATTCTATTCTTCTCTATTCTATCCTACCCTACTCTAATCTGTTCTACTTGAGTCGTTTCCACGCATTTCGATGCGATTCGGCTCAAATCGGCTCCATTCCACTCCACTCATCCCCATTCAGTTCAAATCTGTTCGATTCGGCTCTAATCGGCTCCATTTGGCTCTAGTAAGTTCTATTCGGCTCTAATAGGCTCTATTCAGCTCTATTCTCCTCTATTAGACTCTACTCAACTCTATTATCTCTTTTCGACTCCATTCGACTCCATTCTACAGCATTCTACTCCATCATACTCTATTCTCTATTCTATTGTCTTGTACTTTATGCGACTCTAAACAAAAATGTGTTTTTTAGAGTAGTAGTCTATTCTAATCGATTGGATTGGATTTGACTTGAATCGATGGGATTCAATGCAATCCGACGGGATTCGAAGCGACACGGCACGATTCCGCGGGATTCGGCACGATTCGTCTTGATTTCTATCGTTTCGGCTCTTTTTGGCTCTTTCTGGCTCTATTCGTTAATATGGAACTCTATTCTACTCTACTCTTCTATACTCTACACTACTCGACCCTATTCTATTCTTTCAGTTCTCTTCTGTTCTTTTCTACTGCATTCTATTCTACCCTACCCTACCCTACCTTACCCTACTGTAATCTGTTCGATTCTATGTGACACACTTGAAAGAGATCCGACCTGATTTAGGTCGTATCGGTTCGATTCAGCTCCTTTTCCTCCATTAGATTCAAGTCGGTTCTACTCGGCTCTTTTCCGCTCTATTTGGCTCTGTTCAGCAGTATTCGGCTCTATTTGTCTCTAGTCTACTCTACCCTACTTTTCTCTACTCTACTGTTTTCTTTCAGTTCTGTCGTAGTCTACCCTACCCTAACCTTACCCGCCCTACACTAATCTATTTGATTGGGTTCAACACATTTCAACGCGATTCGACATGTTTCATCTTGATTCACCTCGAATTTGGTCGATTCGGGTGTATTCAGCTCTGTTCGGCTCTTTTCGGCTCTATTCACCTCTATTCAACTCTATTTCACTCTCTTCTACTCTACTTAATTCTATTCTATTCTTTCTGTTGTGTTCTCTTCTCTTCTCTTCTAAACCTCTCCTACCCTACCCCCCTCTACTCTAATCTGTTCAATTCACTTCAATGCATTTCGACGCGATTCCATGTGATTAGGCTTGAATCGGCTCCATTTAGCTCTATTTGACTTGAATCGGGTCGATTCGGCTCAATTCAGCATAGTTAGGCTCGATTCAACCTTCTTCAGCCCTTTTTGGCTCTATTCAGCTCTTTTCTACTTTAATCGTCTCTATTTGGCTCCATTCGACTCCGTTCCACACGATTCGACTCCATTCTACTGCATTCTGCACTATTCTATTCTCTTCTACCCTACCCTACTCTTATCGATTTTAATCAATTTGATTCATTACGATTTGTCTCATTTCCTCTCCATCTGACTCGATTCAGCTTGAATTGGATCTATTCATCTATAGTCGGCACTGCTCGACTCTGACTATTCGACTCTGCTCAACTCTACTCCATTCTACTCTTTGTGTTCTCCTCTATTCTATTCTACTCTGCCCTAACCTACCGAATCCCAGCCTAACCTACACTACTCTAATCTATTCAATTTAATTGGATTCCATTCAATTCCATACCATTCTGCTCTATTTGACACAGTTCAATGTTATTCGGTGAGATTCCATGAGATTCGATGGGTTTTGGTTGGATTTCATGGGATTCAATGAAATTGGATGCAATAGGATGCGATTAGTTGTGATTTGGCTCAGTTTGGCCCGGTTCATTTTTTTGTCTCTATTTGGCTTGTTTCAGCTCCATTCGGCTACATTCAGCTCGAATCTGGTTGATTCGACTCGATTCGGCTCGATTTGGCTTGATTCGGCTGGATTTGGCCTTATGGGGCCCTGTTCGGCGCTATTCAGCTCTATTCCACTCTTTTCTGCTCTATTCATCTCTATTCGACTCCATTCGACTCCATTCCACACCATTCTATTCCATTCTACACTATCCTATTCTACAGAACCTTACCCCACCGTACCCTATCCTAATCTATTCTATTCTGTTGTATCCTATTCTCTTTTTCTATTTTCCCTCTTCCATCCCATGCTACTCTACCATACCCTACACTAAACTAACCTACCCTGACCTATGCTGTTCTATTCTATTTTCTCTGTTCCACCGTATGCTACCCTACCCTACGGTACCCGACCGTACCGTACCCTACTACTACTTAGGAGTACTCAATAAGGGTAGTAATTAAGGGTACTAGTTAGGGCAAGGGTACTATTTCAGGCTACTAGTTCATGCCAGGGTACTTGTTAAGGGTACTAGTTAAGCTAAGGTTTATTCGTTAATGGTACTAGTTAATGCTAGGGTAATAGTTAAGGGTACTTGTTAAGGCACTGGTACTTGTTGAGGGTACTGTTGGAGACAAGGGTCGTATTTAAGACCACTACTTAAGGCAAGGCTACTAGTTAGGGGTGCTAGTTAAGGCCAGGGTACTAGTTAAGGTAAGGCTACTAGATAAGGCTACTAGTTAAGGCAAGGCTACTAGTTTAGGGAACAAACTCAGGGTACTTGTCAAGGCAAGGGTACTGTCCAAGGCTAGTTGTCTAGGCTACTGATCTATGCCCCTAGTCTAGCTGACTAGTCCAGCTTATTAGTCTAAGCTACTACTCTAGCCTTTTCTTGTCTACTGTACCATAGTCTACCTTCATCTACCCCATCCTAAAATACCGTACCGTACCCTATTCTATTCTAATCTATTCGATTTGATTCGATTCAAAGCATTTCGATGCAATTGGACGCGATCGTGCTTGAATCGGCTCGATTCGGCACCATCAGCTCCATTCAGCTTGATTCTGCTCGTTTCAACTCGATTTAACTCAGTGCAGCCTTATTCGGCCCTACTCAGCTCGATTCGACTGTTTTCTACTCTGTCTCTAGTCAACCCCATTTGGCTCCATTCTATTCCTTTCTACACTATTCTACTCTATTCTTTTCTACCCTACCCTACCCTCCTCTAATCTATTCTAACGGATTCGATTCGACGCGGTTCGAAGCAATTCGACACGATTCATCTTGTTTTGTTTCCTTTTGGCTCAATTCGGCTCGAATTGTCTCTATTCAGCTATATACTGCACTATTTGTCTCTATTCGACTCAATTCTACTCTACTCTTCTCTACTTTTCTTTGCTCTACTCTACTGTACTATATTCTATTCTTTCTCTTCAGTACTGTTCTATTCTATTCTACCCTCCGCTCCCCTCCCCTCCCCTTCTCTAAGCTGTTTGATTCGATTTTATTTGACACATTTCCACGCGATTCGAAGTGATTAGGCTTGAATCAGCTCAATTCGGTTCGAATCGGCTCCATTCAGCTCGATTTCGCTCCATTCATCTCGATTTGGCTCAGATTGTGTCGATTCTGCTCCATTAGGCCTTCTTTGGTCCTATTCGGCCCTATCCTGCTCTATTCCACTGTTTTCTACTCTATTCATCTCTATCCGTCTCTATTCGACTCCTTTCAACTCCATTCTATTCCATTCCACACCATTCTCTCCTATTCTCTTGTACTCTGTTCTATTCTACCCTACCCTACCCTACTGCACCCCACCCAGAACTACCCTACTTTAATCTATTCAATTCAGTTCGACGTGATTTGATGGGATTCGACGGAATTTGACGAGATCTGAAGGGATTCAATGGGATTGGAAGACATTTGAAGAGATTCCATGCGACTCGACGTGATTCAGCAGGATTCTATGAGATTCGATGTAATTCGAAGTTAATCGATGTGATACGAAGCGATTCGGCGTGATTCGATGACATTCGACGTAATTTGACGCGATTCAACCCGATTTGACCCAAAGTGATGTGATTCGATGTGATTCGATGGGCTACGACTCTATTCAGCTACAGTCGGTGTGATTCTGCTTGATTCAGCTCAATTAGGTACTTTTCGGCACTATACGGCTCTTTTCAGCTGTATTCACCTCCATTCAGCTCTATCCGTCTCTATTCAGTCTATTCGACTCTACTCTTTTCCAATCTATTCCATTCTTTATATTCTGCTCTAATCTCTTCTATTCTACTCTAGTCTATTCTACCCTCCCCTCCCCTTCTCTAATCTATACGTTTTGATTCGATTTTACGAAGTTAACGTGATTCGGATCGATTTGGCTCTCTTCGGCTCAATTAGGCTCCATTTGGCTCGTTTTGGATTGAATCGCTTCGATTCTGCTCGAATCGGCCTTATTGGCCCTATTCTGCTCTATTTGACTCTTTTCTACTCTATTCATCTCTATTTCACTCCATTCTATTCATTCCACACCGTTCTACACTACTCTATTCTGCTCTACCTACCCTACTCTAACTCTAATCGATTCAACGCGATTCCTCTCCTTTTGTCTGCGTTCGGCACTATTCAGTTCTATTCGACTCTATTCGACTCTATTGTACTCTAGTCTACTCGTTTGTACTCTAGTCTACTCTTAGCTGATGTATTCTATAGTATGGTTTCTATCCTGTTCTATTCTACTCTATTCTACCGTACCTTATGCTACCCAACTCTAATCTAGTCTCATCCATTTGATTGGATACGATTCGACCCATTTCGACGCGATTCGGCTCGATTTGGCTCTATTCTCACTCTATTCCCCTCTACTGTACTCTAGTCTACTCTTTTCTGTATTCTTTCTGTATTGTTCTGTTCTCTTCTATTCTGTTTTATTCTATTCTACTCTACTCTATTCTACCCAACCCTACCATACCCGAACCTCCCCTACTCTAATCTATTCAATTCCATATGATGAATTTTGACCCAATTCGGGTCATATCCTTTAGATTCGTGTCCATTTGGATCGAATAGTGTCGATTCAGCTTCATTCGGCTCCATTAGGCTCGATTCACTGGATTCGGCTCAGTTTGGCTTGATTTGGCTCAATTCCGCTCGATTCGGCCCTCTTCGGCACTATTTAGCTCTGTTTGGATCTTTTCTACTCTCTTCGACTCCATTCGATTTCATCGCACCCCATTCTACTCCATTCTACACTATTCTACTCTACTGTACTCTAATTTCCTGTAATTGATTCGATGGGATTCGACGTGATTTGTCTTGTTTCGTCTCCATTCGGCTCGATTTGACTCTATTCGACTCTGTTTGCTCTACTCTCCTCTACTTTTTTCTACCCCATTCTATTGTATTCTTTCTCTTCTGTTCTACTGTGTTCCATTCTATTCTTCTCTATTCTATCCTACCCTACTCTAATCTATTCTACTTGAGTCGTTTCCACGCATTTCGATGCGATTCGGCTCAAATCGGCTCCATTCCACTCCACTCATCCCCATTCAGTTCAAATCTGTTCGATTCGGCTCTAATCGGCTCCATTTGGCTCTAGTAAGATCTATTCGGCTCTAATAGGCTCTATTCAGCTCTATTCTCCTCTATTAGACTCTACTCAACTCTATTATCTCTTTTCGACTCCATTCGACTCCATTCTACAGCATTCTACTCCATCATACTCTATTCTCTATTCTATTGTCTTGTACTTTATGCGACTCTAAACAAAAATGTGTTTTTTAGAGTAGTAGTCTATTCTAATCGATTGGATTGGATTTGACTTGAATCGATGGGATTCAATGCAATCCGACGGGATTCGAAGCGACACGGCACGATTCCGCGGGATTCGGCACGATTCGTCTTGATTTCTATCGTTTCGGCTCTTTTTGGCTCTTTCTGGCTCTATTCGTTAATATGGAACTCTATTCTACTCTACTCTTCTATACTCTACACTACTCGACCCTATTCTATTCTTTCAGTTCTCTTCTGTTCTTTTCTACTGCATTCTATTCTACCCTACCCTACCCTACCTTACCCTACTGTAATCTGTTCGATTCTATGTGACACACTTGAAAGAGATCCGACCTGATTTAGGTCGTATCGGTTCGATTCAGCTCCTTTTCCTCCATTAGATTCAAGTCGGTTCTACTCGGCTCTTTTCCGCTCTATTTGGCTCTGTTCAGCAGTATTCGACTCTATTTGTCTCTAGTCTACTCTACCCTACTTTTCTCTACTCTACTGTTTTCTTTCAGTTCTGTCGTAGTCTACCCTACCCTAACCTTACCCGCCCTACACTAATCTATTTGATTCGGTTCAACACATTTCAACGCGATTCGACATGTTTCATCTTGATTCACCTCGAATTTGGTCGATTCGGGTGTATTCAGCTCTGTTCGGCTCTTTTCGGCTCTATTCACCTCTATTCAACTCTATTTCACTCTCTTCTACTCTACTTAATTCTATTCTATTCTTTCTGTTGTGTTCTCTTCTCTTCTCTTCTAAACCTCTCCTACCCTACCCCCCTCTACTCTAATCTATTCAATTCACTTCAATGCATTTCGACGCGATTCCATGTGATTAGGCTTGAATCGGCTCCATTTAGCTCTATTTGACTTGAATCGGGTCGATTCGGCTCAATTCAGCATAGTTAGGCTCGATTCAACCTTCTTCAGCCCTTTTTGGCTCTATTCAGCTCTTTTCTACTTTAATCGTCTCTATTTGGCTCCATTCGACTCCGTTCCACACGATTCGACTCCATTCTACTGCATTCTGCACTATTCTATTCTCTTCTACCCTACCCTACTCTTATCGATTTTAATCAATTTGATTCATTACGATTTGTCTCATTTCCTCTCCATTTGACTCGATTCAGCTTGAATTGGATCTATTCATCTATAGTCGGCACTGCTCGACTCTGACTATTCGACTCTGCTCAACTCTACTCCATTCTACTCTTTGTGTTCTCCTCTATTCTATTCTACTCTGCCCTAACCTACCGAATCCCAGCCTAACCTACACTACTCTAATCTATTCAATTTAATTGCATTCCATTCAATTCCATACCATTCTGCTCTATTTGACACAGTTCAATGTTATTCGGTGAGATTCCATGAGATTCGATGGGTTTTGGTTGGATTTCATGGGATTCAATGAAATTGGATGCAATAGGATGCGATTAGTTGTGATTTGGCTCAGTTTGGCCCGGTTCATTTTTTTGTCTCTATTTGGCTTGTTTCAGCTCCATTCGGCTACATTCAGCTCGAATCTGGTTGATTCGACTCGATTCGGCTCGATTTGGCTGGATTCGGCTGGATTTGGCCGTATGGGGCCCTGTTCGGCGCTATTCAGCTCTATTCCACTCTTTTCTGCTCTATTCATCTCTATTCGACTCCATTCGACTCCATTCCACACCATTCTATTCCATTCTACACTATCCTATTCTACAGAACCCTACCCCACCGTACCCTATCCTAATCTATTCTATTCTGTTGTATCCTATTCTCTTTTTCTATTTTCCCTATTCCATCCCATGCTACTCTACCATACCCTACACTAAACTAACCTACCCTGACCTATGCTGTTCTATTCTATTTTCTCTGTTCCACCGTATGCTACCCTACCCTACGGTACCCGACCGTACCGTACCCTACTACTACTTAGGAGTACTCAATAAGGGTAGTAATTAAGGGTACTAGTTAGGGCAAGGGTACTATTTCAGGCTACTAGTTCATGCCAGGGTACTTGTTAAGGGTACTAGTTAAGCTAAGGTTTATTCGTTAATGGTACTAGTTAATGCCAGGGTAATAGTTAAGGGTACTTGTTAAGGCACTGGTACTTGTTGAGGGTACTGTTGGAGACAAGGGTCGTATTTAAGACCACTACTTAAGGCAAGGCTACTAGTTAGGGGTGCTAGTTAAGGCCAGGGTACTAGTTAAGGTAAGGCTACTAGATAAGGCTACTAGTTAAGGCAAGGCTACTAGTTTAGGGAACAAACTCAGGGTACTTGTCAAGGCAAGGGTACTGTCCAAGGCTAGTTGTCTAGGCTACTGATCTATGCCCCTAGTCTAGCTGACTAGTCCAGCTTATTAGTCTAAGCTACTACTCTAGCCTTTTCTTGTCTACTGTACCATAGTCTACCTTCATCTACCCCATCCTAAAATACCGTACCGTACCCTATTCTATTCTAATCTATTCGATTTGATTCGATTCAAAGCATTTCGATGCAATTGGACGCGATCGTGCTTGAATCGGCTCGATTCGGCACCATCAGCTCCATTCAGCTTGATTCTGCTCGTTTCAACTCGATTTAACTCAGTGCAGCCTTATTCGGCCCTACTCAGCTCGATTCGACTGTTTTCTACTCTGTCTCTAGTCAACCCCATTTGGCTCCATTCTATTCCTTTCTACACTATTCTACTCTATTCTTTTCTACCCTACCCTACCCTCCTCTAATCTATTCTAACGGATTCGATTCGACGCGGTTCGAAGCAATTCGACACGATTCATCTTGTTTTGTTTCCATTTGGCTCAATTCGGCTCGAATTGTCTCTATTCAGCTATATACTGCACTATTTGTCTCTATTCGACTCAATTCTACTCTACTCTTCTCTACTTTTCTTTGCTCTACTCTACTGTACTATATTCTATTCTTTCTCTTCAGTACTGTTCTATTCTATTCTACCCTCCGCTCCCCTCCCCTCCCCTTCTCTAAGCTGTTTGATTCGATTTTATTTGACACATTTCCACGCGATTCGAAGTGATTAGGCTTGAATCAGCTCAATTCGGTTCGAATCGGCTCCATTCAGCTCGATTTCGCTCCATTCATCTCGATTTGGCTCAGATTGTGTCGATTCTGCTCCATTAGGCCTTCTTTGGTCCTATTCGGCCCTATCCTGCTCTATTCCACTGTTTTCTACTCTATTCATCTCTATCCGTCTCTATTCGACTCCTTTCAACTCCATTCTATTCCATTCCACACCATTCTCTCCTATTCTCTTGTACTCTGTTCTATTCTACCCGACCCTACCCTACTGCACCCCACCCAGAACTACCCTACTTTAATCTATTCAATTCAGTTCGACGTGATTTGATGGGATTCGACGGAATTTGACGAGATCTGAAGGGATTCAATGGGATTGGAAGACATTTGAAGAGATTCCATGCGACTCGACGTGATTCAGCAGGATTCTATGAGATTCGATGTAATTCGAAGTTAATCGATGTGATACGAAGCGATTCGGCGTGATTCGATGACATTCGACGTAATTTGACGCGATTCAACCCGATTTGACCCAAAGTGATGTGATTCGATGTGATTCGATGGGCTACGACTCTATTCAGCTACAGTCGGTGTGATTCTGCTTGATTCAGCTCAATTAGGTGCTTTTCGGCACTATACGCCTCTTTTCAGCTGTATTCACCTCCATTCAGCTCTATCTGTCTCTATTCGGTCTATTCGACTCTACTCTTTTCCAATCTATTCCATTCTTTATATTCTGCTCTAATCTCTTCTATTCTACTCTAGTCTATTCTACCCTCCCCTCCCCTTCTCTAATCTATACGTTTTGATTCGATTTTACGAAGTTAACGTGATTCGGATCGATTTGGCTCTCTTCGGCTCAATTAGGCTCCATTTGGCTCGTTTTGGATTGAATCGCTTCGATTCTGCTCGAATCGGCCTTATTGGCCCTATTCTGCTCTATTTGACTCTTTTCTACTCTATTCATCTCTATTTCACTCCATTCTATTCATTCCACACCGTTCTACACTACTCTATTCTGCTCTACCTACCCTACTCTAACTCTAATCGATTCAACGCGATTCCTCTCCTTTTGTCTGCATTCGGCACTATTCAGTTCTATTCGACTCTATTCGACTCTATTGTACTCTAGTCTACTCGTTTGTACTCTAGTCTACTCTTAGCTGATGTATTCTATTGTATGGTTTCTATCCTGTTCTATTCTACTCTATTCTACCGTACCTTATGCTACCCAACTCTAATCTAGTCTCATCCATTTGATTGGATACGATTCGACCCATTTCGACGCGATTTGGCTCGATTTGGCTCTATTCTCACTCTATTCCCCTCTACTGTACTCTAGTCTACTCTTTTCTGTATTCTTTCTGTATTGTTCTGTTCTCTTCTATTCTGTTTTATTCTATTCTACTCTACTCTATTCTACCCAACCCTACCATACCCGAACCTCCCCTACTCTAATCTATTCAATTCCATATGATGAATTTTGACCCAATTCGGGTCATATCGTTTAGATTCGTGTCCATTTGGATCGAATAGTGTCGATTCAGCTTCATTCGGCTCCATTAGGCTCGATTCACTGGATTCGGCTCAGTTTGGCTTGATTTGGCTCAATTCCGCTCGATTCGGCCCTCTTCGGCACTATTTAGCTCTGTTTGGATCTTTTCTACTCTCTTCGACTCCATTCGATTTCATCGCACCCCATTCTACTCCATTCTACACTATTCTACTCTACTGTACTCTAATTTCCTGTAATTGATTCGATGGGATTCGACGTGATTTGTCTTGTTTCGTCTCCATTCGGCTCGATTTGACTCTATTCGACTCTGTTTGCTCTACTCTCCTCTACTTTTTTCTACCCCATTCTATTGTATTCTTTCTCTTCTGTTCTACTGTGTTCCATTCTATTCTTCTCTATTCTATCCTACCCTACTCTAATCTGTTCTACTTGAGTCGTTTCCACGCATTTCGATGCGATTCGGCTCAAATCGGCTCCATTCCACTCCACTCATCCCCGTTCAGTTCAAATCTGTTCGATTCGGCTCTAATCGGCTCCATTTGGCTCTAGTAAGATCTATTCGGCTCTAATAGGCTCTATTCAGCTCTATTCTCCTCTATTAGACTCTACTCAACTCTATTATCTCTTTTCGACTCCATTCGACTCCATTCTACAGCATTCTACTCCATCATACTCTATTCTCTATTCTATTGTCTTGTACTTTATGCGACTCTAAACAAAAATGTGTTTTTTAGAGTAGTAGTCTATTCTAATCGATTGGATTGGATTTGACTTGAATCGATGGGATTCAATGCAATCCGACGGGATTCGAAGCGATACGGCACGATTCCGCGGGATTCGGCACGATTCGTCTTGATTTCTATCGTTTCGGCTCTTTTTGGCTCTTTCTGGCTCTATTCGTTAATATGGAACTCTATTCTACTCTACTCTTCTATACTCTACACTACTCGACCCTATTCTATTCTTTCAGTTCTCTTCTGTTCTTTTCTACTGCATTCTATTCTACCCTACCCTACCCTACCTTACCCTACTGTAATCTGTTCGATTCTATGTGACACACTTGAAAGAGATCCGACCTGATTTAGGTCGTATCGGTTCGATTCAGCTCCTTTTCCTCCATTAGATTCAAGTCGGTTCTACTCGGCTCTTTTCCGCTCTATTTGGCTCTGTTCAGCAGTATTCGACTCTATTTGTCTCTAGTCTACTCTACCCTACTTTTCTCTACTCTACTGTTTTCTTTCAGTTCTGTCGTAGTCTACCCTACCCTAACCTTACCCGCCCTACACTAATCTATTTGATTCGGTTCAACACATTTCAACGCGATTCGACATGTTTCATCTTGATTCACCTCGAATTTGGTCGATTCGGGTGTATTCAGCTCTGTTCGGCTCTTTTCGGCTCTATTCACCTCTATTCAACTCTATTTCACTCTCTTCTACTCTACTTAATTCTATTCTATTCTTTCTGTTGTGTTCTCTTCTCTTCTCTTCTAAACCTCTCCTACCCTACCCCCCTCTACTCTAATCTATTCAATTCACTTCAATGCATTTCGACGCGATTCCATGTGATTAGGCTTGAATCGGCTCCATTTAGCTCTATTTGACTTGAATCGGGTCGATTCGGCTCAATTCAGCATAGTTAGGCTCGATTCAACCTTCTTCAGCCCTTTTTGGCTCTATTCAGCTCTTTTCTACTTTAATCGTCTCTATTTGGCTCCATTCGACTCCGTTCCACACGATTCGACTCCATTCTACTGCATTCTGCACTATTCTATTCTCTTCTACCCTACCCTACTCTTATCGATTTTAATCAATTTGATTCATTACGATTTGTCTCATTTCCTCTCCATCTGACTCGATTCAGCTTGAATTGGATCTATTCATCTATAGTCGGCACTGCTCGACTCTGACTATTCGACTCTGCTCAACTCTACTCCATTCTACTCTTTGTGTTCTCCTCTATTCTATTCTACTCTGCCCTAACCTACCGAATCCCAGCCTAACCTACACTACTCTAATCTATTCAATTTAATTGCATTCCATTCAATTCCATACCATTCTGCTCTATTTGACACAGTTCAATGTTATTCAGTGAGATTCCATGAGATTCGATGGGTTTTGGTTGGATTTCATGGGATTCAATGAAATTGGATGCAATAGGATGCGATTAGTTGTGATTTGGCTCAGTTTGGCCCGGTTCATTTTTTTGTCTCTATTTGGCTTGTTTCAGCTCCATTCGGCTACATTCAGCTCGAATCTGGTTGATTCGACTCGATTCGGCTCGATTTGGCTGGATTCGGCTGGATTTGGCCGTATGGGGCCCTGTTCGGCGCTATTCAGCTCTATTCCACTCTTTTCTGCTCTATTCATCTCTATTCGACTCCATTCCACACCATTCTATTCCATTCTACACTATCCTATTCTACAGAACCCTACCCCACCGTACCCTATCCTAATCTATTCTATTCTGTTGTATCCTATTCTCTTTTTCTATTTTCCCTATTCCATCCCATGCTACTCTACCATACCCTACACTAAACTAACCTACCCTGACCTATGCTGTTCTATTCTATTTTCTCTGTTCCACCGTATGCTACCCTACCCTACGGTACCCGACCGTACCGTACCCTACTACTACTTAGGAGTACTCAATAAGGGTAGTAATTAAGGGTACTAGTTAGGGCAAGGGTACTATTTCAGGCTACTAGTTCATGCCAGGGTACTTGTTAAGGGTACTAGTTAAGCTAAGGTTTATTCGTTAATGGTACTAGTTAATGCTAGGGTAATAGTTAAGGGTACTTGTTAAGGCACTGGTACTTGTTGAGGGTACTGTTGGAGACAAGGGTCGTATTTAAGACCACTACTTAAGGCAAGGCTACTAGTTAGGGGTGCTAGTTAAGGCCAGGGTACTAGTTAAGGTAAGGCTACTAGATAAGGCTACTAGTTAAGGCAAGGCTACTAGTTTAGGGAACAAACTCAGGGTACTTGTCAAGGCAAGGGTACTGTCCAAGGCTAGTTGTCTAGGCTACTGATCTATGCCCCTAGTCTAGCTGACTAGTCCAGCTTATTAGTCTAAGCTACTACTCTAGCCTTTTCTTGTCTACTGTACCATAGTCTACCTTCATCTACCCCATCCTAAAATACCGTACCGTACCCTATTCTATTCTAATCTATTCGATTTGATTCGATTCAAAGCATTTCGATGCAATTGGACGCGATCGTGCTTGAATCGGCTCGATTCGGCACCATCAGCTCCATTCAGCTTGATTCTGCTCGTTTCAACTCGATTTAACTCAGTGCAGCCTTATTCGGCCCTACTCAGCTCGATTCGACTGTTTTCTACTCTGTCTCTAGTCAACCCCATTTGGCTCCATTCTATTCCTTTCTACACTATTCTACTCTATTCTTTTCTACCCTACCCTACCCTCCTCTAATCTATTCTAACGGATTCGATTCGACGCGGTTCGAAGCAATTCGACACGATTCATCTTGTTTTGTTTCCATTTGGCTCAATTCGGCTCGAATTGTCTCTATTCAGCTATATACTGCACTATTTGTCTCTATTCGACTCAATTCTACTCTACTCTTCTCTACTTTTCTTTGCTCTACTCTACTGTACTATATTCTATTCTTTCTCTTCAGTACTGTTCTATTCTATTCTACCCTCCGCTCCCCTCCCCTCCCCTTCTCTAAGCTGTTTGATTCGATTTTATTTGACACATTTCCACGCGATTCGAAGTGATTAGGCTTGAATCAGCTCAATTCGGTTCGAATCGGCTCCATTCAGCTCGATTTCGCTCCATTCATCTCGATTTGGCTCAGATTGTGTCGATTCTGCTCCATTAGGCCTTCTTTGGTCCTATTCGGCCCTATCCTGCTCTATTCCACTGTTTTCTACTCTATTCATCTCTATCCGTCTCTATTCGACTCCTTTCAACTCCATTCTATTCCATTCCACACCATTCTCTCCTATTCTCTTGTACTCTGTTCTATTCTACCCTACCCTACCCTACTGCACCCCACCCAGAGCTACCCTACTTTAATCTATTCAATTCAGTTCGACGTGATTTGATGGGATTCGACGGAATTTGACGAGATCTGAAGGGATTCAATGGGATTGGAAGACATTTGAAGAGATTCCATGCGACTCGACGTGATTCAGCAGGATTCTATGAGATTCGATGTAATTCGAAGTTAATCGATGTGATACGAAGCGATTCGGCGTGATTCGATGACATTCGACGTAATTTGACGCGATTCAACCCGATTTGACCCAAAGTGATGTGATTCGATGTGATTCGATGGGCTACGACTCTATTCAGCTACAGTCGGTGTGATTCTGCTTGATTCAGCTCAATTAGGTGCTTTTCGGCACTATACGGCTCTTTTCAGCTGTATTCACCTCCATTCAGCTCTATCCGTCTCTATTCGGTCTATTCGACTCTACTCTTTTCCAATCTATTCCATTCTTTATATTCTGCTCTAATCTCTTCTATTCTACTCTAGTCTATTCTACCCTCCCCTCCCCTTCTCTAATCTATACGTTTTGATTCGATTTTACGAAGTTAACGTGATTCGGATCGATTTGGCTCTCTTCGGCTCAATTAGGCTCCATTTGGCTCGTTTTGGATTGAATCGCTTCGATTCTGCTCGAATCGGCCTTATTGGCCCTATTCTGCTCTATTTGACTCTTTTCTACTCTATTCATCTCTATTTCACTCCATTCTATTCATTCCACACCGTTCTACACTACTCTATTCTGCTCTACCTACCCTACTCTAACTCTAATCGATTCAACGCGATTCCTCTCCTTTTGTCTGCATTCGGCACTATTCAGTTCTATTCGACTCTATTCGACTCTATTGTACTCTAGTCTACTCGTTTGTACTCTAGTCTACTCTTAGCTGATGTATTCTATTGTATGGTTTCTATCCTGTTCTATTCTACTCTATTCTACCGTACCTTATGCTACCCAACTCTAATCTAGTCTCATCCATTTGATTGAATACGATTCGACCCATTTCGACGCGATTCGGCTCGATTTGGCTCTATTCTCACTCTATTCCCCTCTACTGTACTCTAGTCTACTCTTTTCTGTATTCTTTCTGTATTGTTCTGTTCTCTTCTATTCTGTTTTATTCTATTCTACTCTACTCTATTCTACCCAACCCTACCATACCCGAACCTCCCCTACTCTAATCTATTCAATTCCATATGATGAATTTTGACCCAATTCGGGTCATATCGTTTAGATTCGTGTCCATTTGGATCGAATAGTGTCGATTCAGCTTCATTCGGCTCCATTAGGCTCGATTCACTGGATTCGGCTCAGTTTGGCTTGATTTGGCTCAATTCCGCTCGATTCGGCCCTCTTCGGCACTATTTAGCTCTGTTTGGATCTTTTCTACTCTCTTCGACTCCATTCGATTTCATCGCACCCCATTCTACTCCATTCTACACTATTCTACTCTACTGTACTCTAATTTCCTGTAATTGATTCGATGGGATTCGACGTGATTTGTCTTGTTTCGTCTCCATTCGGCTCGATTTGACTCTATTCGACTCTGTTTGCTCTACTCTCCTCTACTTTTTTCTACCCCATTCTATTGTATTCTTTCTCTTCTGTTCTACTGTGTTCCATTCTATTCTTCTCTATTCTATCCTACCCTACTCTAATCTGTTCTACTTGAGTCGTTTCCACGCATTTCGATGCGATTCGGCTCAAATCGGCTCCATTCCACTCCACTCATCCCCATTCAGTTCAAATCTGTTCGATTCGGCTCTAATCGGCTCCATTTGGCTCTAGTAAGATCTATTCGGCTCTAATAGGCTCTATTCAGCTCTATTCTCCTCTATTAGACTCTACTCAACTCTATTATCTCTTTTCGACTCCATTCGACTCCATTCTACAGCATTCTACTCCATCATACTCTATTCTCTATTCTATTGTCTTGTACTTTATGCGACTCTAAACAAAAATGTGTTTTTTAGAGTAGTAGTCTATTCTAATCGATTGGATTGGATTTGACTTGAATCGATGGGATTCAATGCAATCCGACGGGATTCGAAGCGATACGGCACGATTCCGCGGGATTCGGCACGATTCGTCTTGATTTCTATCGTTTCGGCTCTTTTTGGCTCTTTCTGGCTCTATTCGTTAATATGGAACTCTATTCTACTCTACTCTTCTATACTCTACACTACTCGACCCTATTCTATTCTTTCAGTTCTCTTCTGTTCTTTTCTACTGCATTCTATTCTACCCTACCCTACCCTACCTTACCCTACTGTAATCTGTTCGATTCTATGTGACACACTTGAAAGAGATCCGACCTGATTTAGGTCGTATCGGTTCGATTCAGCTCCTTTTCCTCCATTAGATTCAAGTCGGTTCTACTCGGCTCTTTTCCGCTCTATTTGGCTCTGTTCAGCAGTATTCGACTCTATTTGTCTCTAGTCTACTCTACCCTACTTTTCTCTACTCTACTGTTTTCTTTCAGTTCTGTCGTAGTCTACCCTACCCTAACCTTACCCGCCCTACACTAATCTATTTGATTCGGTTCAACACATTTCAACGCGATTCGACATGTTTCATCTTGATTCACCTCGAATTTGGTCGATTCGGGTGTATTCAGCTCTGTTCGGCTCTTTTCGGCTCTATTCACCTCTATTCAACTCTATTTCACTCTCTTCTACTCTACTTAATTCTATTCTATTCTTTCTGTTGTGTTCTCTTCTCTTCTCTTCTAAACCTCTCCTACCCTACCCCCCTCTACTCTAATCTGTTCAATTCACTTCAATGCATTTCGACGCGATTCCATGTGATTAGGCTTGAATCGGCTCCATTTAGCTCTATTTGACTTGAATCGGGTCGATTCGGCTCAATTCAGCATAGTTAGGCTCGATTCAACCTTCTTCAGCCCTTTTTGGCTCTATTCAGCTCTTTTCTACTTTAATCGTCTCTATTTGGCTCCATTCGACTCCGTTCCACACGATTCGACTCCATTCTACTGCATTCTGCACTATTCTATTCTCTTCTACCCTACCCTACTCTTATCGATTTTAATCAATTTGATTCATTACGATTTGTCTCATTTCCTCTCCATTTGACTCGATTCAGCTTGAATTGGATCTATTCATCTATAGTCGGCACTGCTCGACTCTGACTATTCGACTCTGCTCAACTCTACTCCATTCTACTCTTTGTGTTCTCCTCTATTCTATTCTACTCTGCCCTAACCTACCGAATCCCAGCCTAACCTACACTACTCTAATCTATTCAATTTAATTGCATTCCATTCAATTCCATACCATTCTGCTCTATTTGACACAGTTCAATGTTATTCGGTGAGATTCCATGAGATTCGATGGGTTTTGGTTGGATTTCATGGGATTCAATGAAATTGGATGCAATAGGATGCGATTAGTTGTGATTTGGCTCAGTTTGGCCCGGTTCATTTTTTTGTCTCTATTTGGCTTGTTTCAGCTCCATTCGGCTACATTCAGCTCGAATCTGGTTGATTCGACTCGATTCGGCTCGATTTGGCTGGATTCGGCTGGATTTGGCCGTATGGGGCCCTGTTCGGCGCTATTCAGCTCTATTCCACTCTTTTCTGCTCTATTCATCTCTATTCGACTCCATTCCACACCATTCTATTCCATTCTACACTATCCTATTCTACAGAACCCTACCCCACCGTACCCTATCCTAATCTATTCTATTCTGTTGTATCCTATTCTCTTTTTCTATTTTCCCTATTCCATCCCATGCTACTCTACCATACCCTACACTAAACTAACCTACCCTGACCTATGCTGTTCTATTCTATTTTCTCTGTTCCACCGTATGCTACCCTACCCTACGGTACCCGACCGTACCGTACCCTACTACTACTTAGGAGTACTCAATAAGGGTAGTAATTAAGGGTACTAGTTAGGGCAAGGGTACTATTTCAGGCTACTAGTTCATGCCAGGGTACTTGTTAAGGGTACTAGTTAAGCTAAGGTTTATTCGTTAATGGTACTAGTTAATGCCAGGGTAATAGTTAAGGGTACTTGTTAAGGCACTGGTACTTGTTGAGGGTACTGTTGGAGACAAGGGTCGTATTTAAGACCACTACTTAAGGCAAGGCTACTAGTTAGGGGTGCTAGTTAAGGCCAGGGTACTAGTTAAGGTAAGGCTACTAGATAAGGCTACTAGTTAAGGCAAGGCTACTAGTTTAGGGAACAAACTCAGGGTACTTGTCAAGGCAAGGGTACTGTCCAAGGCTAGTTGTCTAGGCTACTGATCTATGCCCCTAGTCTAGCTGACTAGTCCAGCTTATTAGTCTAAGCTACTACTCTAGCCTTTTCTTGTCTACTGTACCATAGTCTACCTTCATCTACCCCATCCTAAAATACCGTACCGTACCCTATTCTATTCTAATCTATTCGATTTGATTCGATTCAAAGCATTTCGATGCAGTTGGACGCGATCGTGCTTGAATCGGCTCGATTCGGCACCATCAGCTCCATTCAGCTTGATTCTGCTCGTTTCAACTCGATTTAACTCAGTGCAGCCTTATTCGGCCCTACTCAGCTCGATTCGACTGTTTTCTACTCTGTCTCTAGTCAACCCCATTTGGCTCCATTCTATTCCTTTCTACACTATTCTACTCTATTCTTTTCTACCCTACCCTACCCTCCTCTAATCTATTCTAACGGATTCGATTCGACGCGGTTCGAAGCAATTCGACACGATTCATCTTGTTTTGTTTCCATTTGGCTCAATTCGGCTCGAATTGTCTCTATTCAGCTATATACTGCACTATTTGTCTCTATTCGACTCAATTCTACTCTACTCTTCTCTACTTTTCTTTGCTCTACTCTACTGTACTATATTCTATTCTTTCTCTTCAGTACTGTTCTATTCTATTCTACCCTCCGCTCCCCTCCCCTCCCCTTCTCTAAGCTGTTTGATTCGATTTTATTTGACACATTTCCACGCGATTCGAAGTGATTAGGCTTGAATCAGCTCAATTCGGTTCGAATCGGCTCCATTCAGCTCGATTTCGCTCCATTCATCTCGATTTGGCTCAGATTGTGTCGATTCTGCTCCATTAGGCCTTCTTTGGTCCTATTCGGCCCTATCCTGCTCTATTCCACTGTTTTCTACTCTATTCATCTCTATCCGTCTCTATTCGACTCCTTTCAACTCCATTCTATTCCATTCCACACCATTCTCTCCTATTCTCTTGTACTCTGTTCTATTCTACCCGACCCTACCCTACTGCACCCCACCCAGAACTACCCTACTTTAATCTATTCAATTCAGTTCGACGTGATTTGATGGGATTCGACGGAATTTGACGAGATCTGAAGGGATTCAATGGGATTGGAAGACATTTGAAGAGATTCCATGCGACTCGACGTGATTCAGCAGGATTCTATGAGATTCGATGTAATTCGAAGTTAATCGATGTGATACGAAGCGATTCGGCGTGATTCGATGACATTCGACGTAATTTGACGCGATTCAACCCGATTTGACCCAAAGTGATGTGATTCGATGTGATTCGATGGGCTACGACTCTATTCAGCTACAGTCGGTGTGATTCTGCTTGATTCAGCTCAATTAGGTGCTTTTCGGCACTATACGGCTCTTTTCAGCTGTATTCACCTCCATTCAGCTCTATCCGTCTCTATTCGGTCTATTCGACTCTACTCTTTTCCAATCTATTCCATTCTTTATATTCTGCTCTAATCTCTTCTATTCTACTCTAGTCTATTCTACCCTCCCCTCCCCTTCTCTAATCTATACGTTTTGATTCGATTTTACGAAGTTAACGTGATTCGGATCGATTTGGCTCTCTTCGGCTCAATTAGGCTCCATTTGGCTCGTTTTGGATTGAATCGCTTCGATTCTGCTCGAATCGGCCTTATTGGCCCTATTCTGCTCTATTTGACTCTTTTCTACTCTATTCATCTCTATTTCACTCCATTCTATTCATTCCACACCGTTCTACACTACTCTATTCTGCTCTACCTACCCTACTCTAACTCTAATCGATTCAACGCGATTCCTCTCCTTTTGTCTGCGTTCGGCACTATTCAGTTCTATTCGACTCTATTCGACTCTATTGTACTCTAGTCTACTCGTTTGTACTCTAGTCTACTCTTAGCTGATGTATTCTATAGTATGGTTTCTATCCTGTTCTATTCTACTCTATTCTACCGTACCTTATGCTACCCAACTCTAATCTAGTCTCATCCATTTGATTGGATACGATTCGACCCATTTCGACGCGATTCGGCTCGATTTGGCTCTATTCTCACTCTATTCCCCTCTACTGTACTCTAGTCTACTCTTTTCTGTATTCTTTCTGTATTGTTCTGTTCTCTTCTATTCTGTTTTATTCTATTCTACTCTACTCTATTCTACCCAACCCTACCATACCCGAACCTCCCCTACTCTAATCTATTCAATTCCATATGATGAATTTTGACCCAATTCGGGTCATATCGTTTAGATTCGTGTCCATTTGGATCGAATAGTGTCGATTCAGCTTCATTCGGCTCCATTAGGCTCGATTCACTGGATTCGGCTCAGTTTGGCTTGATTTGGCTCAATTCCGCTCGATTCGGCCCTCTTCGGCACTATTTAGCTCTGTTTGGATCTTTTCTACTCTCTTCGACTCCATTCGATTTCATCGCACCCCATTCTACTCCATTCTACACTATTCTACTCTACTGTACTCTAATTTCCTGTAATTGATTCGATGGGATTCGACGTGATTTGTCTTGTTTCGTCTCCATTCGGCTCGATTTGACTCTATTTGACTCTGTTTGCTCTACTCTCCTCTACTTTTTTCTACCCCATTCTATTGTATTCTTTCTCTTCTGTTCTACTGTGTTCCATTCTATTCTTCTCTATTCTATCCTACCCTACTCTAATCTGTTCTACTTGAGTCGTTTCCACGCATTTCGATGCGATTCGGCTCAAATCGGCTCCATTCCACTCCACTCATCCCCATTCAGTTCAAATCTGTTCGATTCGGCTCTAATCGGCTCCATTTGGCTCTAGTAAGTTCTATTCGGCTCTAATAGGCTCTATTCAGCTCTATTCTCCTCTATTAGACTCTACTCAACTCTATTATCTCTTTTCGACTCCATTCGACTCCATTCTACAGCATTCTACTCCATCATACTCTATTCTCTATTCTATTGTCTTGTACTTTATGCGACTCTAAACAAAAATGTGTTTTTTAGAGTAGTAGTCTATTCTAATCGATTGGATTGGATTTGACTTGAATCGATGGGATTCAATGCAATCCGACGGGATTCGAAGCGACACGGCACGATTCCGCGGGATTCGGCACGATTCGTCTTGATTTCTATCGTTTCGGCTCTTTTTGGCTCTTTCTGGCTCTATTCGTTAATATGGAACTCTATTCTACTCTACTCTTCTATACTCTACACTACTCGACCCTATTCTATTCTTTCAGTTCTCTTCTGTTCTTTTCTACTGCATTCTATTCTACCCTACCCTACCCTACCTTACCCTACTGTAATCTGTTCGATTCTATGTGACACACTTGAAAGAGATCCGACCTGATTTAGGTCGTATCGGTTCGATTCAGCTCCTTTTCCTCCATTAGATTCAAGTCGGTTCTACTCGGCTCTTTTCCGCTCTATTTGGCTCTGTTCAGCAGTATTCGGCTCTATTTGTCTCTAGTCTACTCTACCCTACTTTTCTCTACTCTACTGTTTTCTTTCAGTTCTGTCGTAGTCTACCCTACCCTAACCTTACCCGCCCTACACTAATCTATTTGATTCGGTTCAACACATTTCAACGCGATTCGACATGTTTCATCTTGATTCACCTCGAATTTGGTCGATTCGGGTGTATTCAGCTCTGTTCGGCTCTTTTCGGCTCTATTCACCTCTATTCAACTCTATTTCACTCTCTTCTACTCTACTTAATTCTATTCTATTCTTTCTGTTGTGTTCTCTTCTCTTCTCTTCTAAACCTCTCCTACCCTACCCCCCTCTACTCTAATCTGTTCAATTCACTTCAATGCATTTCGACGCGATTCCATGTGATTAGGCTTGAATCGGCTCCATTTAGCTCTATTTGACTTGAATCGGGTCGATTCGGCTCAATTCAGCATAGTTAGGCTCTATTCAACCTTCTTCAGCCCTTTTTGGCTCTATTCAGCTCTTTTCTACTTTAATCGTCTCTATTTGGCTCCATTCGACTCCGTTCCACACGATTCGACTCCATTCTACTGCATTCTGCACTATTCTATTCTCTTCTACCCTACCCTACTCTTATCGATTTTAATCAATTTGATTCATTACGATTTGTCTCATTTCCTCTCCATCTGACTCGATTCAGCTTGAATTGGATCTATTCATCTATAGTCGGCACTGCTCGACTCTGACTATTCGACTCTGCTCAACTCTACTCCATTCTACTCTTTGTGTTCTCCTCTATTCTATTCTACTCTGCCCTAACCTACCGAATCCCAGCCTAACCTACACTACTCTAATCTATTCAATTTAATTGGATTCCATTCAATTCCATACCATTCTGCTCTATTTGACACAGTTCAATGTTATTCGGTGAGATTCCATGAGATTCGATGGGTTTTGGTTGGATTTCATGGGATTCAATGAAATTGGATGCAATAGGATGCGATTAGTTGTGATTTGGCTCAGTTTGGCCCGGTTCATTTTTTTGTCTCTATTTGGCTTGTTTCAGCTCCATTCGGCTACATTCAGCTCGAATCTGGTTGATTCGACTCGATTCGGCTCGATTTGGCTTGATTCGGCTGGATTTGGCCTTATGGGGCCCTGTTCGGCGCTATTCAGCTCTATTCCACTCTTTTCTGCTCTATTCATCTCTATTCGACTCCATTCGACTCCATTCCACACCATTCTATTCCATTCTACACTATCCTATTCTACAGAACCTTACCCCACCGTACCCTATCCTAATCTATTCTATTCTGTTGTATCCTATTCTCTTTTTCTATTTTCCCTCTTCCATCCCATGCTACTCTACCATACCCTACACTAAACTAACCTACCCTGACCTATGCTGTTCTATTCTATTTTCTCTGTTCCACCGTATGCTACCCTACCCTACGGTACCCGACCGTACCGTACCCTACTACTACTTAGGAGTACTCAATAAGGGTAGTAATTAAGGGTACTAGTTAGGGCAAGGGTACTATTTCAGGCTACTAGTTCATGCCAGGGTACTTGTTAAGGGTACTAGTTAAGCTAAGGTTTATTCGTTAATGGTACTAGTTAATGCCAGGGTAATAGTTAAGGGTACTTGTTAAGGCACTGGTACTTGTTGAGGGTACTGTTGGAGACAAGGGTCGTATTTAAGACCACTACTTAAGGCAAGGCTACTAGTTAGGGGTGCTAGTTAAGGCCAGGGTACTAGTTAAGGTAAGGCTACTAGATAAGGCTACTAGTTAAGGCAAGGCTACTAGTTTAGGGAACAAACTCAGGGTACTTGTCAAGGCAAGGGTACTGTCCAAGGCTAGTTGTCTAGGCTACTGATCTATGCCCCTAGTCTAGCTGACTAGTCCAGCTTATTAGTCTAAGCTACTACTCTAGCCTTTTCTTGTCTACTGTACCATAGTCTACCTTCATCTACCCCATCCTAAAATACCGTACCGTACCCTATTCTATTCTAATCTATTCGATTTGATTCGATTCAAAGCATTTCGATGCAATTGGACGCGATCGTGCTTGAATCGGCTCGATTCGGCACCATCAGCTCCATTCAGCTTGATTCTGCTCGTTTCAACTCGATTTAACTCAGTGCAGCCTTATTCGGCCCTACTCAGCTCGATTCGACTGTTTTCTACTCTGTCTCTAGTCAACCCCATTTGGCTCCATTCTATTCCTTTCTACACTATTCTACTCTATTCTTTTCTACCCTACCCTACCCTCCTCTAATCTATTCTAACGGATTCGATTCGACGCGGTTCGAAGCAATTCGACACGATTCATCTTGTTTTGTTTCCTTTTGGCTCAATTCGGCTCGAATTGTCTCTATTCAGCTATATACTGCACTATTTGTCTCTATTCGACTCAATTCTACTCTACTCTTCTCTACTTTTCTTTGCTCTACTCTACTGTACTATATTCTATTCTTTCTCTTCAGTACTGTTCTATTCTATTCTACCCTCCGCTCCCCTCCCCTCCCCTTCTCTAAGCTGTTTGATTCGATTTTATTTGACACATTTCCACGCGATTCGAAGTGATTAGGCTTGAATCAGCTCAATTCGGTTCGAATCGGCTCCATTCAGCTCGATTTCGCTCCATTCATCTCGATTTGGCTCAGATTGTGTCGATTCTGCTCCATTAGGCCTTCTTTGGTCCTATTCGGCCCTATCCTGCTCTATTCCACTGTTTTCTACTCTATTCATCTCTATCCGTCTCTATTCGACTCCTTTCAACTCCATTCTATTCCATTCCACACCATTCTCTCCTATTCTCTTGTACTCTGTTCTATTCTACCCTACCCTACCCTACTGCACCCCACCCAGAACTACCCTACTTTAATCTATTCAATTCAGTTCGACGTGATTTGATGGGATTCGACGGAATTTGACGAGATCTGAAGGGATTCAATGGGATTGGAAGACATTTGAAGAGATTCCATGCGACTCGACGTGATTCAGCAGGATTCTATGAGATTCGATGTAATTCGAAGTTAATCGATGTGATACGAAGCGATTCGGCGTGATTCGATGACATTCGACGTAATTTGACGCGATTCAACCCGATTTGACCCAAAGTGATGTGATTCGATGTGATTCGATGGGCTACGACTCTATTCAGCTACAGTCGGTGTGATTCTGCTTGATTCAGCTCAATTAGGTACTTTTCGGCACTATACGGCTCTTTTCAGCTGTATTCACCTCCATTCAGCTCTATCCGTCTCTATTCAGTCTATTCGACTCTACTCTTTTCCAATCTATTCCATTCTTTATATTCTGCTCTAATCTCTTCTATTCTACTCTAGTCTATTCTACCCTCCCCTCCCCTTCTCTAATCTATACGTTTTGATTCGATTTTACGAAGTTAACGTGATTCGGATCGATTTGGCTCTCTTCGGCTCAATTAGGCTCCATTTGGCTCGTTTTGGATTGAATCGCTTCGATTCTGCTCGAATCGGCCTTATTGGCCCTATTCTGCTCTATTTGACTCTTTTCTACTCTATTCATCTCTATTTCACTCCATTCTATTCATTCCACACCGTTCTACACTACTCTATTCTGCTCTACCTACCCTACTCTAACTCTAATCGATTCAACGCGATTCCTCTCCTTTTGTCTGCGTTCGGCACTATTCAGTTCTATTCGACTCTATTCGACTCTATTGTACTCTAGTCTACTCGTTTGTACTCTAGTCTACTCTTAGCTGATGTATTCTATAGTATGGTTTCTATCCTGTTCTATTCTACTCTATTCTACCGTACCTTATGCTACCCAACTCTAATCTAGTCTCATCCATTTGATTGGATACGATTCGACCCATTTCGACGCGATTCGGCTCGATTTGGCTCTATTCTCACTCTATTCCCCTCTACTGTACTCTAGTCTACTCTTTTCTGTATTCTTTCTGTATTGTTCTGTTCTCTTCTATTCTGTTTTATTCTATTCTACTCTACTCTATTCTACCCAACCCTACCATACCCGAACCTCCCCTACTCTAATCTATTCAATTCCATATGATGAATTTTGACCCAATTCGGGTCATATCCTTTAGATTCGTGTCCATTTGGATCGAATAGTGTCGATTCAGCTTCATTCGGCTCCATTAGGCTCGATTCACTGGATTCGGCTCAGTTTGGCTTGATTTGGCTCAATTCCGCTCGATTCGGCCCTCTTCGGCACTATTTAGCTCTGTTTGGATCTTTTCTACTCTCTTCGACTCCATTCGATTTCATCGCACCCCATTCTACTCCATTCTACACTATTCTACTCTACTGTACTCTAATTTCCTGTAATTGATTCGATGGGATTCGACGTGATTTGTCTTGTTTCGTCTCCATTCGGCTCGATTTGACTCTATTCGACTCTGTTTGCTCTACTCTCCTCTACTTTTTTCTACCCCATTCTATTGTATTCTTTCTCTTCTGTTCTACTGTGTTCCATTCTATTCTTCTCTATTCTATCCTACCCTACTCTAATCTATTCTACTTGAGTCGTTTCCACGCATTTCGATGCGATTCGGCTCAAATCGGCTCCATTCCACTCCACTCATCCCCATTCAGTTCAAATCTGTTCGATTCGGCTCTAATCGGCTCCATTTGGCTCTAGTAAGATCTATTCGGCTCTAATAGGCTCTATTCAGCTCTATTCTCCTCTATTAGACTCTACTCAACTCTATTATCTCTTTTCGACTCCATTCGACTCCATTCTACAGCATTCTACTCCATCATACTCTATTCTCTATTCTATTGTCTTGTACTTTATGCGACTCTAAACAAAAATGTGTTTTTTAGAGTAGTAGTCTATTCTAATCGATTGGATTGGATTTGACTTGAATCGATGGGATTCAATGCAATCCGACGGGATTCGAAGCGACACGGCACGATTCCGCGGGATTCGGCACGATTCGTCTTGATTTCTATCGTTTCGGCTCTTTTTGGCTCTTTCTGGCTCTATTCGTTAATATGGAACTCTATTCTACTCTACTCTTCTATACTCTACACTACTCGACCCTATTCTATTCTTTCAGTTCTCTTCTGTTCTTTTCTACTGCATTCTATTCTACCCTACCCTACCCTACCTTACCCTACTGTAATCTGTTCGATTCTATGTGACACACTTGAAAGAGATCCGACCTGATTTAGGTCGTATCGGTTCGATTCAGCTCCTTTTCCTCCATTAGATTCAAGTCGGTTCTACTCGGCTCTTTTCCGCTCTATTTGGCTCTGTTCAGCAGTATTCGACTCTATTTGTCTCTAGTCTACTCTACCCTACTTTTCTCTACTCTACTGTTTTCTTTCAGTTCTGTCGTAGTCTACCCTACCCTAACCTTACCCGCCCTACACTAATCTATTTGATTCGGTTCAACACATTTCAACGCGATTCGACATGTTTCATCTTGATTCACCTCGAATTTGGTCGATTCGGGTGTATTCAGCTCTGTTCGGCTCTTTTCGGCTCTATTCACCTCTATTCAACTCTATTTCACTCTCTTCTACTCTACTTAATTCTATTCTATTCTTTCTGTTGTGTTCTCTTCTCTTCTCTTCTAAACCTCTCCTACCCTACCCCCCTCTACTCTAATCTATTCAATTCACTTCAATGCATTTCGACGCGATTCCATGTGATTAGGCTTGAATCGGCTCCATTTAGCTCTATTTGACTTGAATCGGGTCGATTCGGCTCAATTCAGCATAGTTAGGCTCGATTCAACCTTCTTCAGCCCTTTTTGGCTCTATTCAGCTCTTTTCTACTTTAATCGTCTCTATTTGGCTCCATTCGACTCCGTTCCACACGATTCGACTCCATTCTACTGCATTCTGCACTATTCTATTCTCTTCTACCCTACCCTACTCTTATCGATTTTAATCAATTTGATTCATTACGATTTGTCTCATTTCCTCTCCATTTGACTCGATTCAGCTTGAATTGGATCTATTCATCTATAGTCGGCACTGCTCGACTCTGACTATTCGACTCTGCTCAACTCTACTCCATTCTACTCTTTGTGTTCTCCTCTATTCTATTCTACTCTGCCCTAACCTACCGAATCCCAGCCTAACCTACACTACTCTAATCTATTCAATTTAATTGCATTCCATTCAATTCCATACCATTCTGCTCTATTTGACACAGTTCAATGTTATTCGGTGAGATTCCATGAGATTCGATGGGTTTTGGTTGGATTTCATGGGATTCAATGAAATTGGATGCAATAGGATGCGATTAGTTGTGATTTGGCTCAGTTTGGCCCGGTTCATTTTTTTGTCTCTATTTGGCTTGTTTCAGCTCCATTCGGCTACATTCAGCTCGAATCTGGTTGATTCGACTCGATTCGGCTCGATTTGGCTGGATTCGGCTGGATTTGGCCGTATGGGGCCCTGTTCGGCGCTATTCAGCTCTATTCCACTCTTTTCTGCTCTATTCATCTCTATTCGACTCCATTCGACTCCATTCCACACCATTCTATTCCATTCTACACTATCCTATTCTACAGAACCCTACCCCACCGTACCCTATCCTAATCTATTCTATTCTGTTGTATCCTATTCTCTTTTTCTATTTTCCCTATTCCATCCCATGCTACTCTACCATACCCTACACTAAACTAACCTACCCTGACCTATGCTGTTCTATTCTATTTTCTCTGTTCCACCGTATGCTACCCTACCCTACGGTACCCGACCGTACCGTACCCTACTACTACTTAGGAGTACTCAATAAGGGTAGTAATTAAGGGTACTAGTTAGGGCAAGGGTACTATTTCAGGCTACTAGTTCATGCCAGGGTACTTGTTAAGGGTACTAGTTAAGCTAAGGTTTATTCGTTAATGGTACTAGTTAATGCCAGGGTAATAGTTAAGGGTACTTGTTAAGGCACTGGTACTTGTTGAGGGTACTGTTGGAGACAAGGGTCGTATTTAAGACCACTACTTAAGGCAAGGCTACTAGTTAGGGGTGCTAGTTAAGGCCAGGGTACTAGTTAAGGTAAGGCTACTAGATAAGGCTACTAGTTAAGGCAAGGCTACTAGTTTAGGGAACAAACTCAGGGTACTTGTCAAGGCAAGGGTACTGTCCAAGGCTAGTTGTCTAGGCTACTGATCTATGCCCCTAGTCTAGCTGACTAGTCCAGCTTATTAGTCTAAGCTACTACTCTAGCCTTTTCTTGTCTACTGTACCATAGTCTACCTTCATCTACCCCATCCTAAAATACCGTACCGTACCCTATTCTATTCTAATCTATTCGATTTGATTCGATTCAAAGCATTTCGATGCAATTGGACGCGATCGTGCTTGAATCGGCTCGATTCGGCACCATCAGCTCCATTCAGCTTGATTCTGCTCGTTTCAACTCGATTTAACTCAGTGCAGCCTTATTCGGCCCTACTCAGCTCGATTCGACTGTTTTCTACTCTGTCTCTAGTCAACCCCATTTGGCTCCATTCTATTCCTTTCTACACTATTCTACTCTATTCTTTTCTACCCTACCCTACCCTCCTCTAATCTATTCTAACGGATTCGATTCGACGCGGTTCGAAGCAATTCGACACGATTCATCTTGTTTTGTTTCCTTTTGGCTCAATTCGGCTCGAATTGTCTCTATTCAGCTATATACTGCACTATTTGTCTCTATTCGACTCAATTCTACTCTACTCTTCTCTACTTTTCTTTGCTCTACTCTACTGTACTATATTCTATTCTTTCTCTTCAGTACTGTTCTATTCTATTCTACCCTCCGCTCCCCTCCCCTCCCCTTCTCTAAGCTGTTTGATTCGATTTTATTTGACACATTTCCACGCGATTCGAAGTGATTAGGCTTGAATCAGCTCAATTCGGTTCGAATCGGCTCCATTCAGCTCGATTTCGCTCCATTCATCTCGATTTGGCTCAGATTGTGTCGATTCTGCTCCATTAGGCCTTCTTTGGTCCTATTCGGCCCTATCCTGCTCTATTCCACTGTTTTCTACTCTATTCATCTCTATCCGTCTCTATTCGACTCCTTTCAACTCCATTCTATTCCATTCCACACCATTCTCTCCTATTCTCTTGTACTCTGTTCTATTCTACCCTACCCTACCCTACTGCACCCCACCCAGAACTACCCTACTTTAATCTATTCAATTCAGTTCGACGTGATTTGATGGGATTCGACGGAATTTGACGAGATCTGAAGGGATTCAATGGGATTGGAAGACATTTGAAGAGATTCCATGCGACTCGACGTGATTCAGCAGGATTCTATGAGATTCGATGTAATTCGAAGTTAATCGATGTGATACGAAGCGATTCGGCGTGATTCGATGACATTCGACGTAATTTGACGCGATTCAACCCGATTTGACCCAAAGTGATGTGATTCGATGTGATTCGATGGGCTACGACTCTATTCAGCTACAGTCGGTGTGATTCTGCTTGATTCAGCTCAATTAGGTACTTTTCGGCACTATACGGCTCTTTTCAGCTGTATTCACCTCCATTCAGCTCTATCCGTCTCTATTCAGTCTATTCGACTCTACTCTTTTCCAATCTATTCCATTCTTTATATTCTGCTCTAATCTCTTCTATTCTACTCTAGTCTATTCTACCCTCCCCTCCCCTTCTCTAATCTATACGTTTTGATTCGATTTTACGAAGTTAACGTGATTCGGATCGATTTGGCTCTCTTCGGCTCAATTAGGCTCCATTTGGCTCGTTTTGGATTGAATCGCTTCGATTCTGCTCGAATCGGCCTTATTGGCCCTATTCTGCTCTATTTGACTCTTTTCTACTCTATTCATCTCTATTTCACTCCATTCTATTCATTCCACACCGTTCTACACTACTCTATTCTGCTCTACCTACCCTACTCTAACTCTAATCGATTCAACGCGATTCCTCTCCTTTTGTCTGCGTTCGGCACTATTCAGTTCTATTCGACTCTATTCGACTCTATTGTACTCTAGTCTACTCGTTTGTACTCTAGTCTACTCTTAGCTGATGTATTCTATAGTATGGTTTCTATCCTGTTCTATTCTACTCTATTCTACCGTACCTTATGCTACCCAACTCTAATCTAGTCTCATCCATTTGATTGGATACGATTCGACCCATTTCGACGCGATTCGGCTCGATTTGGCTCTATTCTCACTCTATTCCCCTCTACTGTACTCTAGTCTACTCTTTTCTGTATTCTTTCTGTATTGTTCTGTTCTCTTCTATTCTGTTTTATTCTATTCTACTCTACTCTATTCTACCCAACCCTACCATACCCGAACCTCCCCTACTCTAATCTATTCAATTCCATATGATGAATTTTGACCCAATTCGGGTCATATCCTTTAGATTCGTGTCCATTTGGATCGAATAGTGTCGATTCAGCTTCATTCGGCTCCATTAGGCTCGATTCACTGGATTCGGCTCAGTTTGGCTTGATTTGGCTCAATTCCGCTCGATTCGGCCCTCTTCGGCACTATTTAGCTCTGTTTGGATCTTTTCTACTCTCTTCGACTCCATTCGATTTCATCGCACCCCATTCTACTCCATTCTACACTATTCTACTCTACTGTACTCTAATTTCCTGTAATTGATTCGATGGGATTCGACGTGATTTGTCTTGTTTCGTCTCCATTCGGCTCGATTTGACTCTATTCGACTCTGTTTGCTCTACTCTCCTCTACTTTTTTCTACCCCATTCTATTGTATTCTTTCTCTTCTGTTCTACTGTGTTCCATTCTATTCTTCTCTATTCTATCCTACCCTACTCTAATCTGTTCTACTTGAGTCGTTTCCACGCATTTCGATGCGATTCGGCTCAAATCGGCTCCATTCCACTCCACTCATCCCCATTCAGTTCAAATCTGTTCGATTCGGCTCTAATCGGCTCCATTTGGCTCTAGTAAGATCTATTCGGCTCTAATAGGCTCTATTCAGCTCTATTCTCCTCTATTAGACTCTACTCAACTCTATTATCTCTTTTCGACTCCATTCGACTCCATTCTACAGCATTCTACTCCATCATACTCTATTCTCTATTCTATTGTCTTGTACTTTATGCGACTCTAAACAAAAATGTGTTTTTTAGAGTAGTAGTCTATTCTAATCGATTGGATTGGATTTGACTTGAATCGATGGGATTCAATGCAATCCGACGGGATTCGAAGCGATACGGCACGATTCCGCGGGATTCGGCACGATTCGTCTTGATTTCTATCGTTTCGGCTCTTTTTGGCTCTTTCTGGCTCTATTCGTTAATATGGAACTCTATTCTACTCTACTCTTCTATACTCTACACTACTCGACCCTATTCTATTCTTTCAGTTCTCTTCTGTTCTTTTCTACTGCATTCTATTCTACCCTACCCTACCCTACCTTACCCTACCGTAATCTGTTCGATTCTATGTGACACACTTGAAAGAGATCCGACCTGATTTAGGTCGTATCGGTTCGATTCAGCTCCTTTTCCTCCATTAGATTCAAGTCGGTTCTACTCGGCTCTTTTCCGCTCTATTTGGCTCTGTTCAGCAGTATTCGACTCTATTTGTCTCTAGTCTACTCTACCCTACTTTTCTCTACTCTACTGTTTTCTTTCAGTTCTGTCGTAGTCTACCCTACCCTAACCTTACCCGCCCTACACTAATCTATTTGATTCGGTTCAACACATTTCAACGCGATTCGACATGTTTCATCTTGATTCACCTCGAATTTGGTCGATTCGGGTGTATTCAGCTCTGTTCGGCTCTTTTCGGCTCTATTCACCTCTATTCAACTCTATTTCACTCTCTTCTACTCTACTTAATTCTATTCTATTCTTTCTGTTGTGTTCTCTTCTCTTCTCTTCTAAACCTCTCCTACCCTACCCCCCTCTACTCTAATCTATTCAATTCACTTCAATGCATTTCGACGCGATTCCATGTGATTAGGCTTGAATCGGCTCCATTTAGCTCTATTTGACTTGAATCGGGTCGATTCGGCTCAATTCAGCATAGTTAGGCTCGATTCAACCTTCTTCAGCCCTTTTTGGCTCTATTCAGCTCTTTTCTACTTTAATCGTCTCTATTTGGCTCCATTCGACTCCGTTCCACACGATTCGACTCCATTCTACTGCATTCTGCACTATTCTATTCTCTTCTACCCTACCCTACTCTTATCGATTTTAATCAATTTGATTCATTACGATTTGTCTCATTTCCTCTCCATCTGACTCGATTCAGCTTGAATTGGATCTATTCATCTATAGTCGGCACTGCTCGACTCTGACTATTCGACTCTGCTCAACTCTACTCCATTCTACTCTTTGTGTTCTCCTCTATTCTATTCTACTCTGCCCTAACCTACCGAATCCCAGCCTAACCTACACTACTCTAATCTATTCAATTTAATTGGATTCCATTCAATTCTATACCATTCTGCTCTATTTGACACAGTTCAATGTTATTCGGTGAGATTCCATGAGATTCGATGGGTTTTGGTTGGATTTCATGGGATTCAATGAAATTGGATGCAATAGGATGCGATTAGTTGTGATTTGGCTCAGTTTGGCCCGGTTCATTTTTTTGTCTCTATTTGGCTTGTTTCAGCTCCATTCGGCTACATTCAGCTCGAATCTGGTTGATTCGACTCGATTCGGCTCGATTTGGCTTGATTCGGCTGGATTTGGCCTTATGGGGCCCTGTTCGGCGCTATTCAGCTCTATTCCACTCTTTTCTGCTCTATTCATCTCTATTCGACTCCATTCGACTCCATTCCACACCATTCTATTCCATTCTACACTATCCTATTCTACAGAACCTTACCCCACCGTACCCTATCCTAATCTATTCTATTCTGTTGTATCCTATTCTCTTTTTCTATTTTCCCTATTCCATCCCATGCTACTCTACCATACCCTACACTAAACTAACCTACCCTGACCTATGCTGTTCTATTCTATTTTCTCTGTTCCACCGTATGCTACCCTACCCTACGGTACCCGACCGTACCGTACCCTACTACTACTTAGGAGTACTCAATAAGGGTAGTAATTAAGGGTACTAGTTAGGGCAAGGGTACTATTTCAGGCTACTAGTTCATGCCAGGGTACTTGTTAAGGGTACTAGTTAAGCTAAGGTTTATTCGTTAATGGTACTAGTTAATGCTAGGGTAATAGTTAAGGGTACTTATTAAGGCACTGGTACTTGTTGAGGGTACTGTTGGAGACAAGGGTCGTATTTAAGACCACTACTTAAGGCAAGGCTACTAGTTAGGGGTGCTAGTTAAGGCCAGGGTACTAGTTAAGGTAAGGCTACTAGATAAGGCTACTAGTTAAGGCAAGGCTACTAGTTTAGGGAACAAACTCAGGGTACTTGTCAAGGCAAGGGTACTGTCCAAGGCTAGTTGTCTAGGCTACTGATCTATGCCCCTAGTCTAGCTGACTAGTCCAGCTTATTAGTCTAAGCTACTACTCTAGCCTTTTCTTGTCTACTGTACCATAGTCTACCTTCATCTACCCCATCCTAAAATACCGTACCGTACCCTATTCTATTCTAATCTATTCGATTTGATTCGATTCAAAGCATTTCGATGCAATTGGACGCGATCGTGCTTGAATCGGCTCGATTCGGCACCATCAGCTCCATTCAGCTTGATTCTGCTCGTTTCAACTCGATTTAACTCAGTGCAGCCTTATTCGGCCCTACTCAGCTCGATTCGACTGTTTTCTACTCTGTCTCTAGTCAACCCCATTTGGCTCCATTCTATTCCTTTCTACACTATTCTACTCTATTCTTTTCTACCCTACCCTACCCTCCTCTAATCTATTCTAACGGATTCGATTCGACGCGGTTCGAAGCAATTCGACACGATTCATCTTGTTTTGTTTCCTTTTGGCTCAATTCGGCTCGAATTGTCTCTATTCAGCTATATACTGCACTATTTGTCTCTATTCGACTCAATTCTACTCTACTCTTCTCTACTTTTCTTTGCTCTACTCTACTGTACTATATTCTATTCTTTCTCTTCAGTACTGTTCTATTCTATTCTACCCTCCGCTCCCCTCCCCTCCCCTTCTCTAAGCTGTTTGATTCGATTTTATTTGACACATTTCCACGCGATTCGAAGTGATTAGGCTTGAATCAGCTCAATTCGGTTCGAATCGGCTCCATTCAGCTCGATTTCGCTCCATTCATCTCGATTTGGCTCAGATTGTGTCGATTCTGCTCCATTAGGCCTTCTTTGGTCCTATTCGGCCCTATCCTGCTCTATTCCACTGTTTTCTACTCTATTCATCTCTATCCGTCTCTATTCGACTCCTTTCAACTCCATTCTATTCCATTCCACACCATTCTCTCCTATTCTCTTGTACTCTGTTCTATTCTACCCTACCCTACCCTACTGCACCCCACCCAGAGCTACCCTACTTTAATCTATTCAATTCAGTTCGACGTGATTTGATGGGATTCGACGGAATTTGACGAGATCTGAAGGGATTCAATGGGATTGGAAGACATTTGAAGAGATTCCATGTGACTCGACGTGATTCAGCAGGATTCTATGAGATTCGATGTAATTCGAAGTTAATCGATGTGATACGAAGCGATTCGGCGTGATTCGATGACATTCGACGTAATTTGACGCGATTCAACCCGATTTGACCCAAAGTGATGTGATTCGATGTGATTCGATGGGCTACGACTCTATTCAGCTACAGTCGGTGTGATTCTGCTTGATTCAGCTCAATTAGGTACTTTTCGGCACTATACGGCTCTTTTCAGCTGTATTCACCTCCATTCAGCTCTATCCGTCTCTATTCAGTCTATTCGACTCTACTCTTTTCCAATCTATTCCATTCTTTATATTCTGCTCTAATCTCTTCTATTCTACTCTAGTCTATTCTACCCTCCCCTCCCCTTCTCTAATCTATACGTTTTGATTCGATTTTACGAAGTTAACGTGATTCGGATCGATTTGGCTCTCTTCGGCTCAATTAGGCTCCATTTGGCTCGTTTTGGATTGAATCGCTTCGATTCTGCTCGAATCGGCCTTATTGGCCCTATTCTGCTCTATTTGACTCTTTTCTACTCTATTCATCTCTATTTCACTCCATTCTATTCATTCCACACCGTTCTACACTACTCTATTCTGCTCTACCTACCCTACTCTAACTCTAATCGATTCAACGCGATTCCTCTCCTTTTGTCTGCGTTCGGCACTATTCAGTTCTATTCGACTCTATTCGACTCTATTGTACTCTAGTCTACTCGTTTGTACTCTAGTCTACTCTTAGCTGATGTATTCTATAGTATGGTTTCTATCCTGTTCTATTCTACTCTATTCTACCGTACCTTATGCTACCCAACTCTAATCTAGTCTCATCCATTTGATTGGATACGATTCGACCCATTTCGACGCGATTCGGCTCGATTTGGCTCTATTCTCACTCTATTCCCCTCTACTGTACTCTAGTCTACTCTTTTCTGTATTCTTTCTGTATTGTTCTGTTCTCTTCTATTCTGTTTTATTCTATTCTACTCTACTCTATTCTACCCAACCCTACCATACCCGAACCTCCCCTACTCTAATCTATTCAATTCCATATGATGAATTTTGACCCAATTCGGGTCATATCCTTTAGATTCGTGTCCATTTGGATCGAATAGTGTCGATTCAGCTTCATTCGGCTCCATTAGGCTCGATTCACTGGATTCGGCTCAGTTTGGCTTGATTTGGCTCAATTCCGCTCGATTCGGCCCTCTTCGGCACTATTTAGCTCTGTTTGGATCTTTTCTACTCTCTTCGACTCCATTCGATTTCATCGCACCCCATTCTACTCCATTCTACACTATTCTACTCTACTGTACTCTAATTTCCTGTAATTGATTCGATGGGATTCGACGTGATTTGTCTTGTTTCGTCTCCATTCGGCTCGATTTGACTCTATTCGACTCTGTTTGCTCTACTCTCCTCTACTTTTTTCTACCCCATTCTATTGTATTCTTTCTCTTCTGTTCTACTGTGTTCCATTCTATTCTTCTCTATTCTATCCTACCCTACTCTAATCTGTTCTACTTGAGTCGTTTCCACGCATTTCGATGCGATTCGGCTCAAATCGGCTCCATTCCACTCCACTCATCCCCATTCAGTTCAAATCTGTTCGATTCGGCTCTAATCGGCTCCATTTGGCTCTAGTAAGTTCTATTCGGCTCTAATAGGCTCTATTCAGCTCTATTCTCCTCTATTAGACTCTACTCAACTCTATTATCTCTTTTCGACTCCATTCGACTCCATTCTACAGCATTCTACTCCATCATACTCTATTCTCTATTCTATTGTCTTGTACTTTATGCGACTCTAAACAAAAATGTGTTTTTTAGAGTAGTAGTCTATTCTAATCGATTGGATTGGATTTGACTTGAATCGATGGGATTCAATGCAATCCAACGGGATTCGAAGCGATACGGCACGATTCCGCGGGATTCGGCACGATTCGTCTTGATTTCTATCGTTTCGGCTCTTTTTGGCTCTTTCTGGCTCTATTCGTTAATATGGAACTCTATTCTACTCTACTCTTCTATACTCTACACTACTCGACCCTATTCTATTCTTTCAGTTCTCTTCTGTTCTTTTCTACTGCATTCTATTCTACCCTACCCTACCCTACCTTACCCTACCGTAATCTGTTCGATTCTATGTGACACACTTGAAAGAGATTCGACCTGATTTAGGTCGTATCGGTTCGATTCAGCTCCTTTTCCTCCATTAGATTCAAGTCGGTTCTACTCGGCTCTTTTCCGCTCTATTTGGCTCTGTTCAGCAGTATTCGACTCTATTTGTCTCTAGTCTACTCTACCCTACTTTTCTCTACTCTACTGTTTTCTTTCAGTTCTGTCGTAGTCTACCCTACCCTAACCTTACCCGCCCTACACTAATCTATTTGATTCGGTTCAACACATTTCAACGCGATTCGACATGTTTCATCTTGATTCACCTCGAATTTGGTCGATTCGGGTGTATTCAGCTCTGTTCGGCTCTTTTCGGCTCTATTCACCTCTATTCAACTCTATTTCACTCTCTTCTACTCTACTTAATTCTATTCTATTCTTTCTGTTGTGTTCTCTTCTCTTCTCTTCTAAACCTCTCCTACCCTACCCCCCTCTACTCTAATCTATTCAATTCACTTCAATGCATTTCGACGCGATTCCATGTGATTAGGCTTGAATCGGCTCCATTTAGCTCTATTTGACTTGAATCGGGTCGATTCGGCTCAATTCAGCATAGTTAGGCTCGATTCAACCTTCTTCAGCCCTTTTTGGCTCTATTCAGCTCTTTTCTACTTTAATCGTCTCTATTTGGCTCCATTCGACTCCGTTCCACACGATTCGACTCCATTCTACTGCATTCTGCACTATTCTATTCTCTTCTACCCTACCCTACTCTTATCGATTTTAATCAATTTGATTCATTACGATTTGTCTCATTTCCTCTCCATTTGACTCGATTCAGCTTGAATTGGATCTATTCATCTATAGTCGGCACTGCTCGACTCTGACTATTCGACTCTGCTCAACTCTACTCCATTCTACTCTTTGTGTTCTCCTCTATTCTATTCTACTCTGCCCTAACCTACCGAATCCCAGCCTAACCTACACTACTCTAATCTATTCAATTTAATTGCATTCCATTCAATTCCATACCATTCTGCTCTATTTGACACAGTTCAATGTTATTCGGTGAGATTCCATGAGATTCGATGGGTTTTGGTTGGATTTCATGGGATTCAATGAAATTGGATGCAATAGGATGCGATTAGTTGTGATTTGGCTCAGTTTGGCCCGGTTCATTTTTTTGTCTCTATTTGGCTTGTTTCAGCTCCATTCGGCTACATTCAGCTCGAATCTGGTTGATTCGACTCGATTCGGCTCGATTTGGCTGGATTCGGCTGGATTTGGCCGTATGGGGCCCTGTTCGACGCTATTCAGCTCTATTCCACTCTTTTCTGCTCTATTCATCTCTATTCGACTCCATTCGACTCCATTCCACACCATTCTATTCCATTCTACACTATCCTATTCTACAGAACCCTACCCCACCGTACCCTATCCTAATCTATTCTATTCTGTTGTATCCTATTCTCTTTTTCTATTTTCCCTATTCCATCCCATGCTACTCTACCATACCCTACACTAAACTAACCTACCCTGACCTATGCTGTTCTATTCTATTTTCTCTGTTCCACCGTATGCTACCCTACCCTACGGTACCCGACCGTACCGTACCCTACTACTACTTAGGAGTACTCAATAAGGGTAGTAATTAAGGGTACTAGTTAGGGCAAGGGTACTATTTCAGGCTACTAGTTCATGCCAGGGTACTTGTTAAGGGTACTAGTTAAGCTAAGGTTTATTCGTTAATGGTACTAGTTAATGCCAGGGTAATAGTTAAGGGTACTTGTTAAGGCACTGGTACTTGTTGAGGGTACTGTTGGAGACAAGGGTCGTATTTAAGACCACTACTTAAGGCAAGGCTACTAGTTAGGGGTGCTAGTTAAGGCCAGGGTACTAGTTAAGGTAAGGCTACTAGATAAGGCTACTAGTTAAGGCAAGGCTACTAGTTTAGGGAACAAACTCAGGGTACTTGTCAAGGCAAGGGTACTGTCCAAGGCTAGTTGTCTAGGCTACTGATCTATGCCCCTAGTCTAGCTGACTAGTCCAGCTTATTAGTCTAAGCTACTACTCTAGCCTTTTCTTGTCTACTGTACCATAGTCTACCTTCATCTACCCCATCCTAAAATACCGTACCGTACCCTATTCTATTCTAATCTATTCGATTTGATTCGATTCAAAGCATTTCGATGCAATTGGACGCGATCGTGCTTGAATCGGCTCGATTCGGCACCATCAGCTCCATTCAGCTTGATTCTGCTCGTTTCAACTCGATTTAACTCAGTGCAGCCTTATTCGGCCCTACTCAGCTCGATTCGACTGTTTTCTACTCTGTCTCTAGTCAACCCCATTTGGCTCCATTCTATTCCTTTCTACACTATTCTACTCTATTCTTTTCTACCCTACCCTACCCTCCTCTAATCTATTCTAACGGATTCGATTCGACGCGGTTCGAAGCAATTCGACACGATTCATCTTGTTTTGTTTCCTTTTGGCTCAATTCGGCTCGAATTGTCTCTATTCAGCTATATACTGCACTATTTGTCTCTATTCGACTCAATTCTACTCTACTCTTCTCTACTTTTCTTTGCTCTACTCTACTGTACTATATTCTATTCTTTCTCTTCAGTACTGTTCTATTCTATTCTACCCTCCGCTCCCCTCCCCTCCCCTTCTCTAAGCTGTTTGATTCGATTTTATTTGACACATTTCCACGCGATTCGAAGTGATTAGGCTTGAATCAGCTCAATTCGGTTCGAATCGGCTCCATTCAGCTCGATTTCGCTCCATTCATCTCGATTTGGCTCAGATTGTGTCGATTCTGCTCCATTAGGCCTTCTTTGGTCCTATTCGGCCCTATCCTGCTCTATTCCACTGTTTTCTACTCTATTCATCTCTATCCGTCTCTATTCGACTCCTTTCAACTCCATTCTATTCCATTCCACACCATTCTCTCCTATTCTCTTGTACTCTGTTCTATTCTACCCTACCCTACCCTACTGCACCCCACCCAGAACTACCCTACTTTAATCTATTCAATTCAGTTCGACGTGATTTGATGGGATTCGACGGAATTTGACGAGATCTGAAGGGATTCAATGGGATTGGAAGACATTTGAAGAGATTCCATGCGACTCGACGTGATTCAGCAGGATTCTATGAGATTCGATGTAATTCGAAGTTAATCGATGTGATACGAAGCGATTCGGCGTGATTCGATGACATTCGACGTAATTTGACGCGATTCAACCCGATTTGACCCAAAGTGATGTGATTCGATGTGATTCGATGGGCTACGACTCTATTCAGCTACAGTCGGTGTGATTCTGCTTGATTCAGCTCAATTAGGTACTTTTCGGCACTATACGGCTCTTTTCAGCTGTATTCACCTCCATTCAGCTCTATCCGTCTCTATTCAGTCTATTCGACTCTACTCTTTTCCAATCTATTCCATTCTTTATATTCTGCTCTAATCTCTTCTATTCTACTCTAGTCTATTCTACCCTCCCCTCCCCTTCTCTAATCTATACGTTTTGATTCGATTTTACGAAGTTAACGTGATTCGGATCGATTTGGCTCTCTTCGGCTCAATTAGGCTCCATTTGGCTCGTTTTGGATTGAATCGCTTCGATTCTGCTCGAATCGGCCTTATTGGCCCTATTCTGCTCTATTTGACTCTTTTCTACTCTATTCATCTCTATTTCACTCCATTCTATTCATTCCACACCGTTCTACACTACTCTATTCTGCTCTACCTACCCTACTCTAACTCTAATCGATTCAACGCGATTCCTCTCCTTTTGTCTGCGTTCGGCACTATTCAGTTCTATTCGACTCTATTCGACTCTATTGTACTCTAGTCTACTCGTTTGTACTCTAGTCTACTCTTAGCTGATGTATTCTATAGTATGGTTTCTATCCTGTTCTATTCTACTCTATTCTACCGTACCTTATGCTACCCAACTCTAATCTAGTCTCATCCATTTGATTGGATACGATTCGACCCATTTCGACGCGATTCGGCTCGATTTGGCTCTATTCTCACTCTATTCCCCTCTACTGTACTCTAGTCTACTCTTTTCTGTATTCTTTCTGTATTGTTCTGTTCTCTTCTATTCTGTTTTATTCTATTCTACTCTACTCTATTCTACCCAACCCTACCATACCCGAACCTCCCCTACTCTAATCTATTCAATTCCATATGATGAATTTTGACCCAATTCGGGTCATATCCTTTAGATTCGTGTCCATTTGGATCGAATAGTGTCGATTCAGCTTCATTCGGCTCCATTAGGCTCGATTCACTGGATTCGGCTCAGTTTGGCTTGATTTGGCTCAATTCCGCTCGATTCGGCCCTCTTCGGCACTATTTAGCTCTGTTTGGATCTTTTCTACTCTCTTCGACTCCATTCGATTTCATCGCACCCCATTCTACTCCATTCTACACTATTCTACTCTACTGTACTCTAATTTCCTGTAATTGATTCGATGGGATTCGACGTGATTTGTCTTGTTTCGTCTCCATTCGGCTCGATTTGACTCTATTCGACTCTGTTTGCTCTACTCTCCTCTACTTTTTTCTACCCCATTCTATTGTATTCTTTCTCTTCTGTTCTACTGTGTTCCATTCTATTCTTCTCTATTCTATCCTACCCTACTCTAATCTGTTCTACTTGAGTCGTTTCCACGCATTTCGATGCGATTCGGCTCAAATCGGCTCCATTCCACTCCACTCATCCCCATTCAGTTCAAATCTGTTCGATTCGGCTCTAATCGGCTCCATTTGGCTCTAGTAAGTTCTATTCGGCTCTAATAGGCTCTATTCAGCTCTATTCTCCTCTATTAGACTCTACTCAACTCTATTATCTCTTTTCGACTCCATTCGACTCCATTCTACAGCATTCTACTCCATCATACTCTATTCTCTATTCTATTGTCTTGTACTTTATGCGACTCTAAACAAAAATGTGTTTTTTAGAGTAGTAGTCTATTCTAATCGATTGGATTGGATTTGACTTGAATCGATGGGATTCAATGCAATCCGACGGGATTCGAAGCGATACGGCACGATTCCGCGGGATTCGGCACGATTCGTCTTGATTTCTATCGTTTCGGCTCTTTTTGGCTCTTTCTGGCTCTATTCGTTAATATGGAACTCTATTCTACTCTACTCTTCTATACTCTACACTACTCGACCCTATTCTATTCTTTCAGTTCTCTTCTGTTCTTTTCTACTGCATTCTATTCTACCCTACCCTACCCTACCTTACCCTACCGTAATCTGTTCGATTCTATGTGACACACTTGAAAGAGATTCGACCTGATTTAGGTCGTATCGGTTCGATTCAGCTCCTTTTCCTCCATTAGATTCAAGTCGGTTCTACTCGGCTCTTTTCCGCTCTATTTGGCTCTGTTCAGCAGTATTCGACTCTATTTGTCTCTAGTCTACTCTACCCTACTTTTCTCTACTCTACTGTTTTCTTTCAGTTCTGTCGTAGTCTACCCTACCCTAACCTTACCCGCCCTACACTAATCTATTTGATTCGATTCAACACATTTCAACGCGATTCGACATGTTTCATCTTGATTCACCTCGAATTTGGTCGATTCGGGTGTATTCAGCTCTGTTCGGCTCTTTTCGGCTCTATTCACCTCTATTCAACTCTATTTCACTCTCTTCTACTCTACTTAATTCTATTCTATTCTTTCTGTTGTGTTCTCTTCTCTTCTCTTCTAAACCTCTCCTACCCTACCCCCCTCTACTCTAATCTGTTCAATTCACTTCAATGCATTTCGACGCGATTCCATGTGATTAGGCTTGAATCGGCTCCATTTAGCTCTATTTGACTTGAATCGGGTCGATTCGGCTCAATTCAGCATAGTTAGGCTCGATTCAACCTTCTTCAGCCCTTTTTGGCTCTATTCAGCTCTTTTCTACTTTAATCGTCTCTATTTGGCTCCATTCGACTCCGTTCCACACGATTCGACTCCATTCTACTGCATTCTGCACTATTCTATTCTCTTCTACCCTACCCTACTCTTATCGATTTTAATCAATTTGATTCATTACGATTTGTCTCATTTCCTCTCCATTTGACTCGATTCAGCTTGAATTGGATCTATTCATCTATAGTTGGCACTGCTCGACTCTGACTATTCGACTCTGCTCAACTCTACTCCATTCTACTCTTTGTGTTCTCCTCTATTCTATTCTACTCTGCCCTAACCTACCGAATCCCAGCCTAACCTACACTACTCTAATCTATTCAATTTAATTGGATTCCATTCAATTCCATACCATTCTGCTCTATTTGACACAGTTCAATGTTATTCGGTGAGATTCCATGAGATTCGATGGGTTTTGGTTGGATTTCATGGGATTCAATGAAATTGGATGCAATAGGATGCGATTAGTTGTGATTTGGCTCAGTTTGGCCCGGTTCATTTTTTTGTCTCTATTTGGCTTGTTTCAGCTCCATTCGGCTACATTCAGCTCGAATCTGGTTGATTCGACTCGATTCGGCTCGATTTGGCTGGATTCGGCTGGATTTGGCCGTATGGGGCCCTGTTCGGCGCTATTCAGCTCTATTCCACTCTTTTCTGCTCTATTCATCTCTATTCGACTCCATTCGACTCCATTCCACACCATTCTATTCCATTCTACACTATCCTATTCTACAGAACCCTACCCCACCGTACCCTATCCTAATCTATTCTATTCTGTTGTATCCTATTCTCTTTTTCTATTTTCCCTCTTCCATCCCATGCTACTCTACCATACCCTACACTAAACTAACCTACCCTGACCTATGCTGTTCTATTCTATTTTCTCTGTTCCACCGTATGCTACCCTACCCTACGGTACCCGACCGTACCGTACCCTACTACTACTTAGGAGTACTCAATAAGGGTAGTAATTAAGGGTACTAGTTAGGGCAAGGGTACTATTTCAGGCTACTAGTTCATGCCAGGGTACTTGTTAAGGGTACTAGTTAAGCTAAGGTTTATTCGTTAATGGTACTAGTTAATGCCAGGGTAATAGTTAAGGGTACTTGTTAAGGCACTGGTACTTGTTGAGGGTACTGTTGGAGACAAGGGTCGTATTTAAGACCACTACTTAAGGCAAGGCTACTAGTTAGGGGTGCTAGTTAAGGCCAGGGTACTAGTTAAGGTAAGGCTACTAGATAAGGCTACTAGTTAAGGCAAGGCTACTAGTTTAGGGAACAAACTCAGGGTACTTGTCAAGGCAAGGGTACTGTCCAAGGCTAGTTGTCTAGGCTACTGATCTATGCCCCTAGTCTAGCTGACTAGTCCAGCTTATTAGTCTAAGCTACTACTCTAGCCTTTTCTTGTCTACTGTACCAGTCTACCTTCATCTACCCCATCCTAAAATACCGTACCGTACCCTATTCTAATCTATTCGATTTGATTCGATTCAAAGCATTTCGATGCAATTGGACGCGATCGTGCTTGAATCGGCTCGATTCGGCACCATCAGCTCCATTCAGCTTGATTCTGCTCGTTTCAACTCGATTTAACTCAGTGCAGCCTTATTCGGCCCTACTCAGCTCGATTCGACTGTTTTCTACTCTGTCTCTAGTCAACCCCATTTGGCTCCATTCTATTCCTTTCTACACTATTCTACTCTATTCTTTTCTACCCTACCCTACCCTCCTCTAATCTATTCTAACGGATTCGATTCGACGCGGTTCGAAGCAATTCGACACGATTCATCTTGTTTTGTTTCCTTTTGGCTCAATTCGGCTCGAATTGTCTCTATTCAGCTATATACTGCACTATTTGTCTCTATTCGACTCAATTCTACTCTACTCTTCTCTACTTTTCTTTGCTCTACTCTACTGTACTATATTCTATTCTTTCTCTTCAGTACTGTTCTATTCTATTCTACCCTCCGCTCCCCTCCCCTCCCCTTCTCTAAGCTGTTTGATTCGATTTTATTTGACACATTTCCACGCGATTCGAAGTGATTAGGCTTGAATCAGCTCAATTCGGTTCGAATCGGCTCCATTCAGCTCGATTTCGCTCCATTCATCTCGATTTGGCTCAGATTGTGTCGATTCTGCTCCATTAGGCCTTCTTTGGTCCTATTCGGCCCTATCCTGCTCTATTCCACTGTTTTCTACTCTATTCATCTCTATCCGTCTCTATTCGACTCCTTTCAACTCCATTCTATTCCATTCCACACCATTCTCTCCTATTCTCTTGTACTCTGTTCTATTCTACCCTACCCTACCCTACTGCACCCCACCCAGAGCTACCCTACTTTAATCTATTCAATTCAGTTCGACGTGATTTGATGGGATTCGACGGAATTTGACGAGATCTGAAGGGATTCAATGGGATTGGAAGACATTTGAAGAGATTCCATGCGACTCGACGTGATTCAGCAGGATTCTATGAGATTCGATGTAATTCGAAGTTAATCGATGTGATACGAAGCGATTCGGCGTGATTCGATGACATTCGACGTAATTTGACGCGATTCAACCCGATTTGACCCAAAGTGATGTGATTCGATGGGATTCGATGGGCTACGACTCTATTCAGCTACAGTCGGTGTGATTCTGCTTGATTCAGCTCAATTAGGTACTTTTCGGCACTATACGGCTCTTTTCAGCTGTATTCACCTCCATTCAGCTCTATCCGTCTCTATTCAGTCTATTCGACTCTACTCTTTTCCAATCTATTCCATTCTTTATATTCTGCTCTAATCTCTTCTATTCTACTCTAGTCTATTCTACCCTCCCCTCCCCTTCTCTAATCTATACGTTTTGATTCGATTTTACGAAGTTAACGTGATTCGGATCGATTTGGCTCTCTTCGGCTCAATTAGGCTCCATTTGGCTCGTTTTGGATTGAATCGCTTCGATTCTGCTCGAATCGGCCTTATTGGCCCTATTCTGCTCTATTTGACTCTTTTCTACTCTATTCATCTCTATTTCACTCCATTCTATTCATTCCACACCGTTCTACACTACTCTATTCTGCTCTACCTACCCTACTCTAACTCTAATCGATTCAACGCGATTCCTCTCCTTTTGTCTGCATTCGGCACTATTCAGTTCTATTCGACTCTATTCGACTCTATTGTACTCTAGTCTACTCGTTTGTACTCTAGTCTACTCTTAGCTGATGTATTCTATTGTATGGTTTCTATCCTGTTCTATTCTACTCTATTCTACCGTACCTTATGCTACCCAACTCTAATCTAGTCTCATCCATTTGATTGGATACGATTCGACCCATTTCGACGCGATTCGGCTCGATTTGGCTCTATTCTCACTCTATTCCCCTCTACTGTACTCTAGTCTACTCTTTTCTGTATTCTTTCTGTATTGTTCTGTTCTCTTCTATTCTGTTTTATTCTATTCTACTCTACTCTATTCTACCCAACCCTACCATACCCGAACCTCCCCTACTCTAATCTATTCAATTCCATATGATGAATTTTGACCCAATTCGGGTCATATCCTTTAGATTCGTGTCCATTTGGATCGAATAGTGTCGATTCAGCTTCATTCGGCTCCATTAGGCTCGATTCACTGGATTCGGCTCAGTTTGGCTTGATTTGGCTCAATTCCGCTCGATTCGGCCCTCTTCGGCACTATTTAGCTCTGTTTGGATCTTTTCTACTCTCTTCGACTCCATTCGATTTCATCGCACCCCATTCTACTCCATTCTACACTATTCTACTCTACTGTACTCTAATTTCCTGTAATTGATTCGATGGGATTCGACGTGATTTGTCTTGTTTCGTCTCCATTCGGCTCGATTTGACTCTATTCGACTCTGTTTGCTCTACTCTCCTCTACTTTTTTCTACCCCATTCTATTGTATTCTTTCTCTTCTGTTCTACTGTGTTCCATTCTATTCTTCTCTATTCTATCCTACCCTACTCTAATCTGTTCTACTTGAGTCGTTTCCACGCATTTCGATGCGATTCGGCTCAAATCGGCTCCATTCCACTCCACTCATCCCCATTCAGTTCAAATCTGTTCGATTCGGCTCTAATCGGCTCCATTTGGCTCTAGTAAGTTCTATTCGGCTCTAATAGGCTCTATTCAGCTCTATTCTCCTCTATTAGACTCTACTCAACTCTATTATCTCTTTTCGACTCCATTCGACTCCATTCTACAGCATTCTACTCCATCATACTCTATTCTCTATTCTATTGTCTTGTACTTTATGCGACTCTAAACAAAAATGTGTTTTTTAGAGTAGTAGTCTATTCTAATCGATTGGATTGGATTTGACTTGAATCGATGGGATTCAATGCAATCCGACGGGATTCGAAGCGATACGGCACGATTCCGCGGGATTCGGCACGATTCGTCTTGATTTCTATCGTTTCGGCTCTTTTTGGCTCTTTCTGGCTCTATTCGTTAATATGGAACTCTATTCTACTCTACTCTTCTATACTCTACACTACTCGACCCTATTCTATTCTTTCAGTTCTCTTCTGTTCTTTTCTACTGCATTCTATTCTACCCTACCCTACCCTACCTTACCCTACTGTAATCTGTTCGATTCTATGTGACACACTTGAAAGAGATCCGACCTGATTTAGGTCGTATCGGTTCGATTCAGCTCCTTTTCCTCCATTAGATTCAAGTCGGTTCTACTCGGCTCTTTTCCGCTCTATTTGGCTCTGTTCAGCAGTATTCGACTCTATTTGTCTCTAGTCTACTCTACCCTACTTTTCTCTACTCTACTGTTTTCTTTCAGTTCTGTCGTAGTCTACCCTACCCTAACCTTACCCGCCCTACACTAATCTATTTGATTCGGTTCAACACATTTCAACGCGATTCGACATGTTTCATCTTGATTCACCTCGAATTTGGTCGATTCGGGTGTATTCAGCTCTGTTCGGCTCTTTTCGGCTCTATTCACCTCTATTCAACTCTATTTCACTCTCTTCTACTCTACTTAATTCTATTCTATTCTTTCTGTTGTGTTCTCTTCTCTTCTCTTCTAAACCTCTCCTACCCTACCCCCCTCTACTCTAATCTATTCAATTCACTTCAATGCATTTCGACGCGATTCCATGTGATTAGGCTTGAATCGGCTCCATTTAGCTCTATTTGACTTGAATCGGGTCGATTCGGCTCAATTCAGCATAGTTAGGCTCGATTCAACCTTCTTCAGCCCTTTTTGGCTCTATTCAGCTCTTTTCTACTTTAATCGTCTCTATTTGGCTCCATTCGACTCCGTTCCACACGATTCGACTCCATTCTACTGCATTCTGCACTATTCTATTCTCTTCTACCCTACCCTACTCTTATCGATTTTAATCAATTTGATTCATTACGATTTGTCTCATTTCCTCTCCATCTGACTCGATTCAGCTTGAATTGGATCTATTCATCTATAGTCGGCACTGCTCGACTCTGACTATTCGACTCTGCTCAACTCTACTCCATTCTACTCTTTGTGTTCTCCTCTATTCTATTCTACTCTGCCCTAACCTACCGAATCCCAGCCTAACCTACACTACTCTAATCTATTCAATTTAATTGGATTCCATTCAATTCCATACCATTCTGCTCTATTTGACACAGTTCAATGTTATTCGGTGAGATTCCATGAGATTCGATGGGTTTTGGTTGGATTTCATGGGATTCAATGAAATTGGATGCAATAGGATGCGATTAGTTGTGATTTGGCTCAGTTTGGCCCGGTTCATTTTTTTGTCTCTATTTGGCTTGTTTCAGCTCCATTCGGCTACATTCAGCTCGAATCTGGTTGATTCAACTCGATTCGGCTGGATTTGGCTGGATTCGGCTGGATTTGGCCGTATGGGGCCCTGTTCGACGCTATTCAGCTCTATTCCACTCTTTTCTGCTCTATTCATCTCTATTCGACTCCATTCGACTCCATTCCACACCATTCTATTCCATTCTACACTATCCTATTCTACAGAACCCTACCCCACCGTACCCTATCCTAATCTATTCTATTCTGTTGTATCCTATTCTCTTTTTCTATTTTCCCTATTCCATCCCATGCTACTCTACCATACCCTACACTAAACTAACCTACCCTGACCTATGCTGTTCTATTCTATTTTCTCTGTTCCACCGTATGCTACCCTACCCTACGGTACCCGACCGTACCGTACCCTACTACTACTTAGGAGTACTCAATAAGGGTAGTAATTAAGGGTACTAGTTAGGGCAAGGGTACTATTTCAGGCTACTAGTTCATGCCAGGGTACTTGTTAAGGGTACTAGTTAAGCTAAGGTTTATTCGTTAATGGTACTAGTTAATGCCAGGGTAATAGTTAAGGGTACTTGTTAAGGCACTGGTACTTGTTGAGGGTACTGTTGGAGACAAGGGTCGTATTTAAGACCACTACTTAAGGCAAGGCTACTAGTTAGGGGTGCTAGTTAAGGCCAGGGTACTAGTTAAGGTAAGGCTACTAGATAAGGCTACTAGTTAAGGCAAGGCTACTAGTTTAGGGAACAAACTCAGGGTACTTGTCAAGGCAAGGGTACTGTCCAAGGCTAGTTGTCTAGGCTACTGATCTATGCCCCTAGTCTAGCTGACTAGTCCAGCTTATTAGTCTAAGCTACTACTCTAGCCTTTTCTTGTCTACTGTACCATAGTCTACCTTCATCTACCCCATCCTAAAATACCGTACCGTACCCTATTCTATTCTAATCTATTCGATTTGATTCGATTCAAAGCATTTCGATGCAATTGGACGCGATCGTGCTTGAATCGGCTCGATTCGGCACCATCAGCTCCATTCAGCTTGATTCTGCTCGTTTCAACTCGATTTAACTCAGTGCAGCCTTATTCGGCCCTACTCAGCTCGATTCGACTGTTTTCTACTCTGTCTCTAGTCAACCCCATTTGGCTCCATTCTATTCCTTTCTACACTATTCTACTCTATTCTTTTCTACCCTACCCTACCCTACCCTCCTCTAATCTATTCTAACGGATTCGATTCGACGCGGTTCGAAGCAATTCGACACGATTCATCTTGTTTTGTTTCCATTTGGCTCAATTCGGCTCGAATTGTCTCTATTCAGCTATATACTGCACTATTTGTCTCTATTCGACTCAATTCTACTCTACTCTTCTCTACTTTTCTTTGCTCTACTCTACTGTACTATATTCTATTCTTTCTCTTCAGTACTGTTCTATTCTATTCTACCCTCCGCTCCCCTCCCCTCCCCTTCTCTAAGCTGTTTGATTCGATTTTATTTGACACATTTCCACGCGATTCGAAGTGATTAGGCTTGAATCAGCTCAATTCGGTTCGAATCGGCTCCATTCAGCTCGATTTCGCTCCATTCATCTCGATTTGGCTCAGATTGTGTCGATTCTGCTCCATTAGGCCTTCTTTGGTCCTATTCGGCCCTATCCTGCTCTATTCCACTGTTTTCTACTCTATTCATCTCTATCCGTCTCTATTCGACTCCTTTCAACTCCATTCTATTCCATTCCACACCATTCTCTCCTATTCTCTTGTACTCTGTTCTATTCTACCCGACCCTACCCTACTGCACCCCACCCAGAACTACCCTACTTTAATCTATTCAATTCAGTTCGACGTGATTTGATGGGATTCGACGGAATTTGACGAGATCTGAAGGGATTCAATGGGATTGGAAGACATTTGAAGAGATTCCATGCGACTCGACGTGATTCAGCAGGATTCTATGAGATTCGATGTAATTCGAAGTTAATCGATGTGATACGAAGCGATTCGGCGTGATTCGATGACATTCGACGTAATTTGACGCGATTCAACCCGATTTGACCCAAAGTGATGTGATTCGATGTGATTCGATGGGCTACGACTCTATTCAGCTACAGTCGGTGTGATTCTGCTTGATTCAGCTCAATTAGGTACTTTTCGGCACTATACGGCTCTTTTCAGCTGTATTCACCTCCATTCAGCTCTATCCGTCTCTATTCAGTCTATTCGACTCTACTCTTTTCCAATCTATTCCATTCTTTATATTCTGCTCTAATCTCTTCTATTCTACTCTAGTCTATTCTACCCTCCCCTCCCCTTCTCTAATCTATACGTTTTGATTCGATTTTACGAAGTTAACGTGATTCGGATCGATTTGGCTCTCTTCGGCTCAATTAGGCTCCATTTGGCTCGTTTTGGATTGAATCGCTTCGATTCTGCTCGAATCGGCCTTATTGGCCCTATTCTGCTCTATTTGACTCTTTTCTACTCTATTCATCTCTATTTCACTCCATTCTATTCATTCCACACCGTTCTACACTACTCTATTCTGCTCTACCTACCCTACTCTAACTCTAATCGATTCAACGCGATTCCTCTCCTTTTGTCTGCATTCGGCACTATTCAGTTCTATTCGACTCTATTCGACTCTATTGTACTCTAGTCTACTCGTTTGTACTCTAGTCTACTCTTAGCTGATGTATTCTATTGTATGGTTTCTATCCTGTTCTATTCTACTCTATTCTACCGTACCTTATGCTACCCAACTCTAATCTAGTCTCATCCATTTGATTGGATACGATTCGACCCATTTCGACGCGATTCGGCTCGATTTGGCTCTATTCTCACTCTATTCCCCTCTACTGTACTCTAGTCTACTCTTTTCTGTATTCTTTCTGTATTGTTCTGTTCTCTTCTATTCTGTTTTATTCTATTCTACTCTACTCTATTCTACCCAACCCTACCATACCCGAACCTCCCCTACTCTAATCTATTCAATTCCATATGATGAATTTTGACCCAATTCGGGTCATATCGTTTAGATTCGTGTCCATTTGGATCGAATAGTGTCGATTCAGCTTCATTCGGCTCCATTAGGCTCGATTCACTGGATTCGGCTCAGTTTGGCTTGATTTGGCTCAATTCCGCTCGATTCGGCCCTCTTCGGCACTATTTAGCTCTGTTTGGATCTTTTCTACTCTCTTCGACTCCATTCGATTTCATCGCACCCCATTCTACTCCATTCTACACTATTCTACTCTACTGTACTCTAATTTCCTGTAATTGATTCGATGGGATTCGACGTGATTTGTCTTGTTTCGTCTCCATTCGGCTCGATTTGACTCTATTCGACTCTGTTTGCTCTACTCTCCTCTACTTTTTTCTACCCCATTCTATTGTATTCTTTCTCTTCTGTTCTACTGTGTTCCATTCTATTCTTCTCTATTCTATCCTACCCTACTCTAATCTGTTCTACTTGAGTCGTTTCCACGCATTTCGATGCGATTCGGCTCAAATCGGCTCCATTCCACTCCACTCATCCCCATTCAGTTCAAATCTGTTCGATTCGGCTCTAATCGGCTCCATTTGGCTCTAGTAAGATCTATTCGGCTCTAATAGGCTCTATTCAGCTCTATTCTCCTCTATTAGACTCTACTCAACTCTATTATCTCTTTTCGACTCCATTCGACTCCATTCTACAGCATTCTACTCCATCATACTCTATTCTCTATTCTATTGTCTTGTACTTTATGCGACTCTAAACAAAAATGTGTTTTTTAGAGTAGTAGTCTATTCTAATCGATTGGATTGGATTTGACTTGAATCGATGGGATTCAATGCAATCCGACGGGATTCGAAGCGATACGGCACGATTCCGCGGGATTCGGCACGATTCGTCTTGATTTCTATCGTTTCGGCTCTTTTTGGCTCTTTCTGGCTCTATTCGTTAATATGGAACTCTATTCTACTCTACTCTTCTATACTCTACACTACTCGACCCTATTCTATTCTTTCAGTTCTCTTCTGTTCTTTTCTACTGCATTCTATTCTACCCTACCCTACCCTACCTTACCCTACTGTAATCTGTTCGATTCTATGTGACACACTTGAAAGAGATCCGACCTGATTTAGGTCGTATCGGTTCGATTCAGCTCCTTTTCCTCCATTAGATTCAAGTCGGTTCTACTCGGCTCTTTTCCGCTCTATTTGGCTCTGTTCAGCAGTATTCGACTCTATTTGTCTCTAGTCTACTCTACCCTACTTTTCTCTACTCTACTGTTTTCTTTCAGTTCTGTCGTAGTCTACCCTACCCTAACCTTACCCGCCCTACACTAATCTATTTGATTCGGTTCAACACATTTCAACGCGATTCGACATGTTTCATCTTGATTCACCTCGAATTTGGTCGATTCGGGTGTATTCAGCTCTGTTCGGCTCTTTTCGGCTCTATTCACCTCTATTCAACTCTATTTCACTCTCTTCTACTCTACTTAATTCTATTCTATTCTTTCTGTTGTGTTCTCTTCTCTTCTCTTCTAAACCTCTCCTACCCTACCCCCCTCTACTCTAATCTATTCAATTCACTTCAATGCATTTCGACGCGATTCCATGTGATTAGGCTTGAATCGGCTCCATTTAGCTCTATTTGACTTGAATCGGGTCGATTCGGCTCAATTCAGCATAGTTAGGCTCGATTCAACCTTCTTCAGCCCTTTTTGGCTCTATTCAGCTCTTTTCTACTTTAATCGTCTCTATTTGGCTCCATTCGACTCCGTTCCACACGATTCGACTCCATTCTACTGCATTCTGCACTATTCTATTCTCTTCTACCCTACCCTACTCTTATCGATTTTAATCAATTTGATTCATTACGATTTGTCTCATTTCCTCTCCATTTGACTCGATTCAGCTTGAATTGGATCTATTCATCTATAGTCGGCACTGCTCGACTCTGACTATTCGACTCTGCTCAACTCTACTCCATTCTACTCTTTGTGTTCTCCTCTATTCTATTCTACTCTGCCCTAACCTACCGAATCCCAGCCTAACCTACACTACTCTAATCTATTCAATTTAATTGGATTCCATTCAATTCCATACCATTCTGCTCTATTTGACACAGTTCAATGTTATTCGGTGAGATTCCATGAGATTCGATGGGTTTTGGTTGGATTTCATGGGATTCAATGAAATTGGATGCAATAGGATGCGATTAGTTGTGATTTGGCTCAGTTTGGCCCGGTTCATTTTTTTGTCTCTATTTGGCTTGTTTCCGCTCCATTCGGCTACATTCAGCTCGAATCTGGTTGATTCGACTCGATTCGGCTGGATTTGGCTGGATTCGGCTGGATTTGGCCGTATGGGGCCCTGTTCGACGCTATTCAGCTCTATTCCACTCTTTTCTGCTCTATTCATCTCTATTCGACTCCATTCGACTCCATTCCACACCATTCTATTCCATTCTACACTATCCTATTCTACAGAACCCTACCCCACCGTACCCTATCCTAATCTATTCTATTCTGTTGTATCCTATTCTCTTTTTCTATTTTCCCTATTCCATCCCATGCTACTCTACCATACCCTACACTAAACTAACCTACCCTGACCTATGCTGTTCTATTCTATTTTCTCTGTTCCACCGTATGCTACCCTACCCTACGGTACCCGACCGTACCGTACCCTACTACTACTTAGGAGTACTCAATAAGGGTAGTAATTAAGGGTACTAGTTAGGGCAAGGGTACTATTTCAGGCTACTAGTTCATGCCAGGGTACTTGTTAAGGGTACTAGTTAAGCTAAGGTTTATTCGTTAATGGTACTAGTTAATGCCAGGGTAATAGTTAAGGGTACTTGTTAAGGCACTGGTACTTGTTGAGGGTACTGTTGGAGACAAGGGTCGTATTTAAGACCACTACTTAAGGCAAGGCTACTAGTTAGGGGTGCTAGTTAAGGCCAGGGTACTAGTTAAGGTAAGGCTACTAGATAAGGCTACTAGTTAAGGCAAGGCTACTAGTTTAGGGAACAAACTCAGGGTACTTGTCAAGGCAAGGGTACTGTCCAAGGCTAGTTGTCTAGGCTACTGATCTATGCCCCTAGTCTAGCTGACTAGTCCAGCTTATTAGTCTAAGCTACTACTCTAGCCTTTTCTTGTCTACTGTACCATAGTCTACCTTCATCTACCCCATCCTAAAATACCGTACCGTACCCTATTCTATTCTAATCTATTCGATTTGATTCGATTCAAAGCGTTTCGATGCAATTGGACGCGATCGTGCTTGAATCGGCTCGATTCGGCACCATCAGCTCCATTCAGCTTGATTCTGCTCGTTTCAACTCGATTTAACTCAGTGCAGCCTTATTCGGCCCTACTCAGCTCGATTCGACTGTTTTCTACTCTGTCTCTAGTCAACCCCATTTGGCTCCATTCTATTCCTTTCTACACTATTCTACTCTATTCTTTTCTACCCTACCCTACCCTCCTCTAATCTATTCTAACGGATTCGATTCGACGCGGTTCGAAGCAATTCGACACGATTCATCTTGTTTTGTTTCCATTTGGCTCAATTCGGCTCGAATTGTCTCTATTCAGCTATATACTGCACTATTTGTCTCTATTCGACTCAATTCTACTCTACTCTTCTCTACTTTTCTTTGCTCTACTCTACTGTACTATATTCTATTCTTTCTCTTCAGTACTGTTCTATTCTATTCTACCCTCCGCTCCCCTCCCCTCCCCTTCTCTAAGCTGTTTGATTCGATTTTATTTGACACATTTCCACGCGATTCGAAGTGATTAGGCTTGAATCAGCTCAATTCGGTTCGAATCGGCTCCATTCAGCTCGATTTCGCTCCATTCATCTCGATTTGGCTCAGATTGTGTCGATTCTGCTCCATTAGGCCTTCTTTGGTCCTATTCGGCCCTATCCTGCTCTATTCCACTGTTTTCTACTCTATTCATCTCTATCCGTCTCTATTCGACTCCTTTCAACTCCATTCTATTCCATTCCACACCATTCTCTCCTATTCTCTTGTACTCTGTTCTATTCTACCCGACCCTACCCTACTGCACCCCACCCAGAACTACCCTACTTTAATCTATTCAATTCAGTTCGACGTGATTTGATGGGATTCGACGGAATTTGACGAGATCTGAAGGGATTCAATGGGATTGGAAGACATTTGAAGAGATTCCATGCGACTCGACGTGATTCAGCAGGATTCTATGAGATTCGATGTAATTCGAAGTTAATCGATGTGATACGAAGCGATTCGGCGTGATTCGATGACATTCGACGTAATTTGACGCGATTCAACCCGATTTGACCCAAAGTGATGTGATTCGATGTGATTCGATGGGCTACGACTCTATTCAGCTACAGTCGGTGTGATTCTGCTTGATTCAGCTCAATTAGGTACTTTTCGGCACTATACGGCTCTTTTCAGCTGTATTCACCTCCATTCAGCTCTATCCGTCTCTATTCAGTCTATTCGACTCTACTCTTTTCCAATCTATTCCATTCTTTATATTCTGCTCTAATCTCTTCTATTCTACTCTAGTCTATTCTACCCTCCCCTCCCCTTCTCTAATCTATACGTTTTGATTCGATTTTACGAAGTTAACGTGATTCGGATCGATTTGGCTCTCTTCGGCTCAATTAGGCTCCATTTGGCTCGTTTTGGATTGAATCGCTTCGATTCTGCTCGAATCGGCCTTATTGGCCCTATTCTGCTCTATTTGACTCTTTTCTACTCTATTCATCTCTATTTCACTCCATTCTATTCATTCCACACCGTTCTACACTACTCTATTCTGCTCTACCTACCCTACTCTAACTCTAATCGATTCAACGCGATTCCTCTCCTTTTGTCTGCATTCGGCACTATTCAGTTCTATTCGACTCTATTCGACTCTATTGTACTCTAGTCTACTCGTTTGTACTCTAGTCTACTCTTAGCTGATGTATTCTATTGTATGGTTTCTATCCTGTTCTATTCTACTCTATTCTACCGTACCTTATGCTACCCAACTCTAATCTAGTCTCATCCATTTGATTGGATACGATTCGACCCATTTCGACGCGATTCGGCTCGATTTGGCTCTATTCTCACTCTATTCCCCTCTACTGTACTCTAGTCTACTCTTTTCTGTATTCTTTCTGTATTGTTCTGTTCTCTTCTATTCTGTTTTATTCTATTCTACTCTACTCTATTCTACCCAACCCTACCATACCCGAACCTCCCCTACTCTAATCTATTCAATTCCATATGATGAATTTTGACCCAATTCGGGTCATATCGTTTAGATTCGTGTCCATTTGGATCGAATAGTGTCGATTCAGCTTCATTCGGCTCCATTAGGCTCGATTCACTGGATTCGGCTCAGTTTGGCTTGATTTGGCTCAATTCCGCTCGATTCGGCCCTCTTCGGCACTATTTAGCTCTGTTTGGATCTTTTCTACTCTCTTCGACTCCATTCGATTTCATCGCACCCCATTCTACTCCATTCTACACTATTCTACTCTACTGTACTCTAATTTCCTGTAATTGATTCGATGGGATTCGACGTGATTTGTCTTGTTTCGTCTCCATTCGGCTCGATTTGACTCTATTCGACTCTGTTTGCTCTACTCTCCTCTACTTTTTTCTACCCCATTCTATTGTATTCTTTCTCTTCTGTTCTACTGTGTTCCATTCTATTCTTCTCTATTCTATCCTACCCTACTCTAATCTGTTCTACTTGAGTCGTTTCCACGCATTTCGATGCGATTCGGCTCAAATCGGCTCCATTCCACTCCACTCATCCCCATTCAGTTCAAATCTGTTCGATTCGGCTCTAATCGGCTCCATTTGGCTCTAGTAAGTTCTATTCGGCTCTAATAGGCTCTATTCAGCTCTATTCTCCTCTATTAGACTCTACTCAACTCTATTATCTCTTTTCGACTCCATTCGACTCCATTCTACAGCATTCTACTCCATCATACTCTATTCTCTATTCTATTGTCTTGTACTTTATGCGACTCTAAACAAAAATGTGTTTTTTAGAGTCGTAGTCTATTCTAATCGATTGGATTGGATTTGACTTGAATCGATGGGATTCAATGCAATCCGACGGGCTTCGAAGCGACACGGCACGATTCCGCGGGATTCGGCACGATTCGTCTTGATTTCTATCGTTTCGGCTCTTTTTGGCTCTTTCTGGCTCTATTTGTTAATATGGAACTCTATTCTACTCTACTCTTCTATACTCTACACTACTCGACCCTATTCTATTCTTTCAGTTCTCTTCTGTTCTTTTCTACTGCATTCTATTCTACCCTACCCTACCCTACCTTACCCTACTGTAATCTGTTCGATTCTATGTGACACACTTGAAAGAGATCCGACCTGATTTAGGTCGTATCGGTTCGATTCAGCTCCTTTTCCTCCATTAGATTCAAGTCGGTTCTACTCGGCTCTTTTCCGCTCTATTTGGCTCTGTTCAGCAGTATTCGACTCTATTTGTCTCTAGTCTACTCTACCCTACTTTTCTCTACTCTACTGTTTTCTTTCAGTTCTGTCGTAGTCTACCCTACCCTAACCTTACCCGCCCTACACTAATCTATTTGATTCGGTTCAACACATTTCAACGCGATTCGACATGTTTCATCTTGATTCACCTCGAATTTGGTCGATTCGGGTGTATTCAGCTCTGTTCGGCTCTTTTCGGCTCTATTCACCTCTATTCAACTCTATTTCACTCTCTTCTACTCTACTTAATTCTATTCTATTCTTTCTGTTGTGTTCTCTTCTCTTCTCTTCTAAACCTCTCCTACCCTACCCCCTCTACTCTAATCTGTTCAATTCACTTCAATGCATTTCGACGCGATTCCATGTGATTAGGCTTGAATCGGCTCCATTTAGCTCTATTTGACTTGAATCGGGTCGATTCGGCTCAATTCAGCATAGTTAGGCTCGATTCAACCTTCTTCAGCCCTTTTTGGCTCTATTCAGCTCTTTTCTACTTTAATCGTCTCTATTTGGCTCCATTCGACTCCGTTCCACACGATTCGACTCCATTCTACTGCATTCTGCACTATTCTATTCTCTTCTACCCTACCCTACTCTTATCGATTTTAATCAATTTGATTCATTACGATTTGTCTCATTTCCTCTCCATTTGACTCGATTCAGCTTGAATTGGATCTATTCATCTATAGTCGGCACTGCTCGACTCTGACTATTCGACTCTGCTCAACTCTACTCCATTCTACTCTTTGTGTTCTCCTCTATTCTATTCTACTCTGCCCTAACCTACCGAATCCCAGCCTAACCTACACTACTCTAATCTATTCAATTTAATTGCATTCCATTCAATTCCATACCATTCTGCTCTATTTGACACAGTTCAATGTTATTCGGTGAGATTCCATGAGATTCGATGGGTTTTGGTTGGATTTCATGGGATTCAATGAAATTGGATGCAATAGGATGCGATTAGTTGTGATTTGGCTCAGTTTGGCCCGGTTCATTTTTTTGTCTCTATTTGGCTTGTTTCAGCTCCATTCGGCTACATTCAGCTCGAATCTGGTTGATTCGACTCGATTCGGCTCGATTTGGCTTGATTCGGCTGGATTTGGCCGTATGGGGCCCTGTTCGGCGCTATTCAGCTCTATTCCACTCTTTTCTGCTCTATTCATCTCTATTCGACTCCATTCGACTCCATTCCACACCATTCTATTCCATTCTACACTATCCTATTCTACAGAACCCTACCCCACCGTACCCTATCCTAATCTATTCTATTCTGTTGTATCCTATTCTCTTTTTCTATTTTCCCTATTCCATCCCATGCTACTCTACCATACCCTACACTAAACTAACCTACCCTGACCTATGCTGTTCTATTCTATTTTCTCTGTTCCACCGTATGCTACCCTACCCTACGGTACCCGACCGTACCGTACCCTACTACTACTTAGGAGTACTCAATAAGGGTAGTAATTAAGGGTACTAGTTAGGGCAAGGGTACTATTTCAGGCTACTAGTTCATGCCAGGGTACTTGTTAAGGGTACTAGTTAAGCTAAGGTTTATTCGTTAATGGTACTAGTTAATGCCAGGGTAATAGTTAAGGGTACTTGTTAAGGCACTGGTACTTGTTGAGGGTACTGTTGGAGACAAGGGTCGTATTTAAGACCACTACTTAAGGCAAGGCTACTAGTTAGGGGTGCTAGTTAAGGCCAGGGTACTAGTTAAGGTAAGGCTACTAGATAAGGCTACTAGTTAAGGCAAGGCTACTAGTTTAGGGAACAAACTCAGGGTACTTGTCAAGGCAAGGGTACTGTCCAAGGCTAGTTGTCTAGGCTACTGATCTATGCCCCTAGTCTAGCTGACTAGTCCAGCTTATTAGTCTAAGCTACTACTCTAGCCTTTTCTTGTCTACTGTACCATAGTCTACCTTCATCTACCCCATCCTAAAATACCGTACCGTACCCTATTCTATTCTAATCTATTCGATTTGATTCGATTCAAAGCATTTCGATGCAATTGGACGCGATCGTGCTTGAATCGGCTCGATTCGGCACCATCAGCTCCATTCAGCTTGATTCTGCTCGTTTCAACTCGATTTAACTCAGTGCAGCCTTATTCGGCCCTACTCAGCTCGATTCGACTGTTTTCTACTCTGTCTCTAGTCAACCCCATTTGGCTCCATTCTATTCCTTTCTACACTATTCTACTCTATTCTTTTCTACCCTACCCTACCCTCCTCTAATCTATTCTAACGGATTCGATTCGACGCGGTTCGAAGCAATTCGACACGATTCATCTTGTTTTGTTTCCTTTTGGCTCAATTCGGCTCGAATTGTCTCTATTCAGCTATATACTGCACTATTTGTCTCTATTCGACTCAATTCTACTCTACTCTTCTCTACTTTTCTTTGCTCTACTCTACTGTACTATATTCTATTCTTTCTCTTCAGTACTGTTCTATTCTATTCTACCCTCCGCTCCCCTCCCCTCCCCTTCTCTAAGCTGTTTGATTCGATTTTATTTGACACATTTCCACGCGATTCGAAGTGATTAGGCTTGAATCAGCTCAATTCGGTTCGAATCGGCTCCATTCAGCTCGATTTCGCTCCATTCATCTCGATTTGGCTCAGATTGTGTCGATTCTGCTCCATTAGGCCTTCTTTGGTCCTATTCGGCCCTATCCTGCTCTATTCCACTGTTTTCTACTCTATTCATCTCTATCCGTCTCTATTCGACTCCTTTCAACTCCATTCTATTCCATTCCACACCATTCTCTCCTATTCTCTTGTACTCTGTTCTATTCTACCCTACCCTACCCTACTGCACCCCACCCAGAGCTACCCTACTTTAATCTATTCAATTCAGTTCGACGTGATTTGATGGGATTCGACGGAATTTGACGAGATCTGAAGGGATTCAATGGGATTGGAAGACATTTGAAGAGATTCCATGCGACTCGACGTGATTCAGCAGGATTCTATGAGATTCGATGTAATTCGAAGTTAATCGATGTGATACGAAGCGATTCGGCGTGATTCGATGACATTCGACGTAATTTGACGCGATTCAACCCGATTTGACCCAAAGTGATGTGATTCGATGTGATTCGATGGGCTACGACTCTATTCAGCTACAGTCGGTGTGATTCTGCTTGATTCAGCTCAATTAGGTACTTTTCGGCACTATACGGCTCTTTTCAGCTGTATTCACCTCCATTCAGCTCTATCCGTCTCTATTCAGTCTATTCGACTCTACTCTTTTCCAATCTATTCCATTCTTTATATTCTGCTCTAATCTCTTCTATTCTACTCTAGTCTATTCTACCCTCCCCTCCCCTTCGATTTTACGAAGTTAACGTGATTCGGATCGATTTGGCTCTCTTCGGCTCAATTAGGCTCCATTTGGCTCGTTTTGGATTGAATCGCTTCGATTCTGCTCGAATCGGCCTTATTGGCCCTATTCTGCTCTATTTGACTCTTTTCTACTCTATTCATCTCTATTTCACTCCATTCTATTCATTCCACACCGTTCTACACTACTCTATTCTGCTCTACCTACCCTACTCTAACTCTAATCGATTCAACGCGATTCCTCTCCTTTTGTCTGCATTCGGCACTATTCAGTTCTATTCGACTCTATTCGACTCTATTGTACTCTAGTCTACTCGTTTGTACTCTAGTCTACTCTTAGCTGATGTATTCTATAGTATGGTTTCTATCCTGTTCTATTCTACTCTATTCTACCGTACCTTATGCTACCCAACTCTAATCTATTCTCATCCATTTGATTGGATACGATTCGACCCATTTCGACGCGATTCGGCTCGATTTGGCTCTATTCTCACTCTATTCCCCTCTACTGTACTCTAGTCTACTCTTTTCTGTATTCTTTCTGTATTGTTCTGTTCTCTTCTATTCTGTTTTATTCTATTCTACTCTACTCTATTCTACCCAACCCTACCATACCCGAACCTCCCCTACTCTAATCTATTCAATTCCATATGATGAATTTTGACCCAATTCGGGTCATATCGTTTAGATTCGTGTCCATTTGGATCGAATAGTGTCGATTCAGCTTCATTCGGCTCCATTAGGCTCGATTCACTGGATTCGGCTCAGTTTGGCTTGATTTGGCTCAATTCCGCTCGATTCGGCCCTCTTCGGCACTATTTAGCTCTGTTTGGATCTTTTCTACTCTCTTCGACTCCATTCGATTTCATCGCACCCCATTCTACTCCATTCTACACTATTCTACTCTACTGTACTCTAATTTCCTGTAATTGATTCGATGGGATTCGACGTGATTTGTCTTGTTTCGTCTCCATTAGGCTCGATTTGACTCTATTCGACTCTGTTTGCTCTACTCTCCTCTACTTTTTTCTACCCCATTCTATTGTATTCTTTCTCTTCTGTTCTACTGTGTTCCATTCTATTCTTCTCTATTCTATCCTACCCTACTCTAATCTGTTCTACTTGAGTCGTTTCCACGCATTTCGATGCGATTCGGCTCAAATCGGCTCCATTCCACTCCACTCATCCCCATTCAGTTCAAATCTGTTCGATTCGGCTCTAATCGGCTCCATTTGGTTCTAGTAAGTTCTATTCGGCTCTAATAGGCTCTATTCAGCTCTATTCTCCTCTATTAGACTCTACTCAACTCTATTATCTCTTTTCGACTCCATTCGACTCCATTCTACAGCATTCTACTCCATCATACTCTATTCTCTATTCTATTGTCTTGTACTTTATGCGACTCTAAACAAAAATGTGTTTTTTAGAGTAGTAGTCTATTCTAATCGATTGGATTGGATTTGACTTGAATCGATGGGATTCAATGCAATCCGACGGGATTCGAAGCGATACAGCACGATTCCGCGGGATTCGGCACGATTCGTCTTGATTTCTATCGTTTCGGCTCTTTTTGGCTCTTTCTGGCTCTATTCGTTAATATGGAACTCTATTCTACTCTACTCTTCTATACTCTACACTACTCGACCCTATTCTATTCTTTCAGTTCTCTTCTGTTCTTTTCTACTGCATTCTATTCTACCCTACCCTACCCTACCTTACCCTACTGTAATCTGTTCGATTCTATGTGACACACTTGAAAGAGATCCGACCTGATTTAGGTCGTATCGGTTCGATTCAGCTCCTTTTCCTCCATTAGATTCAAGTCGGTTCTACTCGGCTCTTTTCCGCTCTATTTGGCTCTGTTCAGCAGTATTCGACTCTATTTGTCTCTAGTCTACTCTACCCTACTTTTCTCTACTCTACTGTTTTCTTTCAGTTCTGTCGTAGTCTACCCTACCCTAACCTTACCCGCCCTACACTAATCTATTTGATTCGATTCAACACATTTCAACGCGATTCGACATGTTTCATCTTGATTCACCTCGAATTTGGTCGATTCGGGTGTATTCAGCTCTGTTCGGCTCTTTTCGGCTCTATTCACCTCTATTCAACTCTATTTCACTCTCTTCTACTCTACTTAATTCTATTCTATTCTTTCTGTTGTGTTCTCTTCTCTTCTCTTCTAAACCTCTCCTACCCTACCCCCTCTACTCTAATCTGTTCAATTCACTTCAATGCATTTCGACGCGATTCCATGTGATTAGGCTTGAATCGGCTCCATTTAGCTCTATTTGACTTGAATCGGGTCGATTCGGCTCAATTCAGCATAGTTAGGCTCGATTCAACCTTCTTCAGCCCTTTTTGGCTCTATTCAGCTCTTTTCTACTTTAATCGTCTCTATTTGGCTCCATTCGACTCCGTTCCACACGATTCGACTCCATTCTACTGCATTCTGCACTATTCTATTCTCTTCTACCCTACCCTACTCTTATCGATTTTAATCAATTTGATTCATTACGATTTGTCTCATTTCCTCTCCATTTGACTCGATTCAGCTTGAATTGGATCTATTCATCTATAGTCGGCACTGCTCGACTCTGACTATTCGACTCTGCTCAACTCTACTCCATTCTACTCTTTGTGTTCTCCTCTATTCTATTCTACTCTGCCCTAACCTACCGAATCCCAGCCTAACCTACACTACTCTAATCTATTCAATTTAATTGCATTCCATTCAATTCCATACCATTCTGCTCTATTTGACACAGTTCAATGTTATTCGGTGAGATTCCATGAGATTCGATGGGTTTTGGTTGGATTTCATGGGATTCAATGAAATTGGATGCAATAGGATGCGATTAGTTGTGATTTGGCTCAGTTTGGCCCGGTTCATTTTTTTGTCTCTATTTGGCTTGTTTCAGCTCCATTCGGCTACATTCAGCTCGAATCTGGTTGATTCGACTCGATTCGGCTCGATTTGGCTTGATTCGGCTGGATTTGGCCGTATGGGGCCCTGTTCGGCGCTATTCAGCTCTATTCCACTCTTTTCTGCTCTATTCATCTCTATTCGACTCCATTCGACTCCATTCCACACCATTCTATTCCATTCTACACTATCCTATTCTACAGAACCCTACCCCACCGTACCCTATCCTAATCTATTCTATTCTGTTGTATCCTATTCTCTTTTTCTATTTTCCCTATTCCATCCCATGCTACTCTACCATACCCTACACTAAACTAACCTACCCTGACCTATGCTGTTCTATTCTATTTTCTCTGTTCCACCGTATGCTACCCTACCCTACGGTACCCGACCGTACCGTACCCTACTACTACTTAGGAGTACTCAATAAGGGTAGTAATTAAGGGTACTAGTTAGGGCAAGGGTACTATTTCAGGCTACTAGTTCATGCCAGGGTACTTGTTAAGGGTACTAGTTAAGCTAAGGTTTATTCGTTAATGGTACTAGTTAATGCCAGGGTAATAGTTAAGGGTACTTGTTAAGGCACTGGTACTTGTTGAGGGTACTGTTGGAGACAAGGGTCGTATTTAAGACCACTACTTAAGGCAAGGCTACTAGTTAGGGGTGCTAGTTAAGGCCAGGGTACTAGTTAAGGTAAGGCTACTAGATAAGGCTACTAGTTAAGGCAAGGCTACTAGTTTAGGGAACAAACTCAGGGTACTTGTCAAGGCAAGGGTACTGTCCAAGGCTAGTTGTCTAGGCTACTGATCTATGCCCCTAGTCTAGCTGACTAGTCCAGCTTATTAGTCTAAGCTACTACTCTAGCCTTTTCTTGTCTACTGTACCATAGTCTACCTTCATCTACCCCATCCTAAAATACCGTACCGTACCCTATTCTATTCTAATCTATTCGATTTGATTCGATTCAAAGCATTTCGATGCAATTGGACGCGATCGTGCTTGAATCGGCTCGATTCGGCACCATCAGCTCCATTCAGCTTGATTCTGCTCGTTTCAACTCGATTTAACTCAGTGCAGCCTTATTCGGCCCTACTCAGCTCGATTCGACTGTTTTCTACTCTGTCTCTAGTCAACCCCATTTGGCTCCATTCTATTCCTTTCTACACTATTCTACTCTATTCTTTTCTACCCTACCCTACCCTCCTCTAATCTATTCTAACGGATTCGATTCGACGCGGTTCGAAGCAATTCGACACGATTCATCTTGTTTTGTTTCCTTTTGGCTCAATTCGGCTCGAATTGTCTCTATTCAGCTATATACTGCACTATTTGTCTCTATTCGACTCAATTCTACTCTACTCTTCTCTACTTTTCTTTGCTCTACTCTACTGTACTATATTCTATTCTTTCTCTTCAGTACTGTTCTATTCTATTCTACCCTCCGCTCCCCTCCCCTCCCCTTCTCTAAGCTGTTTGATTCGATTTTATTTGACACATTTCCACGCGATTCGAAGTGATTAGGCTTGAATCAGCTCAATTCGGTTCGAATCGGCTCCATTCAGCTCGATTTCGCTCCATTCATCTCGATTTGGCTCAGATTGTGTCGATTCTGCTCCATTAGGCCTTCTTTGGTCCTATTCGGCCCTATCCTGCTCTATTCCACTGTTTTCTACTCTATTCATCTCTATCCGTCTCTATTCGACTCCTTTCAACTCCATTCTATTCCATTCCACACCATTCTCTCCTATTCTCTTGTACTCTGTTCTATTCTACCCTACCCTACCCTACTGCACCCCACCCAGAGCTACCCTACTTTAATCTATTCAATTCAGTTCGACGTGATTTGATGGGATTCGACGGAATTTGACGAGATCTGAAGGGATTCAATGGGATTGGAAGACATTTGAAGAGATTCCATGCGACTCGACGTGATTCAGCAGGATTCTATGAGATTCGATGTAATTCGAAGTTAATCGATGTGATACGAAGCGATTCGGCGTGATTCGATGACATTCGACGTAATTTGACGCGATTCAACCCGATTTGACCCAAAGTGATGTGATTCGATGTGATTCGATGGGCTACGACTCTATTCAGCTACAGTCGGTGTGATTCTGCTTGATTCAGCTCAATTAGGTACTTTTCGGCACTATACGGCTCTTTTCAGCTGTATTCACCTCCATTCAGCTCTATCCGTCTCTATTCAGTCTATTCGACTCTACTCTTTTCCAATCTATTCCATTCTTTATATTCTGCTCTAATCTCTTCTATTCTACTCTAGTCTATTCTACCCTCCCCTCCCCTTCTCTAATCTATACGTTTTGATTCGATTTTACGAAGTTAACGTGATTCGGATCGATTTGGCTCTCTTCGGCTCAATTAGGCTCCATTTGGCTCGTTTTGGATTGAATCGCTTCGATTCTGCTCGAATCGGCCTTATTGGCCCTATTCTGCTCTATTTGACTCTTTTCTACTCTATTCATCTCTATTTCACTCCATTCTATTCATTCCACACCGTTCTACACTACTCTATTCTGCTCTACCTACCCTACTCTAACTCTAATCGATTCAACGCGATTCCTCTCCTTTTGTCTGCGTTCGGCACTATTCAGTTCTATTCGACTCTATTCGACTCTATTGTACTCTAGTCTACTCGTTTGTACTCTAGTCTACTCTTAGCTGATGTATTCTATAGTATGGTTTCTATCCTGTTCTATTCTACTCTATTCTACCGTACCTTATGCTACCCAACTCTAATCTAGTCTCATCCATTTGATTGGATACGATTCGACCCATTTCGACGCGATTCGGCTCGATTTGGCTCTATTCTCACTCTATTCCCCTCTACTGTACTCTAGTCTACTCTTTTCTGTATTCTTTCTGTATTGTTCTGTTCTCTTCTATTCTGTTTTATTCTATTCTACTCTACTCTATTCTACCCAACCCTACCATACCCGAACCTCCCCTACTCTAATCTATTCAATTCCATATGATGAATTTTGACCCAATTCGGGTCATATCGTTTAGATTCGTGTCCATTTGGATCGAATAGTGTCGATTCAGCTTCATTCGGCTCCATTAGGCTCGATTCACTGGATTCGGCTCAGTTTGGCTTGATTTGGCTCAATTCCGCTCGATTCGGCCCTCTTCGGCACTATTTAGCTCTGTTTGGATCTTTTCTACTCTCTTCGACTCCATTCGATTTCATCGCACCCCATTCTACTCCATTCTACACTATTCTACTCTACTGTACTCTAATTTCCTGTAATTGATTCGATGGGATTCGACGTGATTTGTCTTGTTTCGTCTCCATTCGGCTCGATTTGACTCTATTTGACTCTGTTTGCTCTACTCTCCTCTACTTTTTTCTACCCCATTCTATTGTATTCTTTCTCTTCTGTTCTACTGTGTTCCATTCTATTCTTCTCTATTCTATCCTACCCTACTCTAATCTGTTCTACTTGAGTCGTTTCCACGCATTTCGATGCGATTCGGCTCAAATCGGCTCCATTCCACTCCACTCATCCCCATTCAGTTCAAATCTGTTCGATTCGGCTCTAATCGGCTCCATTTGGCTCTAGTAAGTTCTATTCGGCTCTAATAGGCTCTATTCAGCTCTATTCTCCTCTATTAGACTCTACTCAACTCTATTATCTCTTTTCGACTCCATTCGACTCCATTCTACAGCATTCTACTCCATCATACTCTATTCTCTATTCTATTGTCTTGTACTTTATGCGACTCTAAACAAAAATGTGTTTTTTAGAGTAGTAGTCTATTCTAATCGATTGGATTGGATTTGACTTGAATCGATGGGATTCAATGCAATCCGACGGGATTCGAAGCGACACGGCACGATTCCGCGGGATTCGGCACGATTCGTCTTGATTTCTATCGTTTCGGCTCTTTTTGGCTCTTTCTGGCTCTATTCGTTAATATGGAACTCTATTCTACTCTACTCTTCTATACTCTACACTACTCGACCCTATTCTATTCTTTCAGTTCTCTTCTGTTCTTTTCTACTGCATTCTATTCTACCCTACCCTACCCTACCTTACCCTACTGTAATCTGTTCGATTCTATGTGACACACTTGAAAGAGATCCGACCTGATTTAGGTCGTATCGGTTCGATTCAGCTCCTTTTCCTCCATTAGATTCAAGTCGGTTCTACTCGGCTCTTTTCCGCTCTATTTGGCTCTGTTCAGCAGTATTCGACTCTATTTGTCTCTAGTCTACTCTACCCTACTTTTCTCTACTCTACTGTTTTCTTTCAGTTCTGTCGTAGTCTACCCTACCCTAACCTTACCCGCCCTACACTAATCTATTTGATTCGGTTCAACACATTTCAACGCGATTCGATATGTTTCATCTTGATTCACCTCGAATTTGGTCGATTCGGGTGTATTCAGCTCTGTTCGGCTCTTTTCGGCTCTATTCACCTCTATTCAACTCTATTTCACTCTCTTCTACTCTACTTAATTCTATTCTATTCTTTCTGTTGTGTTCTCTTCTCTTCTCTTCTAAACCTCTCCTACCCTACCCCCCTCTACTCTAATCTATTCAATTCACTTCAATGCATTTCGACGCGATTCCATGTGATTAGGCTTGAATCGGCTCCATTTAGCTCTATTTGACTTGAATCGGGTCGATTCGGCTCAATTCAGCATAGTTAGGCTCGATTCAACCTTCTTCAGCCCTTTTTGGCTCTATTCAGCTCTTTTCTACTTTAATCGTCTCTATTTGGCTCCATTCGACTCCGTTCCACACGATTCGACTCCATTCTACTGCATTCTGCACTATTCTATTCTCTTCTACCCTACCCTACTCTTATCGATTTTAATCAATTTGATTCATTACGATTTGTCTCATTTCCTCTCCATCTGACTCGATTCAGCTTGAATTGGATCTATTCATCTATAGTCGGCACTGCTCGACTCTGACTATTCGACTCTGCTCAACTCTACTCCATTCTACTCTTTGTGTTCTCCTCTATTCTATTCTACTCTGCCCTAACCTACCGAATCCCAGCCTAACCTACACTACTCTAATCTATTCAATTTAATTGGATTCCATTCAATTCAATACCATTCTGCTCTATTTGACACAGTTCAATGTTATTCGGTGAGATTCCATGAGATTCGATGGGTTTTGGTTGGATTTCATGGGATTCAATGAAATTGGATGCAATAGGATGCGATTAGTTGTGATTTGGCTCAGTTTGGCCCGGTTCATTTTTTTGTCTCTATTTGGCTTGTTTCAGCTCCATTCGGCTACATTCAGCTCGAATCTGGTTGATTCGACTCGATTCGGCTCGATTTGGCTTGATTCGGCTGGATTTGGCCTTATGGGGCCCTGTTCGGCGCTATTCAGCTCTATTCCACTCTTTTCTGCTCTATTCATCTCTATTCGACTCCATTCGACTCCATTCCACACCATTCTATTCCATTCTACACTATCCTATTCTACAGAACCTTACCCCACCGTACCCTATCCTAATCTATTCTATTCTGTTGTATCCTATTCTCTTTTTCTATTTTCCCTCTTCCATCCCATGCTACTCTACCATACCCTACACTAAACTAACCTACCCTGACCTATGCTATTCTATTCTATTTTCTCTGTTCCACCGTATGCTACCCTACCCTACGGTACCCGACCGTACCGTACCCTACTACTACTTAGGAGTACTCAATAAGGGTAGTAATTAAGGGTACTAGTTAGGGCAAGGGTACTATTTCAGGCTACTAGTTCATGCCAGGGTACTTGTTAAGGGTACTAGTTAAGCTAAGGTTTATTCGTTAATGGTACTAGTTAATGCTAGGGTAATAGTTAAGGGTACTTGTTAAGGCACTGGTACTTGTTGAGGGTACTGTTGGAGACAAGGGTCGTATTTAAGACCACTACTTAAGGCAAGGCTACTAGTTAGGGGTGCTAGTTAAGGCCAGGGTACTAGTTAAGGTAAGGCTACTAGATAAGGCTACTAGTTAAGGCAAGGCTACTAGTTTAGGGAACAAACTCAGGGTACTTGTCAAGGCAAGGGTACTGTCCAAGGCTAGTTGTCTAGGCTACTGATCTATGCCCCTAGTCTAGCTGACTAGTCCAGCTTATTAGTCTAAGCTACTACTCTAGCCTTTTCTTGTCTACTGTACCATAGTCTACCTTCATCTACCCCATCCTAAAATACCGTACCGTACCCTATTCTATTCTAATCTATTCGATTTGATTCGATTCAAAGCATTTCGATGCAATTGGACGCGATCGTGCTTGAATCGGCTCGATTCGGCACCATCAGCTCCATTCAGCTTGATTCTGCTCGTTTCAACTCGATTTAACTCAGTGCAGCCTTATTCGGCCCTACTCAGCTCGATTCGACTGTTTTCTACTCTGTCTCTAGTCAACCCCATTTGGCTCCATTCTATTTCTTTCTACACTATTCTACTCTATTCTTTTCTACCCTACCCTACCCTCCTCTAATCTATTCTAACGGATTCGATTCGACGCGGTTCGAAGCAATTCGACACGATTCATCTTGTTTTGTTTCCATTTGGCTCAATTCGGCTCGAATTGTCTCTATTCAGCTATATACTGCACTATTTGTCTCTATTCGACTCAATTCTACTCTACTCTTCTCTACTTTTCTTTGCTCTACTCTACTGTACTATATTCTATTCTTTCTCTTCAGTACTGTTCTATTCTATTCTACCCTCCGCTCCCCTCCCCTCCCCTTCTCTAAGCTGTTTGATTCGATTTTATTTGACACATTTCCACGCGATTCGAAGTGATTAGGCTTGAATCAGCTCAATTCGGTTCGAATCGGCTCCATTCAGCTCGATTTCGCTCCATTCATCTCGATTTGGCTCAGATTGTGTCGATTCTGCTCCATTAGGCCTTCTTTGGTCCTATTCGGCCCTATCCTGCTCTATTCCACTGTTTTCTACTCTATTCATCTCTATCCGTCTCTATTCGACTCCTTTCAACTCCATTCTATTCCATTCCACACCATTCTCTCCTATTCTCTTGTACTCTGTTCTATTCTACCCTACCCTACCCTACTGCACCCCACCCAGAACTACCCTACTTTAATCTATTCAATTCAGTTCGACGTGATTTGATGGGATTCGACGGAATTTGACGAGATCTGAAGGGATTCAATGGGATTGGAAGACATTTGAAGAGATTCCATGCGACTCGACGTGATTCAGCAGGATTCTATGAGATTCGATGTAATTCGAAGTTAATCGATGTGATACGAAGCGATTCGGCGTGATTCGATGACATTCGACGTAATTTGACGCGATTCAACCCGATTTGACCCAAAGTGATGTGATTCGATGTGATTCGATGGGCTACGACTCTATTCAGCTACAGTCGGTGTGATTCTGCTTGATTCAGCTCAATTAGGTACTTTTCGGCACTATACGGCTCTTTTCAGCTGTATTCACCTCCATTCAGCTCTATCCGTCTCTATTCAGTCTATTCGACTCTACTCTTTTCCAATCTATTCCATTCTTTATATTCTGCTCTAATCTCTTCTATTCTACTCTAGTCTATTCTACCCTCCCCTCCCCTTCTCTAATCTATACGTTTTGATTCGATTTTACGAAGTTAACGTGATTCGGATCGATTTGGCTCTCTTCGGCTCAATTAGGCTCCATTTGGCTCGTTTTGGATTGAATCGCTTCGATTCTGCTCGAATCGGCCTTATTGGCCCTATTCTGCTCTATTTGACTCTTTTCTACTCTATTCATCTCTATTTCACTCCATTCTATTCATTCCACACCGTTCTACACTACTCTATTCTGCTCTACCTACCCTACTCTAACTCTAATCGATTCAACGCGATTCCTCTCCTTTTGTCTGCGTTCGGCACTATTCAGTTCTATTCGACTCTATTCGACTCTATTGTACTCTAGTCTACTCGTTTGTACTCTAGTCTACTCTTAGCTGATGTATTCTATAGTATGGTTTCTATCCTGTTCTATTCTACTCTATTCTACCGTACCTTATGCTACCCAACTCTAATCTAGTCTCATCCATTTGATTGGATACGATTCGACCCATTTCGACGCGATTCGGCTCGATTTGGCTCTATTCTCACTCTATTCCCCTCTACTGTACTCTAGTCTACTCTTTTCTGTATTCTTTCTGTATTGTTCTGTTCTCTTCTATTCTGTTTTATTCTATTCTACTCTACTCTATTCTACCCAACCCTACCATACCCGAACCTCCCCTACTCTAATCTATTCAATTCCATATGATGAATTTTGACCCAATTCGGGTCATATCCTTTAGATTCGTGTCCATTTGGATCGAATAGTGTCGATTCAGCTTCATTCGGCTCCATTAGGCTCGATTCACTGGATTCGGCTCAGTTTGGCTTGATTTGGCTCAATTCCGCTCGATTCGGCCCTCTTCGGCACTATTTAGCTCTGTTTGGATCTTTTCTACTCTCTTCGACTCCATTCGATTTCATCGCACCCCATTCTACTCCATTCTACACTATTCTACTCTACTGTACTCTAATTTCCTGTAATTGATTCGATGGGATTCGACGTGATTTGTCTTGTTTCGTCTCCATTCGGCTCGATTTGACTCTATTCGACTCTGTTTGCTCTACTCTCCTCTACTTTTTTCTACCCCATTCTATTGTATTCTTTCTCTTCTGTTCTACTGTGTTCCATTCTATTCTTCTCTATTCTATCCTACCCTACTCTAATCTGTTCTACTTGAGTCGTTTCCACGCATTTCGATGCGATTCGGCTCAAATCGGCTCCATTCCACTCCACTCATCCCCATTCAGTTCAAATCTGTTCGATTCGGCTCTAATCGGCTCCATTTGGCTCTAGTAAGTTCTATTCGGCTCTAATAGGCTCTATTCAGCTCTATTCTCCTCTATTAGACTCTACTCAACTCTATTATCTCTTTTCGACTCCATTCGACTCCATTCTACAGCATTCTACTCCATCATACTCTATTCTCTATTCTATTGTCTTGTACTTTATGCGACTCTAAACAAAAATGTGTTTTTTAGAGTAGTAGTCTATTCTAATCGATTGGATTGGATTTGACTTGAATCGATGGGATTCAATGCAATCCGACGGGATTCGAAGCGATACGGCACGATTCCGCGGGATTCGGCACGATTCGTCTTGATTTCTATCGTTTCGGCTCTTTTTGGCTCTTTCTGGCTCTATTCGTTAATATGGAACTCTATTCTACTCTACTCTTCTATACTCTACACTACTCGACCCTATTCTATTCTTTCAGTTCTCTTCTGTTCTTTTCTACTGCATTCTATTCTACCCTACCCTACCCTACCTTACCCTACCGTAATCTGTTCGATTCTATGTGACACACTTGAAAGAGATCCGACCTGATTTAGGTCGTATCGGTTCGATTCAGCTCCTTTTCCTCCATTAGATTCAAGTCGGTTCTACTCGGCTCTTTTCCGCTCTATTTGGCTCTGTTCAGCAGTATTCGACTCTATTTGTCTCTAGTCTACTCTACCCTACTTTTCTCTACTCTACTGTTTTCTTTCAGTTCTGTCGTAGTCTACCCTACCCTAACCTTACCCGCCCTACACTAATCTATTTGATTCTGTTCAACACATTTCAACGCGATTCGACATGTTTCATCTTGATTCACCTCGAATTTGGTCGATTCGGGTGTATTCAGCTCTGTTCGGCTCTTTTCGGCTCTATTCACCTCTATTCAACTCTATTTCACTCTCTTCTACTCTACTTAATTCTATTCTATTCTTTCTGTTGTGTTCTCTTCTCTTCTCTTCTAAACCTCTCCTACCCTACCCCCCTCTACTCTAATCTATTCAATTCACTTCAATGCATTTCGACGCGATTCCATGTGATTAGGCTTGAATCGGCTCCATTTAGCTCTATTTGACTTGAATCGGGTCGATTCGGCTCAATTCAGCATAGTTAGGCTCAATTCAACCTTCTTCAGCCCTTTTTGGCTCTATTCAGCTCTTTTCTACTTTAATCGTCTCTATTTGGCTCCATTCGACTCCGTTCCACACGATTCGACTCCATTCTACTGCATTCTGCACTATTCTATTCTCTTCTACCCTACCCTACTCTTATCGATTTTAATCAATTTGATTCATTACGATTTGTCTCATTTCCTCTCCATTTGACTCGATTCAGCTTGAATTGGATCTATTCATCTATAGTCGGCACTGCTCGACTCTGACTATTCGACTCTGCTCAACTCTACTCCATTCTACTCTTTGTGTTCTCCTCTATTCTATTCTACTCTGCCCTAACCTACCGAATCCCAGCCTAACCTACACTACTCTAATCTATTCAATTTAATTGCATTCCATTCAATTCCATACCATTCTGCTCTATTTGACACAGTTCAATGTTATTCGGTGAGATTCCATGAGATTCGATGGGTTTTGGTTGGATTTCATGGGATTCAATGAAATTGGATGCAATAGGATGCGATTAGTTGTGATTTGGCTCAGTTTGGCCCGGTTCATTTTTTTGTCTCTATTTGGCTTGTTTCAGCTCCATTCGGCTACATTCAGCTCGAATCTGGTTGATTCGACTCGATTCGGCTCGATTTGGCTTGATTCGGCTGGATTTGGCCGTATGGGGCCCTGTTCGGCGCTATTCAGCTCTATTCCACTCTTTTCTGCTCTATTCATCTCTATTCGACTCCATTCGACTCCATTCCACACCATTCTATTCCATTCTACACTATCCTATTCTACAGAACCCTACCCCACCGTACCCTATCCTAATCTATTCTATTCTGTTGTATCCTATTCTCTTTTTCTATTTTCCCTATTCCATCCCATGCTACTCTACCATACCCTACACTAAACTAACCTACCCTGACCTATGCTGTTCTATTCTATTTTCTCTGTTCCACCGTATGCTACCCTACCCTACGGTACCCGACCGTACCGTACCCTACTACTACTTAGGAGTACTCAATAAGGGTAGTAATTAAGGGTACTAGTTAGGGCAAGGGTACTATTTCAGGCTACTAGTTCATGCCAGGGTACTTGTTAAGGGTACTAGTTAAGCTAAGGTTTATTCGTTAATGGTACTAGTTAATGCCAGGGTAATAGTTAAGGGTACTTGTTAAGGCACTGGTACTTGTTGAGGGTACTGTTTGAGACAAGGGTCGTATTTAAGACCACTACTTAAGGCAAGGCTACTAGTTAGGGGTGCTAGTTAAGGCCAGGGTACTAGTTAAGGTAAGGCTACTAGATAAGGCTACTAGTTAAGGCAAGGCTACTAGTTTAGGGAACAAACTCAGGGTACTTGTCAAGGCAAGGGTACTGTCCAAGGCTAGTTGTCTAGGCTACTGATCTATGCCCCTAGTCTAGCTGACTAGTCCAGCTTATTAGTCTAAGCTACTACTCTAGCCTTTTCTTGTCTACTGTACCATAGTCTACCTTCATCTACCCCATCCTAAAATACCGTACCGTACCCTATTCTATTCTAATCTATTCGATTTGATTCGATTCAAAGCATTTCGATGCAATTGGACGCGATCGTGCTTGAATCGGCTCGATTCGGCACCATCAGCTCCATTCAGCTTGATTCTGCTCGTTTCAACTCGATTTAACTCAGTGCAGCCTTATTCGGCCCTACTCAGCTCGATTCGACTGTTTTCTACTCTGTCTCTAGTCAACCCCATTTGGCTCCATTCTATTCCTTTCTACACTATTCTACTCTATTCTTTTCTACCCTACCCTACCCTCCTCTAATCTATTCTAACGGATTCGATTCGACGCGGTTCGAAGCAATTCGACACGATTCATCTTGTTTTGTTTCCTTTTGGCTCAATTCGGCTCGAATTGTCTCTATTCAGCTATATACTGCACTATTTGTCTCTATTCGACTCAATTCTACTCTACTCTTCTCTACTTTTCTTTGCTCTACTCTACTGTACTATATTCTATTCTTTCTCTTCAGTACTGTTCTATTCTATTCTACCCTCCGCTCCCCTCCCCTCCCCTTCTCTAAGCTGTTTGATTCGATTTTATTTGACACATTTCCACGCGATTCGAAGTGATTAGGCTTGAATCAGCTCAATTCGGTTCGAATCGGCTCCATTCAGCTCGATTTCGCTCCATTCATCTCGATTTGGCTCAGATTGTGTCGATTCTGCTCCATTAGGCCTTCTTTGGTCCTATTCGGCCCTATCCTGCTCTATTCCACTGTTTTCTACTCTATTCATCTCTATCCGTCTCTATTCGACTCCTTTCAACTCCATTCTATTCCATTCCACACCATTCTCTCCTATTCTCTTGTACTCTGTTCTATTCTACCCTACCCTACCCTACTGCACCCCACCCAGAACTACCCTACTTTAATCTATTCAATTCAGTTCGACGTGATTTGATGGGATTCGACGGAATTTGACGAGATCTGAAGGGATTCAATGGGATTGGAAGACATTTGAAGAGATTCCATGCGACTCGACGTGATTCAGCAGGATTCTATGAGATTCGATGTAATTCGAAGTTAATCGATGTGATACGAAGCGATTCGGCGTGATTCGATGACATTCGACGTAATTTGACGCGATTCAACCCGATTTGACCCAAAGTGATGTGATTCGATGTGATTCGATGGGCTACGACTCTATTCAGCTACAGTCGGTGTGATTCTGCTTGATTCAGCTCAATTAGGTACTTTTCGGCACTATACGGCTCTTTTCAGCTGTATTCACCTCCATTCAGCTCTATCCGTCTCTATTCAGTCTATTCGACTCTACTCTTTTCCAATCTATTCCATTCTTTATATTCTGCTCTAATCTCTTCTATTCTACTCTAGTCTATTCTACCCTCCCCTCCCCTTCTCTAATCTATACGTTTTGATTCGATTTTACGAAGTTAACGTGATTCGGATCGATTTGGCTCTCTTCGGCTCAATTAGGCTCCATTTGGCTCGTTTTGGATTGAATCGCTTCGATTCTGCTCGAATCGGCCTTATTGGCCCTATTCTGCTCTATTTGACTCTTTTCTACTCTATTCATCTCTATTTCACTCCATTCTATTCATTCCACACCGTTCTACACTACTCTATTCTGCTCTACCTACCCTACTCTAACTCTAATCGATTCAACGCGATTCCTCTCCTTTTGTCTGCGTTCGGCACTATTCAGTTCTATTCGACTCTATTCGACTCTATTGTACTCTAGTCTACTCGTTTGTACTCTAGTCTACTCTTAGCTGATGTATTCTATAGTATGGTTTCTATCCTGTTCTATTCTACTCTATTCTACCGTACCTTATGCTACCCAACTCTAATCTAGTCTCATCCATTTGATTGGATACGATTCGACCCATTTCGACGCGATTCGGCTCGATTTGGCTCTATTCTCACTCTATTCCCCTCTACTGTACTCTAGTCTACTCTTTTCTGTATTCTTTCTGTATTGTTCTGTTCTCTTCTATTCTGTTTTATTCTATTCTACTCTACTCTATTCTACCCAACCCTACCATACCCGAACCTCCCCTACTCTAATCTATTCAATTCCATATGATGAATTTTGACCCAATTCGGGTCATATCCTTTAGATTCGTGTCCATTTGGATCGAATAGTGTCGATTCAGCTTCATTCGGCTCCATTAGGCTCGATTCACTGGATTCGGCTCAGTTTGGCTTGATTTGGCTCAATTCCGCTCGATTCGGCCCTCTTCGGCACTATTTAGCTCTGTTTGGATCTTTTCTACTCTCTTCGACTCCATTCGATTTCATCGCACCCCATTCTACTCCATTCTACACTATTCTACTCTACTGTACTCTAATTTCCTGTAATTGATTCGATGGGATTCGACGTGATTTGTCTTGTTTCGTCTCCATTCGGCTCGATTTGACTCTATTCGACTCTGTTTGCTCTACTCTCCTCTACTTTTTTCTACCCCATTCTATTGTATTCTTTCTCTTCTGTTCTACTGTGTTCCATTCTATTCTTCTCTATTCTATCCTACCCTACTCTAATCTGTTCTACTTGAGTCGTTTCCACGCATTTCGATGCGATTCGGCTCAAATCGGCTCCATTCCACTCCACTCATCCCCATTCAGTTCAAATCTGTTCGATTCGGCTCTAATCGGCTCCATTTGGCTCTAGTAAGTTCTATTCGGCTCTAATAGGCTCTATTCAGCTCTATTCTCCTCTATTAGACTCTACTCAACTCTATTATCTCTTTTCGACTCCATTCGACTCCATTCTACAGCATTCTACTCCATCATACTCTATTCTCTATTCTATTGTCTTGTACTTTATGCGACTCTAAACAAAAATGTGTTTTTTAGAGTAGTAGTCTATTCTAATCGATTGGATTGGATTTGACTTGAATCGATGGGATTCAATGCAATCCGACGGGATTCGAAGCGATACGGCACGATTCCGCGGGATTCGGCACGATTCGTCTTGATTTCTATCGTTTCGGCTCTTTTTGGCTCTTTCTGGCTCTATTCGTTAATATGGAACTCTATTCTACTCTACTCTTCTATACTCTACACTACTCGACCCTATTCTATTCTTTCAGTTCTCTTCTGTTCTTTTCTACTGCATTCTATTCTACCCTACCCTACCCTACCTTACCCTACCGTAATCTGTTCGATTCTATGTGACACACTTGAAAGAGATTCGACCTGATTTAGGTCGTATCGGTTCGATTCAGCTCCTTTTCCTCCATTAGATTCAAGTCGGTTCTACTCGGCTCTTTTCCGCTCTATTTGGCTCTGTTCAGCAGTATTCGACTCTATTTGTCTCTAGTCTACTCTACCCTACTTTTCTCTACTCTACTGTTTTCTTTCAGTTCTGTCGTAGTCTACCCTACCCTAACCTTACCCGCCCTACACTAATCTATTTGATTCGATTCAACACATTTCAACGCGATTCGACATGTTTCATCTTGATTCACCTCGAATTTGGTCGATTCGGGTGTATTCAGCTCTGTTCGGCTCTTTTCGGCTCTATTCACCTCTATTCAACTCTATTTCACTCTCTTCTACTCTACTTAATTCTATTCTATTCTTTCTGTTGTGTTCTCTTCTCTTCTCTTCTAAACCTCTCCTACCCTACCCCCCTCTACTCTAATCTATTCAATTCACTTCAATGCATTTCGACGCGATTCCATGTGATTAGGCTTGAATCGGCTCCATTTAGCTCTATTTGACTTGAATCGGGTCGATTCGGCTCAATTCAGCATAGTTAGGCTCGATTCAACCTTCTTCAGCCCTTTTTGGCTCTATTCAGCTCTTTTCTACTTTAATCGTCTCTATTTGGCTCCATTCGACTCCGTTCCACACGATTCGACTCCATTCTACTGCATTCTGCACTATTCTATTCTCTTCTACCCTACCCTACTCTTATCGATTTTAATCAATTTGATTCATTACGATTTGTCTCATTTCCTCTCCATTTGACTCGATTCAGCTTGAATTGGATCTATTCATCTATAGTCGGCACTGCTCGACTCTGACTATTCGACTCTGCTCAACTCTACTCCATTCTACTCTTTGTGTTCTCCTCTATTCTATTCTACTCTGCCCTAACCTACCGAATCCCAGCCTAACCTACACTACTCTAATCTATTCAATTTAATTGCATTCCATTCAATTCCATACCATTCTGCTCTATTTGACACAGTTCAATGTTATTCGGTGAGATTCCATGAGATTCGATGGGTTTTGGTTGGATTTCATGGGATTCAATGAAATTGGATGCAATAGGATGCGATTAGTTGTGATTTGGCTCAGTTTGGCCCGGTTCATTTTTTTGTCTCTATTTGGCTTGTTTCAGCTCCATTCGGCTACATTCAGCTCGAATCTGGTTGATTCGACTCGATTCGGCTCGATTTGGCTTGATTCGGCTGGATTTGGCCTTATGGGGCCCTGTTCGGCGCTATTCAGCTCTATTCCACTCTTTTCTGCTCTATTCATCTCTATTCGACTCCATTCGACTCCATTCCACACCATTCTATTCCATTCTACACTATCCTATTCTACAGAACCCTACCCCACCGTACCCTATCCTAATCTATTCTATTCTGTTGTATCCTATTCTCTTTTTCTATTTTCCCTATTCCATCCCATGCTACTCTACCATACCCTACACTAAACTAACCTACCCTGACCTATGCTGTTCTATTCTATTTTCTCTGTTCCACCGTATGCTACCCTACCCTACGGTACCCGACCGTACCGTACCCTACTACTACTTAGGAGTACTCAATAAGGGTAGTAATTAAGGGTACTAGTTAGGGCAAGGGTACTATTTCAGGCTACTAGTTCATGCCAGGGTACTTGTTAAGGGTACTAGTTAAGCTAAGGTTTATTCGTTAATGGTACTAGTTAATGCCAGGGTAATAGTTAAGGGTACTTGTTAAGGCACTGGTACTTGTTGAGGGTACTGTTGGAGACAAGGGTCGTATTTAAGACCACTACTTAAGGCAAGGCTACTAGTTAGGGGTGCTAGTTAAGGCCAGGGTACTAGTTAAGGTAAGGCTACTAGATAAGGCTACTAGTTAAGGCAAGGCTACTAGTTTAGGGAACAAACTCAGGGTACTTGTCAAGGCAAGGGTACTGTCCAAGGCTAGTTGTCTAGGCTACTGATCTATGCCCCTAGTCTAGCTGACTAGTCCAGCTTATTAGTCTAAGCTACTACTCTAGCCTTTTCTTGTCTACTGTACCATAGTCTACCTTCATCTACCCCATCCTAAAATACCGTACCGTACCCTATTCTATTCTAATCTATTCGATTTGATTCGATTCAAAGCATTTCGATGCAATTGGACGCGATCGTGCTTGAATCGGCTCGATTCGGCACCATCAGCTCCATTCAGCTTGATTCTGCTCGTTTCAACTCGATTTAACTCAGTGCAGCCTTATTCGGCCCTACTCAGCTCGATTCGACTGTTTTCTACTCTGTCTCTAGTCAACCCCATTTGGCTCCATTCTATTCCTTTCTACACTATTCTACTCTATTCTTTTCTACCCTACCCTACCCTCCTCTAATCTATTCTAACGGATTCGATTCGACGCGGTTCGAAGCAATTCGACACGATTCATCTTGTTTTGTTTCCTTTTGGCTCAATTCGGCTCGAATTGTCTCTATTCAGCTATATACTGCACTATTTGTCTCTATTCGACTCAATTCTACTCTACTCTTCTCTACTTTTCTTTGCTCTACTCTACTGTACTATATTCTATTCTTTCTCTTCAGTACTGTTCTATTCTATTCTACCCTCCGCTCCCCTCCCCTCCCCTTCTCTAAGCTGTTTGATTCGATTTTATTTGACACATTTCCACGCGATTCGAAGTGATTAGGCTTGAATCAGCTCAATTCGGTTCGAATCGGCTCCATTCAGCTCGATTTCGCTCCATCATAGAGAGATAGTATTCAGATTGTGTCGATTCTGCTCCATTAGGCCTTCTTTGGTCCTATTCGGCCCTATCCTGCTCTATTCCACTGTTTTCTACTCTATTCATCTCTATCCGTCTCTATTCGACTCCTTTCAACTCCATTCTATTCCATTCCACACCATTCTCTCCTATTCTCTTGTACTCTGTTCTATTCTACCCTACCCTACCCTACTGCACCCCACCCAGAACTACCCTACTTTAATCTATTCAATTCAGTTCGACGTGATTGATGGGATTCGACGGAATTTGACGAGATCTGAAGGGATTCAATGGGATTGGAAGACATTTGAAGAGATTCCATGCGACTCGACGTGATTCAGCAGGATTCTATGAGATTCGATGTAATTCGAAGTTAATCGATGTGATACGAAGCGATTCGGCGTGATTCGATGACATTCGACGTAATTTGACGCGATTCAACCCGATTTGACCCAAAGTGATGTGATTCGATGTGATTCGATGGGCTACGACTCTATTCAGCTACAGTCGGTGTGATTCTGCTTGATTCAGCTCAATTAGGTACTTTTCGGCACTATACGGCTCTTTTCAGCTGTATTCACCTCCATTCAGCTCTATCCGTCTCTATTCAGTCTATTCGACTCTACTCTTTTCCAATCTATTCCATTCTTTATATTCTGCTCTAATCTCTTCTATTCTACTCTAGTCTATTCTACCCTCCCCTCCCCTTCTCTAATCTATACGTTTTGATTCGATTTTACGAAGTTAACGTGATTCGGATCGATTTGGCTCTCTTCGGCTCAATTAGGCTCCATTTGGCTCGTTTTGGATTGAATCGCTTCGATTCTGCTCGAATCGGCCTTATTGGCCCTATTCTGCTCTATTTGACTCTTTTCTACTCTATTCATCTCTATTTCACTCCATTCTATTCATTCCACACCGTTCTACACTACTCTATTCTGCTCTACCTACCCTACTCTAACTCTAATCGATTCAACGCGATTCCTCTCCTTTTGTCTTGCGTTCGGCACTATTCAGTTCTATTCGACTCTATTCGACTCTATTGTACTCTAGTCTACTCGTTTGTACTCTAGTCTACTCTTAGCTGATGTATTCTATAGTATGGTTTCTATCCTGTTCTATTCTACTCTATTCTACCGTACCTTATGCTACCCAACTCTAATCTAGTCTCATCCATTTGATTGGATACGATTCGACCCATTTCGACGCGATTCGGCTCGATTTGGCTCTATTCTCACTCTATTCCCCTCTACTGTACTCTAGTCTACTCTTTTCTGTATTCTTTCTGTATTGTTCTGTTCTCTTCTATTCTGTTTTATTCTATTCTACTCTACTCTATTCTACCCAACCCTACCATACCCGAACCTCCCCTACTCTAATCTATTCAATTCCATATGATGAATTTTGACCCAATTCGGGTCATATCCTTTAGATTCGTGTCCATTTGGATCGAATAGTGTCGATTCAGCTTCATTCGGCTCATTAGGCTCGATTCACTGGATTCGGCTCAGTTTGGCTTGATTTGGCTCAATTCCGCTCGATTCGGCCCTCTTCGGCACTATTTAGCTCTGTTTGGATCTTTTCTACTCTCTTCGACTCCATTCGGTTTCATCGCACCCCATTCTACTCCATTCTACACTATTCTACTCTACTGTACTCTAATTTCCTGTAATTGATTCGATGGGATTCGACGTGATTTGTCTTGTTTCGTCTCCATTCGGCTCGATTTGACTCTATTCGACTCTGTTTGCTCTACTCTCCTCTACTTTTTTCTACCCCATTCTATTGTATTCTTTCTCTTCTGTTCTACTGTGTTCCATTCTATTCTTCTCTATTCTATCCTACCCTACTCTAATCTGTTCTACTTGAGTCGTTTCCACGCATTTCGATGCGATTCGGCTCAAATCGGCTCCATTCCACTCCACTCATCCCCATTCAGTTCAAATCTGTTCGATTCGGCTCTAATCGGCTCCATTTGGCTCTAGTAAGTTCTATTCGGCTCTAATAGGCTCTATTCAGCTCTATTCTCCTCTATTAGACTCTACTCAACTCTATTATCTCTTTTCGACTCCATTCGACTCCATTCTACAGCATTCTACTCCATCATACTCTATTCTCTATTCTATTGTCTTGTACTTTATGCGACTCTAAACAAAAATGTGTTTTTTAGAGTAGTAGTCTATTCTAATCGATTGGATTGGATTTGACTTGAATCGATGGGATTCAATGCAATCCGACGGGATTCGAAGCGATACGGCACGATTCCGCGGGATTCGGCACGATTCGTCTTGATTTCTATCGTTTCGGCTCTTTTTGGCTCTTTCTGGCTCTATTCGTTAATATGGAACTCTATTCTACTCTACTCTTCTATACTCTACACTACTCGACCCTATTCTATTCTTTCAGTTCTCTTCTGTTCTTTTCTACTGCATTCTATTCTACCCTACCCTACCCTACCTTACCCTACCGTAATCTGTTCGATTCTATGTGACACACTTGAAAGAGATTCGACCTGATTTAGGTCGTATCGGTTCGATTCAGCTCCTTTTCCTCCATTAGATTCAAGTCGGTTCTACTCGGCTCTTTTCCGCTCTATTTGGCTCTGTTCAGCAGTATTCGACTCTATTTGTCTCTAGTCTACTCTACCCTACTTTTCTCTACTCTACTGTTTTCTTTCAGTTCTGTCGTAGTCTACCCTACCCTAACCTTACCCGCCCTACACTAATCTATTTGATTCGATTCAACACATTTCAACGCGATTCGACATGTTTCATCTTGATTCACCTCGAATTTGGTCGATTCGGGTGTATTCAGCTCTGTTCGGCTCTTTTCGGCTCTATTCACCTCTATTCAACTCTATTTCACTCTCTTCTACTCTACTTAATTCTATTCTATTCTTTCTGTTGTGTTCTCTTCTCTTCTCTTCTAAACCTCTCCTACCCTACCCCCCTCTACTCTAATCTGTTCAATTCACTTCAATGCATTTCGACGCGATTCCATGTGATTAGGCTTGAATCGGCTCCATTTAGCTCTATTTGACTTGAATCGGGTCGATTCGGCTCAATTCAGCATAGTTAGGCTCGATTCAACCTTCTTCAGCCCTTTTTGGCTCTATTCAGCTCTTTTCTACTTTAATCGTCTCTATTTGGCTCCATTCGACTCCGTTCCACACGATTCGACTCCATTCTACTGCATTCTGCACTATTCTATTCTCTTCTACCCTACCCTACTCTTATCGATTTTAATCAATTTGATTCATTACGATTTGTCTCATTTCCTCTCCATTTGACTCGATTCAGCTTGAATTGGATCTATTCATCTATAGTTGGCACTGCTCGACTCTGACTATTCGACTCTGCTCAACTCTACTCCATTCTACTCTTTGTGTTCTCCTCTATTCTATTCTACTCTGCCCTAACCTACCGAATCCCAGCCTAACCTACACTACTCTAATCTATTCAATTTAATTGGATTCCATTCAATTCCATACCATTCTGCTCTATTTGACACAGTTCAATGTTATTCGGTGAGATTCCATGAGATTCGATGGGTTTTGGTTGGATTTCATGGGATTCAATGAAATTGGATGCAATAGGATGCGATTAGTTGTGATTTGGCTCAGTTTGGCCCGGTTCATTTTTTTGTCTCTATTTGGCTTGTTTCAGCTCCATTCGGCTACATTCAGCTCGAATCTGGTTGATTCGACTCGATTCGGCTGGATTTGGCTGGATTCGGCTGGATTTGGCCGTATGGGGCCCTGTTCGGCGCTATTCAGCTCTATTCCACTCTTTTCTGCTCTATTCATCTCTATTCGACTCCATTCGACTCCATTCCACACCATTCTATTCCATTCTACACTATCCTATTCTACAGAACCCTACCCCACCGTACCCTATCCTAATCTATTCTATTCTGTTGTATCCTATTCTCTTTTTCTATTTTCCCTCTTCCATCCCATGCTACTCTACCATACCCTACACTAAACTAACCTACCCTGACCTATGCTGTTCTATTCTATTTTCTCTGTTCCACCGTATGCTACCCTACCCTACGGTACCCGACCGTACCGTACCCTACTACTACTTAGGAGTACTCAATAAGGGTAGTAATTAAGGGTACTAGTTAGGGCAAGGGTACTATTTCAGGCTACTAGTTCATGCCAGGGTACTTGTTAAGGGTACTAGTTAAGCTAAGGTTTATTCGTTAATGGTACTAGTTAATGCCAGGGTAATAGTTAAGGGTACTTGTTAAGGCACTGGTACTTGTTGAGGGTACTGTTGGAGACAAGGGTCGTATTTAAGACCACTACTTAAGGCAAGGCTACTAGTTAGGGGTGCTAGTTAAGGCCAGGGTACTAGTTAAGTTAAGGCTACTAGATAAGGCTACTAGTTAAGGCAAGGCTACTAGTTTAGGGAACAAACTCAGGGTACTTGTCAAGGCAAGGGTACTGTCCAAGGCTAGTTGTCTAGGCTACTGATCTATGCCCCTAGTCTAGCTGACTAGTCCAGCTTATTAGTCTAAGCTACTACTCTAGCCTTTTCTTGTCTACTGTACCATAGTCTACCTTCATCTACCCCATCCTAAAATACCGTACCGTACCCTATTCTAATCTATTCGATTTGATTCGATTCAAAGCATTTCGATGCAATTGGACGCGATCGTGCTTGAATCGGCTCGATTCGGCACCATCAGCTCCATTCAGCTTGATTCTGCTCGTTTCAACTCGATTTAACTCAGTGCAGCCTTATTCGGCCCTACTCAGCTCGATTCGACTGTTTTCTACTCTGTCTCTAGTCAACCCCATTTGGCTCCATTCTATTTCTTTCTACACTATTCTACTCTATTCTTTTCTACCCTACCCTACCCTCCTCTAATCTATTCTAACGGATTCGATTCGACGCGGTTCGAAGCAATTCGACACGATTCATCTTGTTTTGTTTCCATTTGGCTCAATTCGGCTCGAATTGTCTCTATTCAGCTATATACTGCACTATTTGTCTCTATTCGACTCAATTCTACTCTACTCTTCTCTACTTTTCTTTGCTCTACTCTACTGTACTATATTCTATTCTTTCTCTTCAGTACTGTTCTATTCTATTCTACCCTCCGCTCCCCTCCCCTCCCCTTCTCTAAGCTGTTTGATTCGATTTTATTTGACACATTTCCACGCGATTCGAAGTGATTAGGCTTGAATCAGCTCAATTCGGTTCGAATCGGCTCCATTCAGCTCGATTTCGCTCCATTCATCTCGATTTGGCTCAGATTGTGTCGATTCTGCTCCATTAGGCCTTCTTTGGTCCTATTCGGCCCTATCCTGCTCTATTCCACTGTTTTCTACTCTATTCATCTCTATCCGTCTCTATTCGACTCCTTTCAACTCCATTCTATTCCATTCCACACCATTCTCTCCTATTCTCTTGTACTCTGTTCTATTCTACCCTACCCTACCCTACTGCACCCCACCCAGAGCTACCCTACTTTAATCTATTCAATTCAGTTCGACGTGATTTGATGGGATTCGACGGAATTTGACGAGATCTGAAGGGATTCAATGGGATTGGAAGACATTTGAAGAGATTCCATGCGACTCGACGTGATTCAGCAGGATTCTATGAGATTCGATGTAATTCGAAGTTAATCGATGTGATACGAAGCGATTCGGCGTGATTCGATGACATTCGACGTAATTTGACGCGATTCAACCCGATTTGACCCAAAGTGATGTGATTCGATGGGATTCGATGGGCTACGACTCTATTCAGCTACAGTCGGTGTGATTCTGCTTGATTCAGCTCAATTAGGTACTTTTCGGCACTATACGGCTCTTTTCAGCTGTATTCACCTCCATTCAGCTCTATCCGTCTCTATTCAGTCTATTCGACTCTACTCTTTTCCAATCTATTCCATTCTTTATATTCTGCTCTAATCTCTTCTATTCTACTCTAGTCTATTCTACCCTCCCCTCCCCTTCTCTAATCTATACGTTTTGATTCGATTTTACGAAGTTAACGTGATTCGGATCGATTTGGCTCTCTTCGGCTCAATTAGGCTCCATTTGGCTCGTTTTGGATTGAATCGCTTCGATTCTGCTCGAATCGGCCTTATTGGCCCTATTCTGCTCTATTTGACTCTTTTCTACTCTATTCATCTCTATTTCACTCCATTCTATTCATTCCACACCGTTCTACACTACTCTATTCTGCTCTACCTACCCTACTCTAACTCTAATCGATTCAACGCGATTCCTCTCCTTTTGTCTGCATTCGGCACTATTCAGTTCTATTCGACTCTATTCGACTCTATTGTACTCTAGTCTACTCGTTTGTACTCTAGTCTACTCTTAGCTGATGTATTCTATTGTATGGTTTCTATCCTGTTCTATTCTACTCTATTCTACCGTACCTTATGCTACCCAACTCTAATCTAGTCTCATCCATTTGATTGGATACGATTCGACCCATTTCGACGCGATTCGGCTCGATTTGGCTCTATTCTCACTCTATTCCCCTCTACTGTACTCTAGTCTACTCTTTTCTGTATTCTTTCTGTATTGTTCTGTTCTCTTCTATTCTGTTTTATTCTATTCTACTCTACTCTATTCTACCCAACCCTACCATACCCGAACCTCCCCTACTCTAATCTATTCAATTCCATATGATGAATTTTGACCCAATTCGGGTCATATCCTTTAGATTCGTGTCCATTTGGATCGAATAGTGTCGATTCAGCTTCATTCGGCTCCATTAGGCTCGATTCACTGGATTCGGCTCAGTTTGGCTTGATTTGGCTCAATTCCGCTCGATTCGGCCCTCTTCGGCACTATTTAGCTCTGTTTGGATCTTTTCTACTCTCTTCGACTCCATTCGATTTCATCGCACCCCATTCTACTCCATTCTACACTATTCTACTCTACTGTACTCTAATTTCCTGTAATTGATTCGATGGGATTCGACGTGATTTGTCTTGTTTCGTCTCCATTCGGCTCGATTTGACTCTATTCGACTCTGTTTGCTCTACTCTCCTCTACTTTTTTCTACCCCATTCTATTGTATTCTTTCTCTTCTGTTCTACTGTGTTCCATTCTATTCTTCTCTATTCTATCCTACCCTACTCTAATCTGTTCTACTTGAGTCGTTTCCACGCATTTCGATGCGATTCGGCTCAAATCGGCTCCATTCCACTCCACTCATCCCCATTCAGTTCAAATCTGTTCGATTCGGCTCTAATCGGCTCCATTTGGCTCTAGTAAGTTCTATTCGGCTCTAATAGGCTCTATTCAGCTCTATTCTCCTCTATTAGACTCTACTCAACTCTATTATCTCTTTTCGACTCCATTCGACTCCATTCTACAGCATTCTACTCCATCATACTCTATTCTCTATTCTATTGTCTTGTACTTTATGCGACTCTAAACAAAAATGTGTTTTTTAGAGTAGTAGTCTATTCTAATCGATTGGATTGGATTTGACTTGAATCGATGGGATTCAATGCAATCCGACGGGATTCGAAGCGATACGGCACGATTCCGCGGGATTCGGCACGATTCGTCTTGATTTCTATCGTTTCGGCTCTTTTTGGCTCTTTCTGGCTCTATTCGTTAATATGGAACTCTATTCTACTCTACTCTTCTATACTCTACACTACTCGACCCTATTCTATTCTTTCAGTTCTCTTCTGTTCTTTTCTACTGCATTCTATTCTACCCTACCCTACCCTACCTTACCCTACTGTAATCTGTTCGATTCTATGTGACACACTTGAAAGAGATCCGACCTGATTTAGGTCGTATCGGTTCGATTCAGCTCCTTTTCCTCCATTAGATTCAAGTCGGTTCTACTCGGCTCTTTTCCGCTCTATTTGGCTCTGTTCAGCAGTATTCGACTCTATTTGTCTCTAGTCTACTCTACCCTACTTTTCTCTACTCTACTGTTTTCTTTCAGTTCTGTCGTAGTCTACCCTACCCTAACCTTACCCGCCCTACACTAATCTATTTGATTCGGTTCAACACATTTCAACGCGATTCGACATGTTTCATCTTGATTCACCTCGAATTTGGTCGATTCGGGTGTATTCAGCTCTGTTCGGCTCTTTTCGGCTCTATTCACCTCTATTCAACTCTATTTCACTCTCTTCTACTCTACTTAATTCTATTCTATTCTTTCTGTTGTGTTCTCTTCTCTTCTCTTCTAAACCTCTCCTACCCTACCCCCCTCTACTCTAATCTATTCAATTCACTTCAATGCATTTCGACGCGATTCCATGTGATTAGGCTTGAATCGGCTCCATTTAGCTCTATTTGACTTGAATCGGGTCGATTCGGCTCAATTCAGCATAGTTAGGCTCGATTCAACCTTCTTCAGCCCTTTTTGGCTCTATTCAGCTCTTTTCTACTTTAATCGTCTCTATTTGGCTCCATTCGACTCCGTTCCACACGATTCGACTCCATTCTACTGCATTCTGCACTATTCTATTCTCTTCTACCCTACCCTACTCTTATCGATTTTAATCAATTTGATTCATTACGATTTGTCTCATTTCCTCTCCATTTGACTCGATTCAGCTTGAATTGGATCTATTCATCTATAGTCGGCACTGCTCGACTCTGACTATTCGACTCTGCTCAACTCTACTCCATTCTACTCTTTGTGTTCTCCTCTATTCTATTCTACTCTGCCCTAACCTACCGAATCCCAGCCTAACCTACACTACTCTAATCTATTCAATTTAATTGGATTCCATTCAATTCCATACCATTCTGCTCTATTTGACACAGTTCAATGTTATTCGGTGAGATTCCATGAGATTCGATGGGTTTTGGTTGGATTTCATGGGATTCAATGAAATTGGATGCAATAGGATGCGATTAGTTGTGATTTGGCTCAGTTTGGCCCGGTTCATTTTTTTGTCTCTATTTGGCTTGTTTCAGCTCCATTCGGCTACATTCAGCTCGAATCTGGTTGATTCGACTCGATTCGGCTGGATTTGGCTGGATTCGGCTGGATTTGGCCGTATGGGGCCCTGTTCGACGCTATTCAGCTCTATTCCACTCTTTTCTGCTCTATTCATCTCTATTCGACTCCATTCGACTCCATTCCACACCATTCTATTCCATTCTACACTATCCTATTCTACAGAACCCTACCCCACCGTACCCTATCCTAATCTATTCTATTCTGTTGTATCCTATTCTCTTTTTCTATTTTCCCTATTCCATCCCATGCTACTCTACCATACCCTACACTAAACTAACCTACCCTGACCTATGCTGTTCTATTCTATTTTCTCTGTTCCACCGTATGCTACCCTACCCTACGGTACCCGACCGTACCGTACCCTACTACTACTTAGGAGTACTCAATAAGGGTAGTAATTAAGGGTACTAGTTAGGGCAAGGGTACTATTTCAGGCTACTAGTTCATGCCAGGGTACTTGTTAAGGGTACTAGTTAAGCTAAGGTTTATTCGTTAATGGTACTAGTTAATGCCAGGGTAATAGTTAAGGGTACTTGTTAAGGCACTGGTACTTGTTGAGGGTACTGTTGGAGACAAGGGTCGTATTTAAGACCACTACTTAAGGCAAGGCTACTAGTTAGGGGTGCTAGTTAAGGCCAGGGTACTAGTTAAGGTAAGGCTACTAGATAAGGCTACTAGTTAAGGCAAGGCTACTAGTTTAGGGAACAAACTCAGGGTACTTGTCAAGGCAAGGGTACTGTCCAAGGCTAGTTGTCTAGGCTACTGATCTATGCCCCTAGTCTAGCTGACTAGTCCAGCTTATTAGTCTAAGCTACTACTCTAGCCTTTTCTTGTCTACTGTACCATAGTCTACCTTCATCTACCCCATCCTAAAATACCGTACCGTACCCTATTCTATTCTAATCTATTCGATTTGATTCGATTCAAAGCATTTCGATGCAATTGGACGCGATCGTGCTTGAATCGGCTCGATTCGGCACCATCAGCTCCATTCAGCTTGATTCTGCTCGTTTCAACTCGATTTAACTCAGTGCAGCCTTATTCGGCCCTACTCAGCTCGATTCGACTGTTTTCTACTCTGTCTCTAGTCAACCCCATTTGGCTCCATTCTATTCCTTTCTACACTATTCTACTCTATTCTTTTCTACCCTACCCTACCCTCCTCTAATCTATTCTAACGGATTCGATTCGACGCGGTTCGAAGCAATTCGACACGATTCATCTTGTTTTGTTTCCTTTTGGCTCAATTCGGCTCGAATTGTCTCTATTCAGCTATATACTGCACTATTTGTCTCTATTCGACTCAATTCTACTCTACTCTTCTCTACTTTTCTTTGCTCTACTCTACTGTACTATATTCTATTCTTTCTCTTCAGTACTGTTCTATTCTATTCTACCCTCCGCTCCCCTCCCCTCCCCTTCTCTAAGCTGTTTGATTCGATTTTATTTGACACATTTCCACGCGATTCGAAGTGATTAGGCTTGAATCAGCTCAATTCGGTTCGAATCGGCTCCATTCAGCTCGATTTCGCTCCATTCATCTCGATTTGGCTCAGATTGTGTCGATTCTGCTCCATTAGGCCTTCTTTGGTCCTATTCGGCCCTATCCTGCTCTATTCCACTGTTTTCTACTCTATTCATCTCTATCCGTCTCTATTCGACTCCTTTCAACTCCATTCTATTCCATTCCACACCATTCTCTCCTATTCTCTTGTACTCTGTTCTATTCTACCCTACCCTACCCTACTGCACCCCACCCAGAGCTACCCTACTTTAATCTATTCAATTCAGTTCGACGTGATTTGATGGGATTCGACGGAATTTGACGAGATCTGAAGGGATTCAATGGGATTGGAAGACATTTGAAGAGATTCCATGTGACTCGACGTGATTCAGCAGGATTCTATGAGATTCGATGTAATTCGAAGTTAATCGATGTGATACGAAGCGATTCGGCGTGATTCGATGACATTCGACGTAATTTGACGCGATTCAACCCGATTTGACCCAAAGTGATGTGATTCGATGTGATTCGATGGGCTACGACTCTATTCAGCTACAGTCGGTGTGATTCTGCTTGATTCAGCTCAATTAGGTACTTTTCGGCACTATACGGCTCTTTTCAGCTGTATTCACCTCCATTCAGCTCTATCCGTCTCTATTCAGTCTATTCGACTCTACTCTTTTCCAATCTATTCCATTCTTTATATTCTGCTCTAATCTCTTCTATTCTACTCTAGTCTATTCTACCCTCCCCTCCCCTTCTCTAATCTATACGTTTTGATTCGATTTTACGAAGTTAACGTGATTCGGATCGATTTGGCTCTCTTCGGCTCAATTAGGCTCCATTTGGCTCGTTTTGGATTGAATCGCTTCGATTCTGCTCGAATCGGCCTTATTGGCCCTATTCTGCTCTATTTGACTCTTTTCTACTCTATTCATCTCTATTTCACTCCATTCTATTCATTCCACACCGTTCTACACTACTCTATTCTGCTCTACCTACCCTACTCTAACTCTAATCGATTCAACGCGATTCCTCTCCTTTTGTCTGCATTCGGCACTATTCAGTTCTATTCGACTCTATTCGACTCTATTGTACTCTAGTCTACTCGTTTGTACTCTAGTCTACTCTTAGCTGATGTATTCTATTGTATGGTTTCTATCCTGTTCTATTCTACTCTATTCTACCGTACCTTATGCTACCCAACTCTAATCTAGTCTCATCCATTTGATTGGATACGATTCGACCCATTTCGACGCGATTCGGCTCGATTTGGCTCTATTCTCACTCTATTCCCCTCTACTGTACTCTAGTCTACTCTTTTCTGTATTCTTTCTGTATTGTTCTGTTCTCTTCTATTCTGTTTTATTCTATTCTACTCTACTCTATTCTACCCAACCCTACCATACCCGAACCTCCCCTACTCTAATCTATTCAATTCCATATGATGAATTTTGACCCAATTCGGGTCATATCGTTTAGATTCGTGTCCATTTGGATCGAATAGTGTCGATTCAGCTTCATTCGGCTCCATTAGGCTCGATTCACTGGATTCGGCTCAGTTTGGCTTGATTTGGCTCAATTCCGCTCGATTCGGCCCTCTTCGGCACTATTTAGCTCTGTTTGGATCTTTTCTACTCTCTTCGACTCCATTCGATTTCATCGCACCCCATTCTACTCCATTCTACACTATTCTACTCTACTGTACTCTAATTTCCTGTAATTGATTCGATGGGATTCGACGTGATTTGTCTTGTTTCGTCTCCATTCGGCTCGATTTGACTCTATTCGACTCTGTTTGCTCTACTCTCCTCTACTTTTTTCTACCCCATTCTATTGTATTCTTTCTCTTCTGTTCTACTGTGTTCCATTCTATTCTTCTCTATTCTATCCTACCCTACTCTAATCTGTTCTACTTGAGTCGTTTCCACGCATTTCGATGCGATTCGGCTCAAATCGGCTCCATTCCACTCCACTCATCCCCATTCAGTTCAAATCTGTTCGATTCGGCTCTAATCGGCTCCATTTGGCTCTAGTAAGTTCTATTCGGCTCTAATAGGCTCTATTCAGCTCTATTCTCCTCTATTAGACTCTACTCAACTCTATTATCTCTTTTCGACTCCATTCGACTCCATTCTACAGCATTCTACTCCATCATACTCTATTCTCTATTCTATTGTCTTGTACTTTATGCGACTCTAAACAAAAATGTGTTTTTTAGAGTAGTAGTCTATTCTAATCGATTGGATTGGATTTGACTTGAATCGATGGGATTCAATGCAATCCGACGGGATTCGAAGCGATACGGCACGATTCCGCGGGATTCGGCACGATTCGTCTTGATTTCTATCGTTTCGGCTCTTTTTGGCTCTTTCTGGCTCTATTCGTTAATATGGAACTCTATTCTACTCTACTCTTCTATACTCTACACTACTCGACCCTATTCTATTCTTTCAGTTCTCTTCTGTTCTTTTCTACTGCATTCTATTCTACCCTACCCTACCCTACCTTACCCTACTGTAATCTGTTCGATTCTATGTGACACACTTGAAAGAGATCCGACCTGATTTAGGTCGTATCGGTTCGATTCAGCTCCTTTTCCTCCATTAGATTCAAGTCGGTTCTACTCGGCTCTTTTCCGCTCTATTTGGCTCTGTTCAGCAGTATTCGACTCTATTTGTCTCTAGTCTACTCTACCCTACTTTTCTCTACTCTACTGTTTTCTTTCAGTTCTGTCGTAGTCTACCCTACCCTAACCTTACCCGCCCTACACTAATCTATTTGATTCGGTTCAACACATTTCAACGCGATTCGACATGTTTCATCTTGATTCACCTCGAATTTGGTCGATTCGGGTGTATTCAGCTCTGTTCGGCTCTTTTCGGCTCTATTCACCTCTATTCAACTCTATTTCACTCTCTTCTACTCTACTTAATTCTATTCTATTCTTTCTGTTGTGTTCTCTTCTCTTCTCTTCTAAACCTCTCCTACCCTACCCCCCTCTACTCTAATCTATTCAATTCACTTCAATGCATTTCGACGCGATTCCATGTGATTAGGCTTGAATCGGCTCCATTTAGCTCTATTTGACTTGAATCGGGTCGATTCGGCTCAATTCAGCATAGTTAGGCTCGATTCAACCTTCTTCAGCCCTTTTTGGCTCTATTCAGCTCTTTTCTACTTTAATCGTCTCTATTTGGCTCCATTCGACTCCGTTCCACACGATTCGACTCCATTCTACTGCATTCTGCACTATTCTATTCTCTTCTACCCTACCCTACTCTTATCGATTTTAATCAATTTGATTCATTACGATTTGTCTCATTTCCTCTCCATTTGACTCGATTCAGCTTGAATTGGATCTATTCATCTATAGTCGGCACTGCTCGACTCTGACTATTCGACTCTGCTCAACTCTACTCCATTCTACTCTTTGTGTTCTCCTCTATTCTATTCTACTCTGCCCTAACCTACCGAATCCCAGCCTAACCTACACTACTCTAATCTATTCAATTTAATTGCATTCCATTCAATTCCATACCATTCTGCTCTATTTGACACAGTTCAATGTTATTCGGTGAGATTCCATGAGATTCGATGGGTTTTGGTTGGATTTCATGGGATTCAATGAAATTGGATGCAATAGGATGCGATTAGTTGTGATTTGGCTCAGTTTGGCCCGGTTCATTTTTTTGTCTCTATTTGGCTTGTTTCAGCTCCATTCGGCTACATTCAGCTCGAATCTGGTTGATTCGACTCGATTCGGCTGGATTTGGCTGGATTCGGCTGGATTTGGCCGTATGGGGCCCTGTTCGACGCTATTCAGCTCTATTCCACTCTTTTCTGCTCTATTCATCTCTATTCGACTCCATTCGACTCCATTCCACACCATTCTATTCCATTCTACACTATCCTATTCTACAGAACCCTACCCCACCGTACCCTATCCTAATCTATTCTATTCTGTTGTATCCTATTCTCTTTTTCTATTTTCCCTATTCCATCCCATGCTACTCTACCATACCCTACACTAAACTAACCTACCCTGACCTATGCTGTTCTATTCTATTTTCTCTGTTCCACCGTATGCTACCCTACCCTACGGTACCCGACCGTACCGTACCCTACTACTACTTAGGAGTACTCAATAAGGGTAGTAATTAAGGGTACTAGTTAGGGCAAGGGTACTATTTCAGGCTACTAGTTCATGCCAGGGTACTTGTTAAGGGTACTAGTTAAGCTAAGGTTTATTCGTTAATGGTACTAGTTGATGCCAGGGTAATAGTTAAGGGTACTTGTTAAGGCACTGGTACTTGTTGAGGGTACTGTTGGAGACAAGGGTCGTATTTAAGACCACTACTTAAGGCAAGGCTACTAGTTAGGGGTGCTAGTTAAGGCCAGGGTACTAGTTAAGGTAAGGCTACTAGATAAGGCTACTAGTTAAGGCAAGGCTACTAGTTTAGGGAACAAACTCAGGGTACTTGTCAAGGCAAGGGTACTGTCCAAGGCTAGTTGTCTAGGCTACTGATCTATGCCCCTAGTCTAGCTGACTAGTCCAGCTTATTAGTCTAAGCTACTACTCTAGCCTTTTCTTGTCTACTGTACCATAGTCTACCTTCATCTACCCCATCCTAAAATACCGTACCGTACCCTATTCTATTCTAATCTATTCGATTTGATTCGATTCAAAGCATTTCGATGCAATTGGACGCGATCGTGCTTGAATCGGCTCGATTCGGCACCATCAGCTCCATTCAGCTTGATTCTGCTCCTTTCAACTCGATTTAACTCAGTGCAGCCTTATTCGGCCCTACTCAGCTCGATTCGACTGTTTTCTACTCTGTCTCTAGTCAACCCCATTTGGCTCCATTCTATTCCTTTCTACACTATTCTACTCTATTCTTTTCTACCCTACCCTACCCTCCTCTAATCTATTCTAACGGATTCGATTCGACGCGGTTCGAAGCAATTCGACACGATTCATCTTGTTTTGTTTCCTTTTGGCTCAATTCGGCTCGAATTGTCTCTATTCAGCTATATACTGCACTATTTGTCTCTATTCGACTCAATTCTACTCTACTCTTCTCTACTTTTCTTTGCTCTACTCTACTGTACTATATTCTATTCTTTCTCTTCAGTACTGTTCTATTCTATTCTACCCTCCGCTCCCCTCCCCTCCCCTTCTCTAAGCTGTTTGATTCGATTTTATTTGACACATTTCCACGCGATTCGAAGTGATTAGGCTTGAATCAGCTCAATTCGGTTCGAATCGGCTCCATTCAGCTCGATTTCGCTCCATTCATCTCGATTTGGCTCAGATTGTGTCGATTCTGCTCCATTAGGCCTTCTTTGGTCCTATTCGGCCCTATCCTGCTCTATTCCACTGTTTTCTACTCTATTCATCTCTATCCGTCTCTATTCGACTCCTTTCAACTCCATTCTATTCCATTCCACACCATTCTCTCCTATTCTCTTGTACTCTGTTCTATTCTACCCTACCCTACCCTACTGCACCCCACCCAGAGCTACCCTACTTTAATCTATTCAATTCAGTTCGACGTGATTTGATGGGATTCGACGGAATTTGACGAGATCTGAAGGGATTCAATGGGATTGGAAGACATTTGAAGAGATTCCATGCGACTCGACGTGATTCAGCAGGATTCTATGAGATTCGATGTAATTCGAAGTTAATCGATGTGATACGAAGCGATTCGGCGTGATTCGATGACATTCGACGTAATTTGACGCGATTCAACCCGATTTGACCCAAAGTGATGTGATTCGATGTGATTCGATGGGCTACGACTCTATTCAGCTACAGTCGGTGTGATTCTGCTTGATTCAGCTCAATTAGGTACTTTTCGGCACTATACGGCTCTTTTCAGCTGTATTCACCTCCATTCAGCTCTATCCGTCTCTATTCAGTCTATTCGACTCTACTCTTTTCCAATCTATTCCATTCTTTATATTCTGCTCTAATCTCTTCTATTCTACTCTAGTCTATTCTACCCTCCCCTCCCCTTCTCTAATCTATACGTTTTGATTCGATTTTACGAAGTTAACGTGATTCGGATCGATTTGGCTCTCTTCGGCTCAATTAGGCTCCATTTGGCTCGTTTTGGATTGAATCGCTTCGATTCTGCTCGAATCGGCCTTATTGGCCCTATTCTGCTCTATTTGACTCTTTTCTACTCTATTCATCTCTATTTCACTCCATTCTATTCATTCCACACCGTTCTACACTACTCTATTCTGCTCTACCTACCCTACTCTAACTCTAATCGATTCAACGCGATTCCTCTCCTTTTGTCTGCATTCGGCACTATTCAGTTCTATTCGACTCTATTCGACTCTATTGTACTCTAGTCTACTCGTTTGTACTCTAGTCTACTCTTAGCTGATGTATTCTATTGTATGGTTTCTATCCTGTTCTATTCTACTCTATTCTACCGTACCTTATGCTACCCAACTCTAATCTAGTCTCATCCATTTGATTGGATACGATTCGACCCATTTCGACGCGATTCGGCTCGATTTGGCTCTATTCTCACTCTATTCCCCTCTACTGTACTCTAGTCTACTCTTTTCTGTATTCTTTCTGTATTGTTCTGTTCTCTTCTATTCTGTTTTATTCTATTCTACTCTACTCTATTCTACCCAACCCTACCATACCCGAACCTCCCCTACTCTAATCTATTCAATTCCATATGATGAATTTTGACCCAATTCGGGTCATATCGTTTAGATTCGTGTCCATTTGGATCGAATAGTGTCGATTCAGCTTCATTCGGCTCCATTAGGCTCGATTCACTGGATTCGGCTCAGTGTGGCTTGATTTGGCTCAATTCCGCTCGATTCGGCCCTCTTCGGCACTATTTAGCTCTGTTTGGATCTTTTCTACTCTCTTCGACTCCATTCGATTTCATCGCACCCCATTCTACTCCATTCTACACTATTCTACTCTACTGTACTCTAATTTCCTGTAATTGATTCGATGGGATTCGACGTGATTTGTCTTGTTTCGTCTCCATTCGGCTCGATTTGACTCTATTCGACTCTGTTTGCTCTACTCTCCTCTACTTTTTTCTACCCCATTCTATTGTATTCTTTCTCTTCTGTTCTACTGTGTTCCATTCTATTCTTCTCTATTCTATCCTACCCTACTCTAATCTGTTCTACTTGAGTCGTTTCCACGCATTTCGATGCGATTCGGCTCAAATCGGCTCCATTCCACTCCACTCATCCCCATTCAGTTCAAATCTGTTCGATTCGGCTCTAATCGGCTCCATTTGGCTCTAGTAAGTTCTATTCGGCTCTAATAGGCTCTATTCAGCTCTATTCTCCTCTATTAGACTCTACTCAACTCTATTATCTCTTTTCGACTCCATTCGACTCCATTCTACAGCATTCTACTCCATCATACTCTATTCTCTATTCTATTGTCTTGTACTTTATGCGACTCTAAACAAAAATGTGTTTTTTAGAGTAGTAGTCTATTCTAATCGATTGGATTGGATTTGACTTGAATCGATGGGATTCAATGCAATCCGACGGGATTCGAAGCGATACGGCACGATTCCGCGGGATTCGGCACGATTCGTCTTGATTTCTATCGTTTCGGCTCTTTTTGGCTCTTTCTGGCTCTATTCGTTAATATGGAACTCTATTCTACTCTACTCTTCTATACTCTACACTACTCGACCCTATTCTATTCTTTCAGTTCTCTTCTGTTCTTTTCTACTGCATTCTATTCTACCCTACCCTACCCTACCTTACCCTACTGTAATCTGTTCGATTCTATGTGACACACTTGAAAGAGATCCGACCTGATTTAGGTCGTATCGGTTCGATTCAGCTCCTTTTCCTCCATTAGATTCAAGTCGGTTCTACTCGGCTCTTTTCCGCTCTATTTGGCTCTGTTCAGCAGTATTCGACTCTATTTGTCTCTAGTCTACTCTACCCTACTTTTCTCTACTCTACTGTTTTCTTTCAGTTCTGTCGTAGTCTACCCTACCCTAACCTTACCCGCCCTACACTAATCTATTTGATTCGGTTCAACACATTTCAACGCGATTCGACATGTTTCATCTTGATTCACCTCGAATTTGGTCGATTCGGGTGTATTCAGCTCTGTTCGGCTCTTTTCGGCTCTATTCACCTCTATTCAACTCTATTTCACTCTCTTCTACTCTACTTAATTCTATTCTATTCTTTCTGTTGTGTTCTCTTCTCTTCTCTTCTAAACCTCTCCTACCCTACCCCCCTCTACTCTAATCTATTCAATTCACTTCAATGCATTTCGACGCGATTCCATGTGATTAGGCTTGAATCGGCTCCATTTAGCTCTATTTGACTTGAATCGGGTCGATTCGGCTCAATTCAGCATAGTTAGGCTCGATTCAACCTTCTTCAGCCCTTTTTGGCTCTATTCAGCTCTTTTCTACTTTAATCGTCTCTATTTGGCTCCATTCGACTCCGTTCCACACGATTCGACTCCATTCTACTGCATTCTGCACTATTCTATTCTCTTCTACCCTACCCTACTCTTATCGATTTTAATCAATTTGATTCATTACGATTTGTCTCATTTCCTCTCCATTTGACTCGATTCAGCTTGAATTGGATCTATTCATCTATAGTCGGCACTGCTCGACTCTGACTATTCGACTCTGCTCAACTCTACTCCATTCTACTCTTTGTGTTCTCCTCTATTCTATTCTACTCTGCCCTAACCTACCGAATCCCAGCCTAACCTACACTACTCTAATCTATTCAATTTAATTGGATTCCATTCAATTCCATACCATTCTGCTCTATTTGACACAGTTCAATGTTATTCGGTGAGATTCCATGAGATTCGATGGGTTTTGGTTGGATTTCATGGGATTCAATGAAATTGGATGCAATAGGATGCGATTAGTTGTGATTTGGCTCAGTTTGGCCCGGTTCATTTTTTTGTCTCTATTTGGCTTGTTTCAGCTCCATTCGGCTACATTCAGCTCGAATCTGGTTGATTCGACTCGATTCGGCTGGATTTGGCTGGATTCGGCTGGATTTGGCCGTATGGGGCCCTGTTCGACGCTATTCAGCTCTATTCCACTCTTTTCTGCTCTATTCATCTCTATTCGACTCCATTCGACTCCATTCCACACCATTCTATTCCATTCTACACTATCCTATTCTACAGAACCCTACCCCACCGTACCCTATCCTAATCTATTCTATTCTGTTGTATCCTATTCTCTTTTTCTATTTTCCCTATTCCATCCCATGCTACTCTACCATACCCTACACTAAACTAACCTACCCTGACCTATGCTGTTCTATTCTATTTTCTCTGTTCCACCGTATGCTACCCTACCCTACGGTACCCGACCGTACCGTACCCTACTACTACTTAGGAGTACTCAATAAGGGTAGTAATTAAGGGTACTAGTTAGGGCAAGGGTACTATTTCAGGCTACTAGTTCATGCCAGGGTACTTGTTAAGGGTACTAGTTAAGCTAAGGTTTATTCGTTAATGGTACTAGTTAATGCCAGGGTAATAGTTAAGGGTACTTGTTAAGGCACTGGTACTTGTTGAGGGTACTGTTGGAGACAAGGGTCGTATTTAAGACCACTACTTAAGGCAAGGCTACTAGTTAGGGGTGCTAGTTAAGGCCAGGGTACTAGTTAAGGTAAGGCTACTAGATAAGGCTACTAGTTAAGGCAAGGCTACTAGTTTAGGGAACAAACTCAGGGTACTTGTCAAGGCAAGGGTACTGTCCAAGGCTAGTTGTCTAGGCTACTGATCTATGCCCCTAGTCTAGCTGACTAGTCCAGCTTATTAGTCTAAGCTACTACTCTAGCCTTTTCTTGTCTACTGTACCATAGTCTACCTTCATCTACCCCATCCTAAAATACCGTACCGTACCCTATTCTATTCTAATCTATTCGATTTGATTCGATTCAAAGCATTTCGATGCAATTGGACGCGATCGTGCTTGAATCGGCTCGATTCGGCACCATCAGCTCCATTCAGCTTGATTCTGCTCCTTTCAACTCGATTTAACTCAGTGCAGCCTTATTCGGCCCTACTCAGCTCGATTCGACTGTTTTCTACTCTGTCTCTAGTCAACCCCATTTGGCTCCATTCTATTCCTTTCTACACTATTCTACTCTATTCTTTTCTACCCTACCCTACCCTCCTCTAATCTATTCTAACGGATTCGATTCGACGCGGTTCGAAGCAATTCGACACGATTCATCTTGTTTTGTTTCCTTTTGGCTCAATTCGGCTCGAATTGTCTCTATTCAGCTATATACTGCACTATTTGTCTCTATTCGACTCAATTCTACTCTACTCTTCTCTACTTTTCTTTGCTCTACTCTACTGTACTATATTCTATTCTTTCTCTTCAGTACTGTTCTATTCTATTCTACCCTCCGCTCCCCTCCCCTCCCCTTCTCTAAGCTGTTTGATTCGATTTTATTTGACACATTTCCACGCGATTCGAAGTGATTAGGCTTGAATCAGCTCAATTCGGTTCGAATCGGCTCCATTCAGCTCGATTTCGCTCCATTCATCTCGATTTGGCTCAGATTGTGTCGATTCTGCTCCATTAGGCCTTCTTTGGTCCTATTCGGCCCTATCCTGCTCTATTCCACTGTTTTCTACTCTATTCATCTCTATCCGTCTCTATTCGACTCCTTTCAACTCCATTCTATTCCATTCCACACCATTCTCTCCTATTCTCTTGTACTCTGTTCTATTCTACCCTACCCTACCCTACTGCACCCCACCCAGAGCTACCCTACTTTAATCTATTCAATTCAGTTCGACGTGATTTGATGGGATTCGACGGAATTTGACGAGATCTGAAGGGATTCAATGGGATTGGAAGACATTTGAAGAGATTCCATGTGACTCGACGTGATTCAGCAGGATTCTATGAGATTCGATGTAATTCGAAGTTAATCGATGTGATACGAAGCGATTCGGCGTGATTCGATGACATTCGACGTAATTTGACGCGATTCAACCCGATTTGACCCAAAGTGATGTGATTCGATGTGATTCGATGGGCTACGACTCTATTCAGCTACAGTCGGTGTGATTCTGCTTGATTCAGCTCAATTAGGTACTTTTCGGCACTATACGGCTCTTTTCAGCTGTATTCACCTCCATTCAGCTCTATCCGTCTCTATTCAGTCTATTCGACTCTACTCTTTTCCAATCTATTCCATTCTTTATATTCTGCTCTAATCTCTTCTATTCTACTCTAGTCTATTCTACCCTCCCCTCCCCTTCTCTAATCTATACGTTTTGATTCGATTTTACGAAGTTAACGTGATTCGGATCGATTTGGCTCTCTTCGGCTCAATTAGGCTCCATTTGGCTCGTTTTGGATTGAATCGCTTCGATTCTGCTCGAATCGGCCTTATTGGCCCTATTCTGCTCTATTTGACTCTTTTCTACTCTATTCATCTCTATTTCACTCCATTCTATTCATTCCACACCGTTCTACACTACTCTATTCTGCTCTACCTACCCTACTCTAACTCTAATCGATTCAACGCGATTCCTCTCCTTTTGTCTGCATTCGGCACTATTCAGTTCTATTCGACTCTATTCGACTCTATTGTACTCTAGTCTACTCGTTTGTACTCTAGTCTACTCTTAGCTGATGTATTCTATTGTATGGTTTCTATCCTGTTCTATTCTACTCTATTCTACCGTACCTTATGCTACCCAACTCTAATCTAGTCTCATCCATTTGATTGGATACGATTCGACCCATTTCGACGCGATTCGGCTCGATTTGGCTCTATTCTCACTCTATTCCCCTCTACTGTACTCTAGTCTACTCTTTTCTGTATTCTTTCTGTATTGTTCTGTTCTCTTCTATTCTGTTTTATTCTATTCTACTCTACTCTATTCTACCCAACCCTACCATACCCGAACCTCCCCTACTCTAATCTATTCAATTCCATATGATGAATTTTGACCCAATTCGGGTCATATCGTTTAGATTCGTGTCCATTTGGATCGAATAGTGTCGATTCAGCTTCATTCGGCTCCATTAGGCTCGATTCACTGGATTCGGCTCAGTTTGGCTTGATTTGGCTCAATTCCGCTCGATTCGGCCCTCTTCGGCACTATTTAGCTCTGTTTGGATCTTTTCTACTCTCTTCGACTCCATTCGATTTCATCGCACCCCATTCTACTCCATTCTACACTATTCTACTCTACTGTACTCTAATTTCCTGTAATTGATTCGATGGGATTCGACGTGATTTGTCTTGTTTCGTCTCCATTCGGCTCGATTTGACTCTATTCGACTCTGTTTGCTCTACTCTCCTCTACTTTTTTCTACCCCATTCTATTGTATTCTTTCTCTTCTGTTCTACTGTGTTCCATTCTATTCTTCTCTATTCTATCCTACCCTACTCTAATCTGTTCTACTTGAGTCGTTTCCACGCATTTCGATGCGATTCGGCTCAAATCGGCTCCATTCCACTCCACTCATCCCCATTCAGTTCAAATCTGTTCGATTCGGCTCTAATCGGCTCCATTTGGCTCTAGTAAGTTCTATTCGGCTCTAATAGGCTCTATTCAGCTCTATTCTCCTCTATTAGACTCTACTCAACTCTATTATCTCTTTTCGACTCCATTCGACTCCATTCTACAGCATTCTACTCCATCATACTCTATTCTCTATTCTATTGTCTTGTACTTTATGCGACTCTAAACAAAAATGTGTTTTTTAGAGTAGTAGTCTATTCTAATCGATTGGATTGGATTTGACTTGAATCGATGGGATTCAATGCAATCCGACGGGATTCGAAGCGATACGGCACGATTCCGCGGGATTCGGCACGATTCGTCTTGATTTCTATCGTTTCGGCTCTTTTTGGCTCTTTCTGGCTCTATTCGTTAATATGGAACTCTATTCTACTCTACTCTTCTATACTCTACACTACTCGACCCTATTCTATTCTTTCAGTTCTCTTCTGTTCTTTTCTACTGCATTCTATTCTACCCTACCCTACCCTACCTTACCCTACTGTAATCTGTTCGATTCTATGTGACACACTTGAAAGAGATCCGACCTGATTTAGGTCGTATCGGTTCGATTCAGCTCCTTTTCCTCCATTAGATTCAAGTCGGTTCTACTCGGCTCTTTTCCGCTCTATTTGGCTCTGTTCAGCAGTATTCGACTCTATTTGTCTCTAGTCTACTCTACCCTACTTTTCTCTACTCTACTGTTTTCTTTCAGTTCTGTCGTAGTCTACCCTACCCTAACCTTACCCGCCCTACACTAATCTATTTGATTCGGTTCAACACATTTCAACGCGATTCGACATGTTTCATCTTGATTCACCTCGAATTTGGTCGATTCGGGTGTATTCAGCTCTGTTCGGCTCTTTTCGGCTCTATTCACCTCTATTCAACTCTATTTCACTCTCTTCTACTCTACTTAATTCTATTCTATTCTTTCTGTTGTGTTCTCTTCTCTTCTCTTCTAAACCTCTCCTACCCTACCCCCCTCTACTCTAATCTATTCAATTCACTTCAATGCATTTCGACGCGATTCCATGTGATTAGGCTTGAATCGGCTCCATTTAGCTCTATTTGACTTGAATCGGGTCGATTCGGCTCAATTCAGCATAGTTAGGCTCGATTCAACCTTCTTCAGCCCTTTTTGGCTCTATTCAGCTCTTTTCTACTTTAATCGTCTCTATTTGGCTCCATTCGACTCCGTTCCACACGATTCGACTCCATTCTACTGCATTCTGCACTATTCTATTCTCTTCTACCCTACCCTACTCTTATCGATTTTAATCAATTTGATTCATTACGATTTGTCTCATTTCCTCTCCATTTGACTCGATTCAGCTTGAATTGGATCTATTCATCTATAGTCGGCACTGCTCGACTCTGACTATTCGACTCTGCTCAACTCTACTCCATTCTACTCTTTGTGTTCTCCTCTATTCTATTCTACTCTGCCCTAACCTACCGAATCCCAGCCTAACCTACACTACTCTAATCTATTCAATTTAATTGCATTCCATTCAATTCCATACCATTCTGCTCTATTTGACACAGTTCAATGTTATTCGGTGAGATTCCATGAGATTCGATGGGTTTTGGTTGGATTTCATGGGATTCAATGAAATTGGATGCAATAGGATGCGATTAGTTGTGATTTGGCTCAGTTTGGCCCGGTTCATTTTTTTGTCTCTATTTGGCTTGTTTCAGCTCCATTCGGCTACATTCAGCTCGAATCTGGTTGATTCGACTCGATTCGGCTGGATTTGGCTGGATTCGGCTGGATTTGGCCGTATGGGGCCCTGTTCGACGCTATTCAGCTCTATTCCACTCTTTTCTGCTCTATTCATCTCTATTCGACTCCATTCGACTCCATTCCACACCATTCTATTCCATTCTACACTATCCTATTCTACAGAACCCTACCCCACCGTACCCTATCCTAATCTATTCTATTCTGTTGTATCCTATTCTCTTTTTCTATTTTCCCTATTCCATCCCATGCTACTCTACCATACCCTACACTAAACTAACCTACCCTGACCTATGCTGTTCTATTCTATTTTCTCTGTTCCACCGTATGCTACCCTACCCTACGGTACCCGACCGTACCGTACCCTACTACTACTTAGGAGTACTCAATAAGGGTAGTAATTAAGGGTACTAGTTAGGGCAAGGGTACTATTTCAGGCTACTAGTTCATGCCAGGGTACTTGTTAAGGGTACTAGTTAAGCTAAGGTTTATTCGTTAATGGTACTAGTTGATGCCAGGGTAATAGTTAAGGGTACTTGTTAAGGCACTGGTACTTGTTGAGGGTACTGTTGGAGACAAGGGTCGTATTTAAGACCACTACTTAAGGCAAGGCTACTAGTTAGGGGTGCTAGTTAAGGCCAGGGTACTAGTTAAGGTAAGGCTACTAGATAAGGCTACTAGTTAAGGCAAGGCTACTAGTTTAGGGAACAAACTCAGGGTACTTGTCAAGGCAAGGGTACTGTCCAAGGCTAGTTGTCTAGGCTACTGATCTATGCCCCTAGTCTAGCTGACTAGTCCAGCTTATTAGTCTAAGCTACTACTCTAGCCTTTTCTTGTCTACTGTACCATAGTCTACCTTCATCTACCCCATCCTAAAATACCGTACCGTACCCTATTCTATTCTAATCTATTCGATTTGATTCGATTCAAAGCATTTCGATGCAATTGGACGCGATCGTGCTTGAATCGGCTCGATTCGGCACCATCAGCTCCATTCAGCTTGATTCTGCTCCTTTCAACTCGATTTAACTCAGTGCAGCCTTATTCGGCCCTACTCAGCTCGATTCGACTGTTTTCTACTCTGTCTCTAGTCAACCCCATTTGGCTCCATTCTATTCCTTTCTACACTATTCTACTCTATTCTTTTCTACCCTACCCTACCCTCCTCTAATCTATTCTAACGGATTCGATTCGACGCGGTTCGAAGCAATTCGACACGATTCATCTTGTTTTGTTTCCTTTTGGCTCAATTCGGCTCGAATTGTCTCTATTCAGCTATATACTGCACTATTTGTCTCTATTCGACTCAATTCTACTCTACTCTTCTCTACTTTTCTTTGCTCTACTCTACTGTACTATATTCTATTCTTTCTCTTCAGTACTGTTCTATTCTATTCTACCCTCCGCTCCCCTCCCCTCCCCTTCTCTAAGCTGTTTGATTCGATTTTATTTGACACATTTCCACGCGATTCGAAGTGATTAGGCTTGAATCAGCTCAATTCGGTTCGAATCGGCTCCATTCAGCTCGATTTCGCTCCATTCATCTCGATTTGGCTCAGATTGTGTCGATTCTGCTCCATTAGGCCTTCTTTGGTCCTATTCGGCCCTATCCTGCTCTATTCCACTGTTTTCTACTCTATTCATCTCTATCCGTCTCTATTCGACTCCTTTCAACTCCATTCTATTCCATTCCACACCATTCTCTCCTATTCTCTTGTACTCTGTTCTATTCTACCCTACCCTACCCTACTGCACCCCACCCAGAGCTACCCTACTTTAATCTATTCAATTCAGTTCGACGTGATTTGATGGGATTCGACGGAATTTGACGAGATCTGAAGGGATTCAATGGGATTGGAAGACATTTGAAGAGATTCCATGCGACTCGACGTGATTCAGCAGGATTCTATGAGATTCGATGTAATTCGAAGTTAATCGATGTGATACGAAGCGATTCGGCGTGATTCGATGACATTCGACGTAATTTGACGCGATTCAACCCGATTTGACCCAAAGTGATGTGATTCGATGTGATTCGATGGGCTACGACTCTATTCAGCTACAGTCGGTGTGATTCTGCTTGATTCAGCTCAATTAGGTACTTTTCGGCACTATACGGCTCTTTTCAGCTGTATTCACCTCCATTCAGCTCTATCCGTCTCTATTCAGTCTATTCGACTCTACTCTTTTCCAATCTATTCCATTCTTTATATTCTGCTCTAATCTCTTCTATTCTACTCTAGTCTATTCTACCCTCCCCTCCCCTTCTCTAATCTATACGTTTTGATTCGATTTTACGAAGTTAACGTGATTCGGATCGATTTGGCTCTCTTCGGCTCAATTAGGCTCCATTTGGCTCGTTTTGGATTGAATCGCTTCGATTCTGCTCGAATCGGCCTTATTGGCCCTATTCTGCTCTATTTGACTCTTTTCTACTCTATTCATCTCTATTTCACTCCATTCTATTCATTCCACACCGTTCTACACTACTCTATTCTGCTCTACCTACCCTACTCTAACTCTAATCGATTCAACGCGATTCCTCTCCTTTTGTCTGCATTCGGCACTATTCAGTTCTATTCGACTCTATTCGACTCTATTGTACTCTAGTCTACTCGTTTGTACTCTAGTCTACTCTTAGCTGATGTATTCTATTGTATGGTTTCTATCCTGTTCTATTCTACTCTATTCTACCGTACCTTATGCTACCCAACTCTAATCTAGTCTCATCCATTTGATTGGATACGATTCGACCCATTTCGACGCGATTCGGCTCGATTTGGCTCTATTCTCACTCTATTCCCCTCTACTGTACTCTAGTCTACTCTTTTCTGTATTCTTTCTGTATTGTTCTGTTCTCTTCTATTCTGTTTTATTCTATTCTACTCTACTCTATTCTACCCAACCCTACCATACCCGAACCTCCCCTACTCTAATCTATTCAATTCCATATGATGAATTTTGACCCAATTCGGGTCATATCGTTTAGATTCGTGTCCATTTGGATCGAATAGTGTCGATTCAGCTTCATTCGGCTCCATTAGGCTCGATTCACTGGATTCGGCTCAGTTTGGCTTGATTTGGCTCAATTCCGCTCGATTCGGCCCTCTTCGGCACTATTTAGCTCTGTTTGGATCTTTTCTACTCTCTTCGACTCCATTCGATTTCATCGCACCCCATTCTACTCCATTCTACACTATTCTACTCTACTGTACTCTAATTTCCTGTAATTGATTCGATGGGATTCGACGTGATTTGTCTTGTTTCGTCTCCATTCGGCTCGATTTGACTCTATTCGACTCTGTTTGCTCTACTCTCCTCTACTTTTTTCTACCCCATTCTATTGTATTCTTTCTCTTCTGTTCTACTGTGTTCCATTCTATTCTTCTCTATTCTATCCTACCCTACTCTAATCTGTTCTACTTGAGTCGTTTCCACGCATTTCGATGCGATTCGGCTCAAATCGGCTCCATTCCACTCCACTCATCCCCATTCAGTTCAAATCTGTTCGATTCGGCTCTAATCGGCTCCATTTGGCTCTAGTAAGTTCTATTCGGCTCTAATAGGCTCTATTCAGCTCTATTCTCCTCTATTAGACTCTACTCAACTCTATTATCTCTTTTCGACTCCATTCGACTCCATTCTACAGCATTCTACTCCATCATACTCTATTCTCTATTCTATTGTCTTGTACTTTATGCGACTCTAAACAAAAATGTGTTTTTTAGAGTAGTAGTCTATTCTAATCGATTGGATTGGATTTGACTTGAATCGATGGGATTCAATGCAATCCGACGGGATTCGAAGCGACACGGCACGATTCCGCGGGATTCGGCACGATTCGTCTTGATTTCTATCGTTTCGGCTCTTTTTGGCTCTTTCTGGCTCTATTCGTTAATATGGAACTCTATTCTACTCTACTCTTCTATACTCTACACTACTCGACCCTATTCTATTCTTTCAGTTCTCTTCTGTTCTTTTCTACTGCATTCTATTCTACCCTACCCTACCCTACCTTACCCTACTGTAATCTGTTCGATTCTATGTGACACACTTGAAAGAGATCCGACCTGATTTAGGTCGTATCGGTTCGATTCAGCTCCTTTTCCTCCATTAGATTCAAGTCGGTTCTACTCGGCTCTTTTCCGCTCTATTTGGCTCTGTTCAGCAGTATTCGACTCTATTTGTCTCTAGTCTACTCTACCCTACTTTTCTCTACTCTACTGTTTTCTTTCAGTTCTGTCGTAGTCTACCCTACCCTAACCTTACCCGCCCTACACTAATCTATTTGATTCGGTTCAACACATTTCAACGCGATTCGACATGTTTCATCTTGATTCACCTCGAATTTGGTCGATTCGGGTGTATTCAGCTCTGTTCGGCTCTTTTCGGCTCTATTCACCTCTATTCAACTCTATTTCACTCTCTTCTACTCTACTTAATTCTATTCTATTCTTTCTGTTGTGTTCTCTTCTCTTCTCTTCTAAACCTCTCCTACCCTACCCCCCTCTACTCTAATCTATTCAATTCACTTCAATGCATTTCGACGCGATTCCATGTGATTAGGCTTGAATCGGCTCCATTTAGCTCTATTTGACTTGAATCGGGTCGATTCGGCTCAATTCAGCATAGTTAGGCTCGATTCAACCTTCTTCAGCCCTTTTTGGCTCTATTCAGCTCTTTTCTACTTTAATCGTCTCTATTTGGCTCCATTCGACTCCGTTCCACACGATTCGACTCCATTCTACTGCATTCTGCACTATTCTATTCTCTTCTACCCTACCCTACTCTTATCGATTTTAATCAATTTGATTCATTACGATTTGTCTCATTTCCTCTCCATTTGACTCGATTCAGCTTGAATTGGATCTATTCATCTATAGTCGGCACTGCTCGACTCTGACTATTCGACTCTGCTCAACTCTACTCCATTCTACTCTTTGTGTTCTCCTCTATTCTATTCTACTCTGCCCTAACCTACCGAATCCCAGCCTAACCTACACTACTCTAATCTATTCAATTTAATTGGATTCCATTCAATTCCATACCATTCTGCTCTATTTGACACAGTTCAATGTTATTCGGTGAGATTCCATGAGATTCGATGGGTTTTGGTTGGATTTCATGGGATTCAATGAAATTGGATGCAATAGGATGCGATTAGTTGTGATTTGGCTCAGTTTGGCCCGGTTCATTTTTTTGTCTCTATTTGGCTTGTTTCAGCTCCATTCGGCTACATTCAGCTCGAATCTGGTTGATTCAACTCGATTCGGCTGGATTTGGCTGGATTCGGCTGGATTTGGCCGTATGGGGCCCTGTTCGACGCTATTCAGCTCTATTCCACTCTTTTCTGCTCTATTCATCTCTATTCGACTCCATTCGACTCCATTCCACACCATTCTATTCCATTCTACACTATCCTATTCTACAGAACCCTACCCCACCGTACCCTATCCTAATCTATTCTATTCTGTTGTATCCTATTCTCTTTTTCTATTTTCCCTATTCCATCCCATGCTACTCTACCATACCCTACACTAAACTAACCTACCCTGACCTATGCTGTTCTATTCTATTTTCTCTGTTCCACCGTATGCTACCCTACCCTACGGTACCCGACCGTACCGTACCCTACTACTACTTAGGAGTACTCAATAAGGGTAGTAATTAAGGGTACTAGTTAGGGCAAGGGTACTATTTCAGGCTACTAGTTCATGCCAGGGTACTTGTTAAGGGTACTAGTTAAGCTAAGGTTTATTCGTTAATGGTACTAGTTAATGCCAGGGTAATAGTTAAGGGTACTTGTTAAGGCACTGGTACTTGTTGAGGGTACTGTTGGAGACAAGGGTCGTATTTAAGACCACTACTTAAGGCAAGGCTACTAGTTAGGGGTGCTAGTTAAGGCCAGGGTACTAGTTAAGGTAAGGCTACTAGATAAGGCTACTAGTTAAGGCAAGGCTACTAGTTTAGGGAACAAACTCAGGGTACTTGTCAAGGCAAGGGTACTGTCCAAGGCTAGTTGTCTAGGCTACTGATCTATGCCCCTAGTCTAGCTGACTAGTCCAGCTTATTAGTCTAAGCTACTACTCTAGCCTTTTCTTGTCTACTGTACCATAGTCTACCTTCATCTACCCCATCCTAAAATACCGTACCGTACCCTATTCTATTCTAATCTATTCGATTTGATTCGATTCAAAGCATTTCGATGCAATTGGACGCGATCGTGCTTGAATCGGCTCGATTCGGCACCATCAGCTCCATTCAGCTTGATTCTGCTCGTTTCAACTCGATTTAACTCAGTGCAGCCTTATTCGGCCCTACTCAGCTCGATTCGACTGTTTTCTACTCTGTCTCTAGTCAACCCCATTTGGCTCCATTCTATTCCTTTCTACACTATTCTACTCTATTCTTTTCTACCCTACCCTACCCTACCCTCCTCTAATCTATTCTAACGGATTCGATTCGACGCGGTTCGAAGCAATTCGACACGATTCATCTTGTTTTGTTTCCATTTGGCTCAATTCGGCTCGAATTGTCTCTATTCAGCTATATACTGCACTATTTGTCTCTATTCGACTCAATTCTACTCTACTCTTCTCTACTTTTCTTTGCTCTACTCTACTGTACTATATTCTATTCTTTCTCTTCAGTACTGTTCTATTCTATTCTACCCTCCGCTCCCCTCCCCTCCCCTTCTCTAAGCTGTTTGATTCGATTTTATTTGACACATTTCCACGCGATTCGAAGTGATTAGGCTTGAATCAGCTCAATTCGGTTCGAATCGGCTCCATTCAGCTCGATTTCGCTCCATTCATCTCGATTTGGCTCAGATTGTGTCGATTCTGCTCCATTAGGCCTTCTTTGGTCCTATTCGGCCCTATCCTGCTCTATTCCACTGTTTTCTACTCTATTCATCTCTATCCGTCTCTATTCGACTCCTTTCAACTCCATTCTATTCCATTCCACACCATTCTCTCCTATTCTCTTGTACTCTGTTCTATTCTACCCTACCCTACCCTACTGCACCCCACCCAGAACTACCCTACTTTAATCTATTCAATTCAGTTCGACGTGATTTGATGGGATTCGACGGAATTTGACGAGATCTGAAGGGATTCAATGGGATTGGAAGACATTTGAAGAGATTCCATGCGACTCGACGTGATTCAGCAGGATTCTATGAGATTCGATGTAATTCGAAGTTAATCGATGTGATACGAAGCGATTCGGCGTGATTCGATGACATTCGACGTAATTTGACGCGATTCAACCCGATTTGACCCAAAGTGATGTGATTCGATGTGATTCGATGGGCTACGACTCTATTCAGCTACAGTCGGTGTGATTCTGCTTGATTCAGCTCAATTAGGTACTTTTCGGCACTATACGGCTCTTTTCAGCTGTATTCACCTCCATTCAGCTCTATCCGTCTCTATTCAGTCTATTCGACTCTACTCTTTTCCAATCTATTCCATTCTTTATATTCTGCTCTAATCTCTTCTATTCTACTCTAGTCTATTCTACCCTCCCCTCCCCTTCTCTAATCTATACGTTTTGATTCGATTTTACGAAGTTAACGTGATTCGGATCGATTTGGCTCTCTTCGGCTCAATTAGGCTCCATTTGGCTCGTTTTGGATTGAATCGCTTCGATTCTGCTCGAATCGGCCTTATTGGCCCTATTCTGCTCTATTTGACTCTTTTCTACTCTATTCATCTCTATTTCACTCCATTCTATTCATTCCACACCGTTCTACACTACTCTATTCTGCTCTACCTACCCTACTCTAACTCTAATCGATTCAACGCGATTCCTCTCCTTTTGTCTGCATTCGGCACTATTCAGTTCTATTCGACTCTATTCGACTCTATTGTACTCTAGTCTACTCGTTTGTACTCTAGTCTACTCTTAGCTGATGTATTCTATTGTATGGTTTCTATCCTGTTCTATTCTACTCTATTCTACCGTACCTTATGCTACCCAACTCTAATCTAGTCTCATCCATTTGATTGGATACGATTCGACCCATTTCGACGCGATTCGGCTCGATTTGGCTCTATTCTCACTCTATTCCCCTCTACTGTACTCTAGTCTACTCTTTTCTGTATTCTTTCTGTATTGTTCTGTTCTCTTCTATTCTGTTTTATTCTATTCTACTCTACTCTATTCTACCCAACCCTACCATACCCGAACCTCCCCTACTCTAATCTATTCAATTCCATATGATGAATTTTGACCCAATTCGGGTCATATCGTTTAGATTCGTGTCCATTTGGATCGAATAGTGTCGATTCAGCTTCATTCGGCTCCATTAGGCTCGATTCACTGGATTCGGCTCAGTTTGGCTTGATTTGGCTCAATTCCGCTCGATTCGGCCCTCTTCGGCACTATTTAGCTCTGTTTGGATCTTTTCTACTCTCTTCGACTCCATTCGATTTCATCGCACCCCATTCTACTCCATTCTACACTATTCTACTCTACTGTACTCTAATTTCCTGTAATTGATTCGATGGGATTCGACGTGATTTGTCTTGTTTCGTCTCCATTCGGCTCGATTTGACTCTATTCGACTCTGTTTGCTCTACTCTCCTCTACTTTTTTCTACCCCATTCTATTGTATTCTTTCTCTTCTGTTCTACTGTGTTCCATTCTATTCTTCTCTATTCTATCCTACCCTACTCTAATCTGTTCTACTTGAGTCGTTTCCACGCATTTCGATGCGATTCGGCTCAAATCGGCTCCATTCCACTCCACTCATCCCCATTCAGTTCAAATCTGTTCGATTCGGCTCTAATCGGCTCCATTTGGCTCTAGTAAGTTCTATTCGGCTCTAATAGGCTCTATTCAGCTCTATTCTCCTCTATTAGACTCTACTCAACTCTATTATCTCTTTTCGACTCCATTCGACTCCATTCTACAGCATTCTACTCCATCATACTCTATTCTCTATTCTATTGTCTTGTACTTTATGCGACTCTAAACAAAAATGTGTTTTTTAGAGTAGTAGTCTATTCTAATCGATTGGATTGGATTTGACTTGAATCGATGGGATTCAATGCAATCCGACGGGATTCGAAGCGACACGGCACGATTCCGCGGGATTCGGCACGATTCGTCTTGATTTCTATCGTTTCGGCTCTTTTTGGCTCTTTCTGGCTCTATTCGTTAATATGGAACTCTATTCTACTCTACTCTTCTATACTCTACACTACTCGACCCTATTCTATTCTTTCAGTTCTCTTCTGTTCTTTTCTACTGCATTCTATCCTACCCTACCCTACCCTACCTTACCCTACTGTAATCTGTTCGATTCTATGTGACACACTTGAAAGAGATCCGACCTGATTTAGGTCGTATCGGTTCGATTCAGCTCCTTTTCCTCCATTAGATTCAAGTCGGTTCTACTCGGCTCTTTTCCGCTCTATTTGGCTCTGTTCAGCAGTATTCGACTCTATTTGTCTCTAGTCTACTCTACCCTACTTTTCTCTACTCTACTGTTTTCTTTCAGTTCTGTCGTAGTCTACCCTACCCGCCCTACACTAATCTATTTGATTCGGTTCAACACATTTCAACGCGATTCGACATGTTTCATCTTGATTCACCTCGAATTTGGTCGATTCGGGTGTATTCAGCTCTGTTCGGCTCTTTTCGGCTCTATTCACCTCTATTCAACTCTATTTCACTCTCTTCTACTCTACTTAATTCTATTCTATTCTTTCTGTTGTGTTCTCTTCTCTTCTCTTCTAAACCTCTCCTACCCTACCCCCCTCTACTCTAATCTATTCAATTCACTTCAATGCATTTCGACGCGATTCCATGTGATTAGGCTTGAATCGGCTCCATTTAGCTCTATTTGACTTGAATCGGGTCGATTCGGCTCAATTCAGCATAGTTAGGCTCGATTCAACCTTCTTCAGCCCTTTTTGGCTCTATTCAGCTCTTTTCTACTTTAATCGTCTCTATTTGGCTCCATTCGACTCCGTTCCACACGATTCGACTCCATTCTACTGCATTCTGCACTATTCTATTCTCTTCTACCCTACCCTACTCTTATCGATTTTAATCAATTTGATTCATTACGATTTGTCTCATTTCCTCTCCATTTGACTCGATTCAGCTTGAATTGGATCTATTCATCTATAGTCGGCACTGCTCGACTCTGACTATTCGACTCTGCTCAACTCTACTCCATTCTACTCTTTGTGTTCTCCTCTATTCTATTCTACTCTGCCCTAACCTACCGAATCCCAGCCTAACCTACACTACTCTAATCTATTCAATTTAATTGGATTCCATTCAATTCCATACCATTCTGCTCTATTTGACACAGTTCAATGTTATTCGGTGAGATTCCATGAGATTCGATGGGTTTTGGTTGGATTTCATGGGATTCAATGAAATTGGATGCAATAGGATGCGATTAGTTGTGATTTGGCTCAGTTTGGCCCGGTTCATTTTTTTGTCTCTATTTGGCTTGTTTCAGCTCCATTCGGCTACATTCAGCTCGAATCTGGTTGATTCGACTCGATTCGGCTGGATTTGGCTGGATTCGGCTGGATTTGGCCGTATGGGGCCCTGTTCGATGCTATTCAGCTCTATTCCACTCTTTTCTGCTCTATTCATCTCTATTCGACTCCATTCGACTCCATTCCACACCATTCTATTCCATTCTACACTATCCTATTCTACAGAACCCTACCCCACCGTACCCTATCCTAATCTATTCTATTCTGTTGTATCCTATTCTCTTTTTCTATTTTCCCTATTCCATCCCATGCTACTCTACCATACCCTACACTAAACTAACCTACCCTGACCTATGCTGTTCTATTCTATTTTCTCTGTTCCACCGTATGCTACCCTACCCTACGGTACCCGACCGTACCGTACCCTACTACTACTTAGGAGTACTCAATAAGGGTAGTAATTAAGGGTACTAGTTAGGGCAAGGGTACTATTTCAGGCTACTAGTTCATGCCAGGGTACTTGTTAAGGGTACTAGTTAAGCTAAGGTTTATTCGTTAATGGTACTAGTTAATGCCAGGGTAATAGTTAAGGGTACTTGTTAAGGCACTGGTACTTGTTGAGGGTACTGTTGGAGACAAGGGTCGTATTTAAGACCACTACTTAAGGCAAGGCTACTAGTTAGGGGTGCTAGTTAAGGCCAGGGTACTAGTTAAGGTAAGGCTACTAGATAAGGCTACTAGTTAAGGCAAGGCTACTAGTTTAGGGAACAAACTCAGGGTACTTGTCAAGGCAAGGGTACTGTCCAAGGCTAGTTGTCTAGGCTACTGATCTATGCCCCTAGTCTAGCTGACTAGTCCAGCTTATTAGTCTAAGCTACTACTCTAGCCTTTTCTTGTCTACTGTACCATAGTCTACCTTCATCTACCCCATCCTAAAATACCGTACCGTACCCTATTCTATTCTAATCTATTCGATTTGATTCGATTCAAAGCATTTCGATGCAATTGGACGCGATCGTGCTTGAATCGGCTCGATTCGGCACCATCAGCTCCATTCAGCTTGATTCTGCTCCTTTCAACTCGATTTAACTCAGTGCAGCCTTATTCGGCCCTACTCAGCTCGATTCGACTGTTTTCTACTCTGTCTCTAGTCAACCCCATTTGGCTCCATTCTATTCCTTTCTACACTATTCTACTCTATTCTTTTCTACCCTACCCTACCCTCCTCTAATCTATTCTAACGGATTCGATTCGACGCGGTTCGAAGCAATTCGACACGATTCATCTTGTTTTGTTTCCTTTTGGCTCAATTCGGCTCGAATTGTCTCTATTCAGCTATATACTGCACTATTTGTCTCTATTCGACTCAATTCTACTCTACTCTTCTCTACTTTTCTTTGCTCTACTCTACTGTACTATATTCTATTCTTTCTCTTCAGTACTGTTCTATTCTATTCTACCCTCCGCTCCCCTCCCCTCCCCTTCTCTAAGCTGTTTGATTCGATTTTATTTGACACATTTCCACGCGATTCGAAGTGATTAGGCTTGAATCAGCTCAATTCGGTTCGAATCGGCTCCATTCAGCTCGATTTCGCTCCATTCATCTCGATTTGGCTCAGATTGTGTCGATTCTGCTCCATTAGGCCTTCTTTGGTCCTATTCGGCCCTATCCTGCTCTATTCCACTGTTTTCTACTCTATTCATCTCTATCCGTCTCTATTCGACTCCTTTCAACTCCATTCTATTCCATTCCACACCATTCTCTCCTATTCTCTTGTACTCTGTTCTATTCTACCCTACCCTACTGCACCCCACCCAGAACTACCCTACTTTAATCTATTCAATTCAGTTCGACGTGATTTGATGGGATTCGACGGAATTTGACGAGATCTGAAGGGATTCAATGGGATTGGAAGACATTTGAAGAGATTCCATGCGACTCGACGTGATTCAGCAGGATTCTATGAGATTCGATGTAATTCGAAGTTAATCGATGTGATACGAAGCGATTCGGCGTGATTCGATGACATTCGACGTAATTTGACGCGATTCAACCCGATTTGACCCAAAGTGATGTGATTCGATGTGATTCGATGGGCTACGACTCTATTCAGCTACAGTCGGTGTGATTCTGCTTGATTCAGCTCAATTAGGTACTTTTCGGCACTATACGGCTCTTTTCAGCTGTATTCACCTCCATTCAGCTCTATCCGTCTCTATTCAGTCTATTCGACTCTACTCTTTTCCAATCTATTCCATTCTTTATATTCTGCTCTAATCTCTTCTATTCTACTCTAGTCTATTCTACCCTCCCCTCCCCTTCTCTAATCTATACGTTTTGATTCGATTTTACGAAGTTAACGTGATTCGGATCGATTTGGCTCTCTTCGGCTCAATTAGGCTCCATTTGGCTCGTTTTGGATTGAATCGCTTCGATTCTGCTCGAATCGGCCTTATTGGCCCTATTCTGCTCTATTTGACTCTTTTCTACTCTATTCATCTCTATTTCACTCCATTCTATTCATTCCACACCGTTCTACACTACTCTATTCTGCTCTACCTACCCTACTCTAACTCTAATCGATTCAACGCGATTCCTCTCCTTTTGTCTGCATTCGGCACTATTCAGTTCTATTCGACTCTATTCGACTCTATTGTACTCTAGTCTACTCGTTTGTACTCTAGTCTACTCTTAGCTGATGTATTCTATTGTATGGTTTCTATCCTGTTCTATTCTACTCTATTCTACCGTACCTTATGCTACCCAACTCTAATCTAGTCTCATCCATTTGATTGGATACGATTCGACCCATTTCGACGCGATTCGGCTCGATTTGGCTCTATTCTCACTCTATTCCCCTCTACTGTACTCTAGTCTACTCTTTTCTGTATTCTTTCTGTATTGTTCTGTTCTCTTCTATTCTGTTTTATTCTATTCTACTCTACTCTATTCTACCCAACCCTACCATACCCGAACCTCCCCTACTCTAATCTATTCAATTCCATATGATGAATTTTGACCCAATTCGGGTCATATCGTTTAGATTCGTGTCCATTTGGATCGAATAGTGTCGATTCAGCTTCATTCGGCTCCATTAGGCTCGATTCACTGGATTCGGCTCAGTTTGGCTTGATTTGGCTCAATTCCGCTCGATTCGGCCCTCTTCGGCACTATTTAGCTCTGTTTGGATCTTTTCTACTCTCTTCGACTCCATTCGATTTCATCGCACCCCATTCTACTCCATTCTACACTATTCTACTCTACTGTACTCTAATTTCCTGTAATTGATTCGATGGGATTCGACGTGATTTGTCTTGTTTCGTCTCCATTCGGCTCGATTTGACTCTATTCGACTCTGTTTGCTCTACTCTCCTCTACTTTTTTCTACCCCATTCTATTGTATTCTTTCTCTTCTGTTCTACTGTGTTCCATTCTATTCTTCTCTATTCTATCCTACCCTACTCTAATCTGTTCTACTTGAGTCGTTTCCACGCATTTCGATGCGATTCGGCTCAAATCGGCTCCATTCCACTCCACTCATCCCCATTCAGTTCAAATCTGTTCGATTCGGCTCTAATCGGCTCCATTTGGCTCTAGTAAGTTCTATTCGGCTCTAATAGGCTCTATTCAGCTCTATTCTCCTCTATTAGACTCTACTCAACTCTATTATCTCTTTTCGACTCCATTCGACTCCATTCTACAGCATTCTACTCCATCATACTCTATTCTCTATTCTATTGTCTTGTACTTTATGCGACTCTAAACAAAAATGTGTTTTTTAGAGTAGTAGTCTATTCTAATCGATTGGATTGGATTTGACTTGAATCGATGGGATTCAATGCAATCCGACGGGATTCGAAGCGACACGGCACGATTCCGCGGGATTCGGCACGATTCGTCTTGATTTCTATCGTTTCGGCTCTTTTTGGCTCTTTCTGGCTCTATTCGTTAATATGGAACTCTATTCTACTCTACTCTTCTATACTCTACACTACTCGACCCTATTCTATTCTTTCAGTTCTCTTCTGTTCTTTTCTACTGCATTCTATTCTACCCTACCCTACCCTACCTTACCCTACTGTAATCTGTTCGATTCTATGTGACACACTTGAAAGAGATCCGACCTGATTTAGGTCGTATCGGTTCGATTCAGCTCCTTTTCCTCCATTAGATTCAAGTCGGTTCTACTCGGCTCTTTTCCGCTCTATTTGGCTCTGTTCAGCAGTATTCGACTCTATTTGTCTCTAGTCTACTCTACCCTACTTTTCTCTACTCTACTGTTTTCTTTCAGTTCTGTCGTAGTCTACCCTACCCTAACCTTACCCGCCCTACACTAATCTATTTGATTCGGTTCAACACATTTCAACGCGATTCGACATGTTTCATCTTGATTCACCTCGAATTTGGTCGATTCGGGTGTATTCAGCTCTGTTCGGCTCTTTTCGGCTCTATTCACCTCTATTCAACTCTATTTCACTCTCTTCTACTCTACTTAATTCTATTCTATTCTTTCTGTTGTGTTCTCTTCTCTTCTCTTCTAAACCTCTCCTACCCTACCCCCCTCTACTCTAATCTATTCAATTCACTTCAATGCATTTCGACGCGATTCCATGTGATTAGGCTTGAATCGGCTCCATTTAGCTCTATTTGACTTGAATCGGGTCGATTCGGCTCAATTCAGCATAGTTAGGCTCGATTCAACCTTCTTCAGCCCTTTTTGGCTCTATTCAGCTCTTTTCTACTTTAATCGTCTCTATTTGGCTCCATTCGACTCCGTTCCACACGATTCGACTCCATTCTACTGCATTCTGCACTATTCTATTCTCTTCTACCCTACCCTACTCTTATCGATTTTAATCAATTTGATTCATTACGATTTGTCTCATTTCCTCTCCATTTGACTCGATTCAGCTTGAATTGGATCTATTCATCTATAGTCGGCACTGCTCGACTCTGACTATTCGACTCTGCTCAACTCTACTCCATTCTACTCTTTGTGTTCTCCTCTATTCTATTCTACTCTGCCCTAACCTACCGAATCCCAGCCTAACCTACACTACTCTAATCTATTCAATTTAATTGGATTCCATTCAATTCCATACCATTCTGCTCTATTTGACACAGTTCAATGTTATTCGGTGAGATTCCATGAGATTCGATGGGTTTTGGTTGGATTTCATGGGATTCAATGAAATTGGATGCAATAGGATGCGATTAGTTGTGATTTGGCTCAGTTTGGCCCGGTTCATTTTTTTGTCTCTATTTGGCTTGTTTCAGCTCCATTCGGCTACATTCAGCTCGAATCTGGTTGATTCGACTCGATTCGGCTGGATTTGGCTGGATTCGGCTGGATTTGGCCGTATGGGGCCCTGTTCGATGCTATTCAGCTCTATTCCACTCTTTTCTGCTCTATTCATCTCTATTCGACTCCATTCGACTCCATTCCACACCATTCTATTCCATTCTACACTATCCTATTCTACAGAACCCTACCCCACCGTACCCTATCCTAATCTATTCTATTCTGTTGTATCCTATTCTCTTTTTCTATTTTCCCTATTCCATCCCATGCTACTCTACCATACCCTACACTAAACTAACCTACCCTGACCTATGCTGTTCTATTCTATTTTCTCTGTTCCACCGTATGCTACCCTACCCTACGGTACCCGACCGTACCGTACCCTACTACTACTTAGGAGTACTCAATAAGGGTAGTAATTAAGGGTACTAGTTAGGGCAAGGGTACTATTTCAGGCTACTAGTTCATGCCAGGGTACTTGTTAAGGGTACTAGTTAAGCTAAGGTTTATTCGTTAATGGTACTAGTTAATGCCAGGGTAATAGTTAAGGGTACTTGTTAAGGCACTGGTACTTGTTGAGGGTACTGTTGGAGACAAGGGTCGTATTTAAGACCACTACTTAAGGCAAGGCTACTAGTTAGGGGTGCTAGTTAAGGCCAGGGTACTAGTTAAGGTAAGGCTACTAGATACGGCTACTAGTTAAGGCAAGGCTACTAGTTTAGGGAACAAACTCAGGGTACTTGTCAAGGCAAGGGTACTGTCCAAGGCTAGTTGTCTAGGCTACTGATCTATGCCCCTAGTCTAGCTGACTAGTCCAGCTTATTAGTCTAAGCTACTACTCTAGCCTTTTCTTGTCTACTGTACCATAGTCTACCTTCATCTACCCCATCCTAAAATACCGTACCGTACCCTATTCTATTCTAATCTATTCGATTTGATTCGATTCAAAGCATTTCGATGCAATTGGACGCGATCGTGCTTGAATCGGCTCGATTCGGCACCATCAGCTCCATTCAGCTTGATTCTGCTCCTTTCAACTCGATTTAACTCAGTGCAGCCTTATTCGGCCCTACTCAGCTCGATTCGACTGTTTTCTACTCTGTCTCTAGTCAACCCCATTTGGCTCCATTCTATTCCTTTCTACACTATTCTACTCTATTCTTTTCTACCCTACCCTACCCTCCTCTAATCTATTCTAACGGATTCGATTCGACGCGGTTCGAAGCAATTCGACACGATTCATCTTGTTTTGTTTCCTTTTGGCTCAATTCGGCTCGAATTGTCTCTATTCAGCTATATACTGCACTATTTGTCTCTATTCGACTCAATTCTACTCTACTCTTCTCTACTTTTCTTTGCTCTACTCTACTGTACTATATTCTATTCTTTCTCTTCAGTACTGTTCTACTCTATTCTACCCTCCGCTCCCCTCCCCTCCCCTTCTCTAAGCTGTTTGATTCGATTTTATTTGACACATTTCCACGCGATTCGAAGTGATTAGGCTTGAATCAGCTCAATTCGGTTCGAATCGGCTCCATTCAGCTCGATTTCGCTCCATTCATCTCGATTTGGCTCAGATTGTGTCGATTCTGCTCCATTAGGCCTTCTTTGGTCCTATTCGGCCCTATCCTGCTCTATTCCACTGTTTTCTACTCTATTCATCTCTATCCGTCTCTATTCGACTCCTTTCAACTCCATTCTATTCCATTCCACACCATTCTCTCCTATTCTCTTGTACTCTGTTCTATTCTACCCTACCCTACTGCACCCCACCCAGAACTACCCTACTTTAATCTATTCAATTCAGTTCGACGTGATTTGATGGGATTCGACGGAATTTGACGAGATCTGAAGGGATTCAATGGGATTGGAAGACATTTGAAGAGATTCCATGCGACTCGACGTGATTCAGCAGGATTCTATGAGATTCGATGTAATTCGAAGTTAATCGATGTGATACGAAGCGATTCGGCGTGATTCGATGACATTCGACGTAATTTGACGCGATTCAACCCGATTTGACCCAAAGTGATGTGATTCGATGTGATTCGATGGGCTACGACTCTATTCAGCTACAGTCGGTGTGATTCTGCTTGATTCAGCTCAATTAGGTACTTTTCGGCACTATACGGCTCTTTTCAGCTGTATTCACCTCCATTCAGCTCTATCCGTCTCTATTCAGTCTATTCGACTCTACTCTTTTCCAATCTATTCCATTCTTTATATTCTGCTCTAATCTCTTCTATTCTACTCTAGTCTATTCTACCCTCCCCTCCCCTTCTCTAATCTATACGTTTTGATTCGATTTTACGAAGTTAACGTGATTCGGATCGATTTGGCTCTCTTCGGCTCAATTAGGCTCCATTTGGCTCGTTTTGGATTGAATCGCTTCGATTCTGCTCGAATCGGCCTTATTGGCCCTATTCTGCTCTATTTGACTCTTTTCTACTCTATTCATCTCTATTTCACTCCATTCTATTCATTCCACACCGTTCTACACTACTCTATTCTGCTCTACCTACCCTACTCTAACTCTAATCGATTCAACGCGATTCCTCTCCTTTTGTCTGCGTTCGGCACTATTCAGTTCTATTCGACTCTATTGTACTCTAGTCTACTCGTTTGTACTCTAGTCTACTCTTAGCTGATGTATTCTATAGTATGGTTTCTATCCTGTTCTATTCTACTCTATTCTACCGTACCTTATGCTACCCAACTCTAATCTAGTCTCATCCATTTGATTGGATACGATTCGACCCATTTCGACGCGATTCGGCTCGATTTGGCTCTATTCTCACTCTATTCCCCTCTACTGTACTCTAGTCTACTCTTTTCTGTATTCTTTCTGTATTGTTCTGTTCTCTTCTATTCTGTTTTATTCTATTCTACTCTACTCTATTCTACCCAACCCTACCATACCCGAACCTCCCCTACTCTAATCTATTCAATTCCATATGATGAATTTTGACCCAATTCGGGTCATATCGTTTAGATTCGTGTCCATTTGGATCGAATAGTGTCGATTCAGCTTCATTCGGCTCCATTAGGCTCGATTCACTGGATTCGGCTCAGTTTGGCTTGATTTGGCTCAATTCCGCTCGATTCGGCCCTCTTCGGCACTATTTAGCTCTGTTTGGATCTTTTCTACTCTCTTCGACTCCATTCGATTTCATCGCACCCCATTCTACTCCATTCTACACTATTCTACTCTACTGTACTCTAATTTCCTGTAATTGATTCGATGGGATTCGACGTGATTTGTCTTGTTTCGTCTCCATTCGGCTCGATTTGACTCTATTCGACTCTGTTTGCTCTACTCTCCTCTACTTTTTTCTACCCCATTCTATTGTATTCTTTCTCTTCTGTTCTACTGTGTTCCATTCTATTCTTCTCTATTCTATCCTACCCTACTCTAATCTGTTCTACTTGAGTCGTTTCCACGCATTTCGATGCGATTCGGCTCAAATCGGCTCCATTCCACTCCACTCATCCCCATTCAGTTCAAATCTGTTCGATTCGGCTCTAATCGGCTCCATTTGGCTCTAGTAAGTTCTATTCGGCTCTAATAGGCTCTATTCAGCTCTATTCTCCTCTATTAGACTCTACTCAACTCTATTATCTCTTTTCGACTCCATTCGACTCCATTCTACAGCATTCTACTCCATCATACTCTATTCTCTATTCTATTGTCTTGTACTTTATGCGACTCTAAACAAAAATGTGTTTTTTAGAGTAGTAGTCTATTCTAATCGATTGGATTGGATTTGACTTGAATCGATGGGATTCAATGCAATCCGACGGGATTCGAAGCGACACGGCACGATTCCGCGGGATTCGGCACGATTCGTCTTGATTTCTATCGTTTCGGCTCTTTTTGGCTCTTTCTGGCTCTATTCGTTAATATGGAACTCTATTCTACTCTACTCTTCTATACTCTACACTACTCGACCCTATTCTATTCTTTCAGTTCTCTTCTGTTCTTTTCTACTGCATTCTATTCTACCCTACCCTACCCTACCTTACCCTACTGTAATCTGTTCGATTCTATGTGACACACTTGAAAGAGATCCGACCTGATTTAGGTCGTATCGGTTCGATTCAGCTCCTTTTCCTCCATTAGATTCAAGTCGGTTCTACTCGGCTCTTTTCCGCTCTATTTGGCTCTGTTCAGCAGTATTCGACTCTATTTGTCTCTAGTCTACTCTACCCTACTTTTCTCTACTCTACTGTTTTCTTTCAGTTCTGTCGTAGTCTACCCTACCCTAACCTTACCCGCCCTACACTAATCTATTTGATTCGGTTCAACACATTTCAACGCGATTCGATATGTTTCATCTTGATTCACCTCGAATTTGGTCGATTCGGGTGTATTCAGCTCTGTTCGGCTCTTTTCGGCTCTATTCACCTCTATTCAACTCTATTTCACTCTCTTCTACTCTACTTAATTCTATTCTATTCTTTCTGTTGTGTTCTCTTCTCTTCTCTTCTAAACCTCTCCTACCCTACCCCCCTCTACTCTAATCTATTCAATTCACTTCAATGCATTTCGACGCGATTCCATGTGATTAGGCTTGAATCGGCTCCATTTAGCTCTATTTGACTTGAATCGGGTCGATTCGGCTCAATTCAGCATAGTTAGGCTCGATTCAACCTTCTTCAGCCCTTTTTGGCTCTATTCAGCTCTTTTCTACTTTAATCGTCTCTATTTGGCTCCATTCGACTCCGTTCCACACAATTCGACTCCATTCTACTGCATTCTGCACTATTCTATTCTCTTCTACCCTACCCTACTCTTATCGATTTTAATCAATTTGATTCATTACGATTTGTCTCATTTCCTCTCCATCTGACTCGATTCAGCTTGAATTGGATCTATTCATCTATAGTCGGCACTGCTCGACTCTGACTATTCGACTCTGCTCAACTCTACTCCATTCTACTCTTTGTGTTCTCCTCTATTCTATTCTACTCTGCCCTAACCTACCGAATCCCAGCCTAACCTACACTACTCTAATCTATTCAATTTAATTGGATTCCATTCAATTCCATACCATTCTGCTCTATTTGACACAGTTCAATGTTATTCGGTGAGATTCCATGAGATTCGATGGGTTTTGGTTGGATTTCATGGGATTCAATGAAATTGGATGCAATAGGATGCGATTAGTTGTGATTTGGCTCAGTTTGGCCCGGTTCATTTTTTTGTCTCTATTTGGCTTGTTTCAGCTCCATTCGGCTACATTCAGCTCGAATCTGGTTGATTCGACTCGATTCGGCTCGATTTGGCTTGATTCGGCTGGATTTGGCCTTATGGGGCCCTGTTCGGCGCTATTCAGCTCTATTCCACTCTTTTCTGCTCTATTCATCTCTATTCGACTCCATTCGACTCCATTCCACACCATTCTATTCCATTCTACACTATCCTGTTCTACAGAACCTTACCCCACCGTACCCTATCCTAATCTATTCTATTCTGTTGTATCCTATTCTCTTTTTCTATTTTCCCTCTTCCATCCCATGCTACTCTACCATACCCTACACTAAACTAACCTACCCTGACCTATGCTGTTCTATTCTATTTTCTCTGTTCCACCGTATGCTACCCTACCCTACGGTACCCGACCGTACCATACCCTACTACTACTTAGGAGTACTCAATAAGGGTAGTAATTAAGGGTACTAGTTAGGGCAAGGGTACTATTTCAGGCTACTAGTTCATGCCAGGGTACTTGTTAAGGGTACTAGTTAAGCTAAGGTTTATTCGTTAATGGTACTAGTTAATGCCAGGGTAATAGTTAAGGGTACTTGTTAAGGCACTGGTACTTGTTGAGGGTACTGTTGGAGACAAGGGTCGTATTTAAGACCACTACTTAAGGCAAGGCTACTAGTTAGGGGTGCTAGTTAAGGCCAGGGTACTAGTTAAGGTAAGGCTACTAGATAAGGCTACTAGTTAAGGCAAGGCTACTAGTTTAGGGAACAAACTCAGGGTACTTGTCAAGGCAAGGGTACTGTCCAAGGCTAGTTGTCTAGGCTACTGATCTATGCCCCTAGTCTAGCTGACTAGTCCAGCTTATTAGTCTAAGCTACTACTCTAGCCTTTTCTTGTCTACTGTACCATAGTCTACCTTCATCTACCCCATCCTAAAATACCGTACCGTACCCTATTCTATTCTAATCTATTCGATTTGATTCGATTCAAAGCATTTCGATGCAATTGGACGCGATCGTGCTTGAATCGGCTCGATTCGGCACCATCAGCTCCATTCAGCTTGATTCTGCTCGTTTCAACTCGATTTAACTCAGTGCAGCCTTATTCGGCCCTACTCAGCTCGATTCGACTGTTTTCTACTCTGTCTCTAGTCAACCCCATTTGGCTCCATTCTATTCCTTTCTACACTATTCTACTCTATTCTTTTCTACCCTACCCTACCCTCCTCTAATCTATTCTAACGGATTCGATTCGACGCGGTTCGAAGCAATTCGACACGATTCATCTTGTTTTGTTTCCTTTTGGCTCAATTCGGCTCGAATTGTCTCTATTCAGCTATATACTGCACTATTTGTCTCTATTCGACTCAATTCTACTCTACTCTTCTCTACTTTTCTTTGCTCTACTCTACTGTACTATATTCTATTCTTTCTCTTCAGTACTGTTCTATTCTATTCTACCCTCCGCTCCCCTCCCCTCCCCTTCTCTAAGCTGTTTGATTCGATTTTATTTGACACATTTCCACGCGATTCGAAGTGATTAGGCTTGAATCAGCTCAATTCGGTTCGAATCGGCTCCATTCAGCTCGATTTCGCTCCATTCATCTCGATTTGGCTCAGATTGTGTCGATTCTGCTCCATTAGGCCTTCTTTGGTCCTATTCGGCCCTATCCTGCTCTATTCCACTGTTTTCTACTCTATTCATCTCTATCCGTCTCTATTCGACTCCTTTCAACTCCATTCTATTCCATTCCACACCATTCTCTCCTATTCTCTTGTACTCTGTTCTATTCTACCCTACCCTACCCTACTGCACCCCACCCAGAACTACCCTACTTTAATCTATTCAATTCAGTTCGACGTGATTTGATGGGATTCGACGGAATTTGACGAGATCTGAAGGGATTCAATGGGATTGGAAGACATTTGAAGAGATTCCATGCGACTCGACGTGATTCAGCAGGATTCTATGAGATTCGATGTAATTCGAAGTTAATCGATGTGATACGAAGCGATTCGGCGTGATTCGATGACATTCGACGTAATTTGACGCGATTCAACCCGATTTGACCCAAAGTGATGTGATTCGATGTGATTCGATGGGCTACGACTCTATTCAGCTACAGTCGGTGTGATTCTGCTTGATTCAGCTCAATTAGGTACTTTTCGGCACTATACGGCTCTTTTCAGCTGTATTCACCTCCATTCAGCTCTATCCGTCTCTATTCAGTCTATTCGACTCTACTCTTTTCCAATCTATTCCATTCTTTATATTCTGCTCTAATCTCTTCTATTCTACTCTAGTCTATTCTACCCTCCCCTCCCCTTCTCTAATCTATACGTTTTGATTCGATTTTACGAAGTTAACGTGATTCGGATCGATTTGGCTCTCTTCGGCTCAATTAGGCTCCATTTGGCTCGTTTTGGATTGAATCGCTTCGATTCTGCTCGAATCGGCCTTATTGGCCCTATTCTGCTCTATTTGACTCTTTTCTACTCTATTCATCTCTATTTCACTCCATTCTATTCATTCCACACCGTTCTACACTACTCTATTCTGCTCTACCTACCCTACTCTAACTCTAATCGATTCAACGCGATTCCTCTCCTTTTGTCTGCATTCGGCACTATTCAGTTCTATTCGACTCTATTCGACTCTATTGTACTCTAGTCTACTCGTTTGTACTCTAGTCTACTCTTAGCTGATGTATTCTATAGTATGGTTTCTATCCTGTTCTATTCTACTCTATTCTACCGTACCTTATGCTACCCAACTCTAATCTAGTCTCATCCATTTGATTGGATACGATTCGACCCATTTCGACGCGATTCGGCTCGATTTGGCTCTATTCTCACTCTATTCCCCTCTACTGTACTCTAGTCTACTCTTTTCTGTATTCTTTCTGTATTGTTCTGTTCTCTTCTATTCTGTTTTATTCTATTCTACTCTACTCTATTCTACCCAACCCTACCATACCCGAACCTCCCCTACTCTAATCTATTCAATTCCATATGATGAATTTTGACCCAATTCGGGTCATATCCTTTAGATTCGTGTCCATTTGGATCGAATAGTGTCGATTCAGCTTCATTCGGCTCCATTAGGCTCGATTCACTGGATTCGGCTCAGTTTGGCTTGATTTGGCTCAATTCCGCTCGATTCGGCCCTCTTCGGCACTATTTAGCTCTGTTTGGATCTTTTCTACTCTCTTCGACTCCATTCGATTTCATCGCACCCCATTCTACTCCATTCTACACTATTCTACTCTACTGTACTCTAATTTCCTGTAATTGATTCGATGGGATTCGACGTGATTTGTCTTGTTTCGTCTCCATTCGGCTCGATTTGACTCTATTCGACTCTGTTTGCTCTACTCTCCTCTACTTTTTTCTACCCCATTCTATTGTATTCTTTCTCTTCTGTTCTACTGTGTTCCATTCTATTCTTCTCTATTCTATCCTACCCTACTCTAATCTGTTCTACTTGAGTCGTTTCCACGCATTTCGATGCGATTCGGCTCAAATCGGCTCCATTCCACTCCACTCATCCCCATTCAGTTCAAATCTGTTCGATTCGGCTCTAATCGGCTCCATTTGGCTCTAGTAAGATCTATTCGGCTCTAATAGGCTCTATTCAGCTCTATTCTCCTCTATTAGACTCTACTCAACTCTATTATCTCTTTTCGACTCCATTCGACTCCATTCTACAGCATTCTACTCCATCATACTCTATTCTCTATTCTATTGTCTTGTACTTTATGCGACTCTAAACAAAAATGTGTTTTTTAGAGTAGTAGTCTATTCTAATCGATTGGATTGGATTTGACTTGAATCGATGGGATTCAATGCAATCCGACGGGATTCGAAGCGATACGGCACGATTCCGCGGGATTCGGCACGATTCGTCTTGATTTCTATCGTTTCGGCTCTTTTTGGCTCTTTCTGGCTCTATTCGTTAATATGGAACTCTATTCTACTCTACTCTTCTATACTCTACACTACTCGACCCTATTCTATTCTTTCAGTTCTCTTCTGTTCTTTTCTACTGCATTCTATTCTACCCTACCCTACCCTACCTTACCCTACTGTAATCTGTTCGATTCTATGTGACACACTTGAAAGAGATCCGACCTGATTTAGGTCGTATCGGTTCGATTCAGCTCCTTTTCCTCCATTAGATTCAAGTCGGTTCTACTCGGCTCTTTTCCGCTCTATTTGGCTCTGTTCAGCAGTATTCGACTCTATTTGTCTCTAGTCTACTCTACCCTACTTTTCTCTACTCTACTGTTTTCTTTCAGTTCTGTCGTAGTCTACCCTACCCTAACCTTACCCGCCCTACACTAATCTATTTGATTCGGTTCAACACATTTCAACGCGATTCGACATGTTTCATCTTGATTCACCTCGAATTTGGTCGATTCGGGTGTATTCAGCTCTGTTCGGCTCTTTTCGGCTCTATTCACCTCTATTCAACTCTATTTCACTCTCTTCTACTCTACTTAATTCTATTCTATTCTTTCTGTTGTGTTCTCTTCTCTTCTCTTCTAAACCTCTCCTACCCTACCCCCCTCTACTCTAATCTATTCAATTCACTTCAATGCATTTCGACGCGATTCCATGTGATTAGGCTTGAATCGGCTCCATTTAGCTCTATTTGACTTGAATCGGGTCGATTCGGCTCAATTCAGCATAGTTAGGCTCGATTCAACCTTCTTCAGCCCTTTTTGGCTCTATTCAGCTCTTTTCTACTTTAATCGTCTCTATTTGGCTCCATTCGACTCCGTTCCACACGATTCGACTCCATTCTACTGCATTCTGCACTATTCTATTCTCTTCTACCCTACCCTACTCTTATCGATTTTAATCAATTTGATTCATTACGATTTGTCTCATTTCCTCTCCATCTGACTCGATTCAGCTTGAATTGGGTCTATTCATCCATAGTCGGCACTGCTCGACTCTGACTATTCGACTCTGCTCAACTCTACTCCATTCTACTCTTTGTGTTCTCCTCTATTCTATTCTACTCTGCCCTAACCTACCGAATCCCAGCCTAACCTACACTACTCTAATCTATTCAATTTAATTGGATTCCATTCAATTCCATACCATTCTGCTCTATTTGACACAGTTCAATGTTATTCGGTGAGATTCCACGAGATTCGATGGGTTTTGGTTGGATTTCATGGGATTCAATGAAATTGGATGCAATAGGATACGATTAGTTGTGATTTGGCTCAGTTTGGCCCGGTTCATTTTTTTGTCTCTATTTGGCTTGTTTCAGCTCCATTCGGCTACATTCAGCTCGAATCTGGTTGATTCGACTCGATTCGGCTCGATTTGGCTGGATTCGGCTGGATTTGGCCGTATGGGGCCCTGTTCGGCGCTATTCAGCTCTATTCCACTCTTTTCTGCTCTATTCATCTCTATTCGACTCCATTCGACTCCATTCCACACCATTCTATTCCATTCTACACTATCCTATTCTACAGAACCCTACCCCACCGTACCCTATCCTAATCTATTCTATTCTGTTGTATCCTATTCTCTTTTTCTATTTTCCCTATTCCATCCCATGCTACTCTACCATACCCTACACTAAACTAACCTACCCTGACCTATGCTGTTCTATTCTATTTTCTCTGTTCCACCGTATGCTACCCTACCCTACGGTACCCGACCATACCGTACCCTACTACTACTTAGGAGTACTCAATAAGGGTAGTAATTAAGGGTACTAGTTAGGGCAAGGGTACTATTTCAGGCTACTAGTTCATGCCAGGGTACTTGTTAAGGGTACTAGTTAAGCTAAGGTTTATTCGTTAATGGTACTAGTTAATGCCAGGGTAATAGTTAAGGGTACTTGTTAAGGCACTGGTACTTGTTGAGGGTACTGTTGGAGACAAGGGTCGTATTTAAGACCACTACTTAAGGCAAGGCTACTAGTTAGGGGTGCTAGTTAAGGCCAGGGTACTAGTTAAGGTAAGGCTACTAGATACGGCTACTAGTTAAGGCAAGGCTACTAGTTTAGGGAACAAACTCAGGGTACTTGTCAAGGCAAGGGTACTGTCCAAGGCTAGTTGTCTAGGCTACTGATCTATGCCCCTAGTCTAGCTGACTAGTCCAGCTTATTAGTCTAAGCTACTACTCTAGCCTTTTCTTGTCTACTGTACCATAGTCTACCTTCATCTACCCCATCCTAAAATACCGTACCGTACCCTATTCTATTCTAATCTATTCGATTTGATTCGATTCAAAGCATTTCGATGCAATTGGACGCGATCGTGCTTGAATCGGCTCGATTCGGCACCATCAGCTCCATTCAGCTTGATTCTGCTCCTTTCAACTCGATTTAACTCAGTGCAGCCTTATTCGGCCCTACTCAGCTCGATTCGACTGTTTTCTACTCTGTCTCTAGTCAACCCCATTTGGCTCCATTCTATTCCTTTCTACACTATTCTACTCTATTCTTTTCTACCCTACCCTACCCTCCTCTAATCTATTCTAACGGATTCGATTCGACGCGGTTCGAAGCAATTCGACACGATTCATCTTGTTTTGTTTCCATTTGGCTCAATTCGGCTCGAATTGTCTCTATTCAGCTATATACTGCACTATTTGTCTCTATTCGACTCAATTCTACTCTACTCTTCTCTACTTTTCTTTGCTCTACTCTACTGTACTATATTCTATTCTTTCTCTTCAGTACTGTTCTATTCTATTCTACCCTCCGCTCCCCTCCCCTCCCCTTCTCTAAGCTGTTTGATTCGATTTTATTTGACACATTTCCACGCGATTCGAAGTGATTAGGCTTGAATCAGCTCAATTCGGTTCGAATCGGCTCCATTCAGCTCGATTTCGCTCCATTCATCTCGATTTGGCTCAGATTGTGTCGATTCTGCTCCATTAGGCCTTCTTTGGTCCTATTCGGCCCTATCCTGCTCTATTCCACTGTTTTCTACTCTATTCATCTCTATCCGTCTCTATTCGACTCCTTTCAACTCCATTCTATTCCATTCCACACCATTCTCTCCTATTCTCTTGTACTCTGTTCTATTCTACCCTACCCTACCCTACTGCACCCCACCCAGAACTACCCTACTTTAATCTATTCAATTCAGTTCGACGTGATTTGATGGGATTCGACGGAATTTGACGAGATCTGAAGGGATTCAATGGGATTGGAAGACATTTGAAGAGATTCCATGCGACTCGACGTGATTCAGCAGGATTCTATGAGATTCGATGTAATTCGAAGTTAATCGATGTGATACGAAGCGATTCGGCGTGATTCGATGACATTCGACGTAATTTGACGCGATTCAACCCGATTTGACCCAAAGTGATGTGATTCGATGTGATTCGATGGGCTACGACTCTATTCAGCTACAGTCGGTGTGATTCTGCTTGATTCAGCTCAATTAGGTACTTTTCGGCACTATACGGCTCTTTTCAGCTGTATTCACCTCCATTCAGCTCTATCCGTCTCTATTCAGTCTATTCGACTCTACTCTTTTCCAATCTATTCCATTCTTTATATTCTGCTCTAATCTCTTCTATTCTACTCTAGTCTATTCTACCCTCCCCTCCCCTTCTCTAATCTATACGTTTTGATTCGATTTTACGAAGTTAACGTGATTCGGATCGATTTGGCTCTCTTCGGCTCAATTAGGCTCCATTTGGCTCGTTTTGGATTGAATCGCTTCGATTCTGCTCGAATCGGCCTTATTGGCCCTATTCTGCTCTATTTGACTCTTTTCTACTCTATTCATCTCTATTTCACTCCATTCTATTCATTCCACACCGTTCTACACTACTCTATTCTGCTCTACCTACCCTACTCTAACTCTAATCGATTCAACGCGATTCCTCTCCTTTTGTCTGCATTCGGCACTATTCAGTTCTATTCGACTCTATTCGACTCTATTGTACTCTAGTCTACTCGTTTGTACTCTAGTCTACTCTTAGCTGATGTATTCTATAGTATGGTTTCTATCCTGTTCTATTCTACTCTATTCTACCGTACCTTATGCTACCCAACTCTAATCTATTCTCATCCATTTGATTGGATACGATTCGACCCATTTCGACGCGATTCGGCTCGATTTGGCTCTATTCTCACTCTATTCCCCTCTACTGTACTCTAGTCTACTCTTTTCTGTATTCTTTCTGTATTGTTCTGTTCTCTTCTATTCTGTTTTATTCTATTCTACTCTACTCTATTCTACCCAACCCTACCATACCCGAACCTCCCCTACTCTAATCTATTCAATTCCATATGATGAATTTTGACCCAATTCGGGTCATATCCTTTAGATTCGTGTCCATTTGGATCGAATAGTGTCGATTCAGCTTCATTCGGCTCCATTAGGCTCGATTCACTGGATTCGGCTCAGTTTGGCTTGATTTGGCTCAATTCCGCTCGATTCGGCCCTCTTCGGCACTATTTAGCTCTGTTTGGATCTTTTCTACTCTCTTCGACTCCATTCGATTTCATCGCACCCCATTCTACTCCATTCTACACTATTCTACTCTACTGTACTCTAATTTCCTGTAATTGATTCGATGGGATTCGACGTGATTTGTCTTGTTTCGTCTCCATTCGGCTCGATTTGACTCTATTCGACTCTGTTTGCTCTACTCTCCTCTACTTTTTTCTACCCCATTCTATTGTATTCTTTCTCTTCTGTTCTACTGTGTTCCATTCTATTCTTCTCTATTCTATCCTACCCTACTCTAATCTGTTCTACTTGAGTCGTTTCCACGCATTTCGATGCGATTCGGCTCAAATCGGCTCCATTCCACTCCACTCATCCCCATTCAGTTCAAATCTGTTCGATTCGGCTCTAATCGGCTCCATTTGGCTCTAGTAAGTTCTATTCGGCTCTAATAGGCTCTATTCAGCTCTATTCTCCTCTATTAGACTCTACTCAACTCTATTATCTCTTTTCGACTCCATTCGACTCCATTCTACAGCATTCTACTCCATCATACTCTATTCTCTATTCTATTGTCTTGTACTTTATGCGACTCTAAACAAAAATGTGTTTTTTAGAGTAGTAGTCTATTCTAATCGATTGGATTGGATTTGACTTGAATCGATGGGATTCAATGCAATCCGACGGGATTCGAAGCGATACGGCACGATTCCGCGGGATTCGGCACGATTCGTCTTGATTTCTATCGTTTCGGCTCTTTTTGGCTCTTTCTGGCTCTATTCGTTAATATGGAACTCTATTCTACTCTACTCTTCTATACTCTACACTAATCGACACTATTCTATTCTTTCAGTTCTCTTCTGTTCTTTTCTACTGCATTCTATTCTACCCTACCCTACCCTACCTTACCCTACCGTAATCTGTTCGATTCTATGTGACACACTTGAAAGAGATTCGACCTGATTTAGGTCGTATCGGTTCGATTCAGCTCCTTTTCCTCCATTAGATTCAAGTCGGTTCTACTCGGCTCTTTTCCGCTCTATTTGGCTCTGTTCAGCAGTATTCGACTCTATTTGTCTCTAGTCTACTCTACCCTACTTTTCTCTACTCTACTGTTTTCTTTCAGTTCTGTCGTAGTCTACCCTACCCTAACCTTACCCGCCCTACACTAATCTATTTGATTCGATTCAACACATTTCAACGCGATTCGACATGTTTCATCTTGATTCACCTCGAATTTGGTCGATTCGGGTGTATTCAGCTCTGTTCGGCTCTTTTCGGCTCTATTCACCTCTATTCAACTCTATTTCACTCTCTTCTACTCTACTTAATTCTATTCTATTCTTTCTGTTGTGTTCTCTTCTCTTCTCTTCTAAACCTCTCCTACCCTACCCCCCTCTACTCTAATCTGTTCAATTCACTTCAATGCATTTCGACGCGATTCCATGTGATTAGGCTTGAATCGGCTCCATTTAGCTCTATTTGACTTGAATCGGGTCGATTCGGCTCAATTCAGCATAGTTAGGCTCGATTCAACCTTCTTCAGCCCTTTTTGGCTCTATTCAGCTCTTTTCTACTTTAATCGTCTCTATTTGGCTCCATTCGACTCCGTTCCACACGATTCGACTCCATTCTACTGCATTCTGCACTATTCTATTCTCTTCTACCCTACCCTACTCTTATCGATTTTAATCAATTTGATTCATTACGATTTGTCTCATTTCCTCTCCATTTGACTCGATTCAGCTTGAATTGGATCTATTCATCTATAGTTGGCACTGCTCGACTCTGACTATTCGACTCTGCTCAACTCTACTCCATTCTACTCTTTGTGTTCTCCTCTATTCTATTCTACTCTGCCCTAACCTACCGAATCCCAGCCTAACCTACACTACTCTAATCTATTCAATTTAATTGGATTCCATTCAATTCCATACCATTCTGCTCTATTTGACACAGTTCAATGTTATTCGGTGAGATTCCATGAGATTCGATGGGTTTTGGTTGGATTTCATGGGATTCAATGAAATTGGATGCAATAGGATGCGATTAGTTGTGATTTGGCTCAGTTTGGCCCGGTTCATTTTTTTGTCTCTATTTGGCTTGTTTCAGCTCCATTCGGCTACATTCAGCTCGAATCTGGTTGATTCGACTCGATTCGGCTGGATTTGGCTGGATTCGGCTGGATTTGGCCGTATGGGGCCCTGTTCGGCGCTATTCAGCTCTATTCCACTCTTTTCTGCTCTATTCATCTCTATTCGACTCCATTCGACTCCATTCCACACCATTCTATTCCATTCTACACTATCCTATTCTACAGAACCCTACCCCACCGTACCCTATCCTAATCTATTCTATTCTGTTGTATCCTATTCTCTTTTTCTATTTTCCCTCTTCCATCCCATGCTACTCTACCATACCCTACACTAAACTAACCTACCCTGACCTATGCTGTTCTATTCTATTTTCTCTGTTCCACCGTATGCTACCCTACCCTACGGTACCCGACCGTACCGTACCCTACTACTACTTAGGAGTACTCAATAAGGGTAGTAATTAAGGGTACTAGTTAGGGCAAGGGTACTATTTCAGGCTACTAGTTCATGCCAGGGTACTTGTTAAGGGTACTAGTTAAGCTAAGGTTTATTCGTTAATGGTACTAGTTAATGCCAGGGTAATAGTTAAGGGTACTTGTTAAGGCACTGGTACTTGTTGAGGGTACTGTTTGAGACAAGGGTCGTATTTAAGACCACTACTTAAGGCAAGGCTACTAGTTAGGGGTGCTAGTTAAGGCCAGGGTACTAGTTAAGGTAAGGCTACTAGATAAGGCTACTAGTTAAGGCAAGGGTACTAGTTTAGGGAACAAACTCAGGGTACTTGTCAAGGCAAGGGTACTGTCCAAGGCTAGTTGTCTAGGCTACTGATCTATGCCCCTAGTCTAGCTGACTAGTCCAGCTTATTAGTCTAAGCTACTACTCTAGCCTTTTCTTGTCTACTGTACCATAGTCTACCTTCATCTACCCCATCCTAAAATACCGTACCGTACCCTATTCTATTCTAATCTATTCGATTTGATTCGATTCAAAGCATTTCGATGCAATTGGACGCGATCGTGCTTGAATCGGCTCGATTCGGCACCATCAGCTCCATTCAGCTTGATTCTGCTCGTTTCAACTCGATTTAACTCAGTGCAGCCTTATTCGGCCCTACTCAGCTCGATTCGACTGTTTTCTACTCTGTCTCTAGTCAACCCCATTTGGCTCCATTCTATTCCTTTCTACACTATTCTACTCTATTCTTTTCTACCCTACCCTACCCTACCCTCCTCTAATCTATTCTAACGGATTCGATTCGACGCGGTTCGAAGCAATTCGACACGATTCATCTTGTTTTGTTTCCATTTGGCTCAATTCGGCTCGAATTGTCTCTATTCAGCTATATACTGCACTATTTGTCTCTATTCGACTCAATTCTACTCTACTCTTCTCTACTTTTCTTTGCTCTACTCTACTGTACTATATTCTATTCTTTCTCTTCAGTACTGTTCTATTCTATTCTACCCTCCGCTCCCCTCCCCTCCCCTTCTCTAAGCTGTTTGATTCGATTTTATTTGACACATTTCCACGCGATTCGAAGTGATTAGGCTTGAATCAGCTCAATTCGGTTCGAATCGGCTCCATTCAGCTCGATTTCGCTCCATTCATCTCGATTTGGCTCAGATTGTGTCGATTCTGCTCCATTAGGCCTTCTTTGGTCCTATTCGGCCCTATCCTGCTCTATTCCACTGTTTTCTACTCTATTCATCTCTATCCGTCTCTATTCGACTCCTTTCAACTCCATTCTATTCCATTCCACACCATTCTCTCCTATTCTCTTGTACTCTGTTCTATTCTACCCTACCCTACCCTACTGCACCCCACCCAGAGCTACCCTACTTTAATCTATTCAATTCAGTTCGACGTGATTTGATGGGATTCGACGGAATTTGACGAGATCTGAAGGGATTCAATGGGATTGGAAGACATTTGAAGAGATTCCATGCGACTCGACGTGATTCAGCAGGATTCTATGAGATTCGATGTAATTCGAAGTTAATCGATGTGATACGAAGCGATTCGGCGTGATTCGATGACATTCGACGTAATTTGACGCAATTCAACCCGATTTGACCCAAAGTGATGTGATTCGATGTGATTCGATTGGCTACGACTCTATTCAGCTACAGTCGGTGTGATTCTGCTTGATTCAGCTCAATTAGGTACTTTTCGGCACTATACGGCTCTTTTCAGCTGTATTCACCTCCATTCAGCTCTATCCGTCTCTATTCAGTCTATTCGACTCTACTCTTTTCCAATCTATTCCATTCTTTATATTCTGCTCTAATCTCTTCTATTCTACTCTAGTCTATTCTACCCTCCCCTCCCCTTCTCTAATCTATACGTTTTGATTCGATTTTACGAAGTTAACGTGATTCGGATCGATTTGGCTCTCTTCGGCTCAATTAGGCTCCATTTGGCTCGTTTTGGATTGAATCGCTTCGATTCTGCTCGAATCGGCCTTATTGGCCCTATTCTGCTCTATTTGACTCTTTTCTACTCTATTCATCTCTATTTCACTCCATTCTATTCATTCCACACCGTTCTACACTACTCTATTCTGCTCTACCTACCCTACTCTAACTCTAATCGATTCAACGCGATTCCTCTCCTTTTGTCTGCATTCGGCACTATTCAGTTCTATTCGACTCTATTCGACTCTATTGTACTCTAGTCTACTCTTAGCTGATGTATTCTATAGTATGGTTTCTATCCTGTTCTATTCTACTCTATTCTACCGTACCTTATGCTACCCAACTCTAATCTATTCTCATCCATTTGATTGGATACGATTCGACCCATTTCGACGCGATTCGGCTCGATTTGGCTCTATTCTCACTCTATTCCCCTCTACTGTACTCTAGTCTACTCTTTTCTGTATTCTTTCTGTATTGTTCTGTTCTCTTCTATTCTGTTTTATTCTATTCTACTCTACTCTATTCTACCCAACCCTACCATACCCGAACCTCCCCTACTCTAATCTATTCAATTCCATATGATGAATTTTGACCCAATTCGGGTCATATCGTTTAGATTCGTGTCCATTTGGATCGAATAGTGTCGATTCAGCTTCATTCGGCTCCATTAGGCTCGATTCACTGGATTCGGCTCAGTTTGGCTTGATTTGGCTCAATTCCGCTCGATTCGGCCCTCTTCGGCACTATTTAGCTCTGTTTGGATCTTTTCTACTCTCTTCGACTCCATTCGATTTCATCGCACCCCATTCTACTCCATTCTACACTATTCTACTCTACTGTACTCTAATTTCCTGTAATTGATTCAATGGGATTCGACGTGATTTGTCTTGTTTCGTCTCCATTCGGCTCGATTTGACTCTATTCGACTCTGTTTGCTCTACTCTCCTCTACTTTTTTCTACCCCATTCTATTGTATTCTTTCTCTTCTGTTCTACTGTGTTCCATTCTATTCTTCTCTATTCTATCCTACCCTACTCTAATCTGTTCTACTTGAGTCGTTTCCACGCATTTCGATGCGATTCGGCTCAAATCGGCTCCATTCCACTCCACTCATCCCCATTCAGTTCAAATCTGTTCGATTCGGCTCTAATCGGCTCCATTTGGCTCTAGTAAGTTCTATTCGGCTCTAATAGGCTCTATTCAGCTCTATTCTCCTCTATTAGACTCTACTCAACTCTATTATCTCTTTTCGACTCCATTCGACTCCATTCTACAGCATTCTACTCCATCATACTCTATTCTCTATTCTATTGTCTTGTACTTTATGCGACTCTAAACAAAAATGTGTTTTTTAGAGTAGTAGTCTATTCTAATCGATTGGATTGGATTTGACTTGAATCGATGGGATTCAATGCAATCCGACGGGATTCGAAGCGATACGGCACGATTCCGCGGGATTCGGCACGATTCGTCTTGATTTCTATCGTTTCGGCTCTTTTTGGCTCTTTCTGGCTCTATTCGTTAATATGGAACTCTATTCTACTCTACTCTTCTATACTCTACACTACTCGACCCTATTCTATTCTTTCAGTTCTCTTCTGTTCTTTTCTACTGCATTCTATTCTACCCTACCCTACCCTACCTTACCCTACTGTAATCTGTTCAATTCTATGTGACACACTTGAAAGAGATCCGACCTGATTTAGGTCGTATCGGTTCGATTCAGCTCCTTTTCCTCCATTAGATTCAAGTCGGTTCTACTCGGCTCTTTTCCGCTCTATTTGGCTCTGTTCAGCAGTATTCGACTCTATTTGTCTCTAGTCTACTCTACCCTACTTTTCTCTACTCTACTGTTTTCTTTCAGTTCTGTCGTAGTCTACCCTACCCTAACCTTACCCGCCCTACACTAATCTATTTGATTCGGTTCAACACATTTCAACGCGATTCGACATGTTTCATCTTGATTCACCTCGAATTTGGTCGATTCGGGTGTATTCAGCTCTGTTCGGCTCTTTTCGGCTCTATTCACCTCTATTCAACTCTATTTCACTCTCTTCTACTCTACTTAATTCTATTCTATTCTTTCTGTTGTGTTCTCTTCTCTTCTCTTCTAAACCTCTCCTACCCTACCCCCCTCTACTCTAATCTATTCAATTCACTTCAATGCATTTCGACGCGATTCCATGTGATTAGGCTTGAATCGGCTCCATTTAGCTCTATTTGACTTGAATCGGGTCGATTCGGCTCAATTCAGCATAGTTAGGCTCGATTCAACCTTCTTCAGCCCTTTTTGGCTCTATTCAGCTCTTTTCTACTTTAATCGTCTCTATTTGGCTCCATTCGACTCCGTTCCACACGATTCGACTCCATTCTACTGCATTCTGCACTATTCTATTCTCTTCTACCCTACCCTACTCTTATCGATTTTAATCAATTTGATTCATTACGATTTGTCTCATTTCCTCTCCATTTGACTCGATTCAGCTTGAATTGGATCTATTCATCTATAGTCGGCACTGCTCGACTCTGACTATTCGACTCTGCTCAACTCTACTCCATTCTACTCTTTGTGTTCTCCTCTATTCTATTCTACTCTGCCCTAACCTACCGAATCCCAGCCTAACCTACACTACTCTAATCTATTCAATTTAATTGGATTCCATTCAATTCCATACCATTCTGCTCTATTTGACACAGTTCAATGTTATTCGGTGAGATTCCATGAGATTCGATGGGTTTTGGTTGGATTTCATGGGATTCAATGAAATTGGATGCAATAGGATGCGATTAGTTGTGATTTGGCTCAGTTTGGCCCGGTTCATTTTTTTGTCTCTATTTGGCTTGTTTCAGCTCCATTCGGCTACATTCAGCTCGAATCTGGTTGATTCGACTCGATTCGGCTCGTTTTGGCTGGATTCGGCTGGATTTGGCCGTATGGGGCCCTGTTCGGCGCTATTCAGCTCTATTCCACTCTTTTCTGCTCTATTCATCTCTATTCGACTCCATTCGACTCCATTCCACACCATTCTATTCCATTCTACACTATCCTATTCTACAGAACCCTACCCCACCGTACCCTATCCTAATCTATTCTATTCTGTTGTATCCTATTCTCTTTTTCTATTTTCCCTCTTCCATCCCATGCTACTCTACCATACCCTACACTAAACTAACCTACCCTGACCTATGCTGTTCTATTCTATTTTCTCTGTTCCACCGTATGCTACCCTACCCTACGGTACCCGACCGTACCGTACCCTACTACTACTTAGGAGTACTCAATAAGGGTAGTAATTAAGGGTACTAGTTAGGGCAAGGGTACTATTTCAGGCTACTAGTTCATGCCAGGGTACTTGTTAAGGGTACTAGTTAAGCTAAGGTTTATTCGTTAATGGTACTAGTTAATGCCAGGGTAATAGTTAAGGGTACTTGTTAAGGCACTGGTACTTGTTGAGGGTACTGTTGGAGACAAGGGTCGTTTTTAAGACCACTACTTAAGGCAAGGCTACTAGTTAGGGGTGCTAGTTAAGGCCAGGGTACTAGTTAAGGTAAGGCTACTAGATAAGGCTACTAGTTAAGGCAAGGGTACTAGTTTAGGGAACAAACTCAGGGTACTTGTCAAGGCAAGGGTACTGTCCAAGGCTAGTTGTCTAGGCTACTGATCTATGCCCCTAGTCTAGCTGACTAGTCCAGCTTATTAGTCTAAGCTACTACTCTAGCCTTTTCTTGTCTACTGTACCATAGTCTACCTTCATCTACCCCATCCTAAAATACCGTACCGTACCCTATTCTATTCTAATCTATTCGATTTGATTCGATTCAAAGCATTTCGATGCAATTGGACGCGATCGTGCTTGAATCGGCTCGATTCGGCACCATCAGCTCCATTCAGCTTGATTCTGCTCGTTTCAACTCGATTTAACTCAGTGCAGCCTTATTCGGCCCTACTCAGCTCGATTCGACTGTTTTCTACTCTGTCTCTAGTCAACCCCATTTGGCTCCATTCTATTCCTTTCTACACTATTCTACTCTATTCTTTTCTACCCTACCCTACCCTACCCTCCTCTAATCTATTCTAACGGATTCGATTCGACGCGGTTCGAAGCAATTCGACACGATTCATCTTGTTTTGTTTCCATTTGGCTCAATTCGGCTCGAATTGTCTCTATTCAGCTATATACTGCACTATTTGTCTCTATTCGACTCAATTCTACTCTACTCTTCTCTACTTTTCTTTGCTCTACTCTACTGTACTATATTCTATTCTTTCTCTTCAGTACTGTTCTATTCTATTCTACCCTCCGCTCCCCTCCCCTCCCCTTCTCTAAGCTGTTTGATTCGATTTTATTTGACACATTTCCACGCGATTCGAAGTGATTAGGCTTGAATCAGCTCAATTCGGTTCGAATCGGCTCCATTCAGCTCGATTTCGCTCCATTCATCTCGATTTGGCTCAGATTGTGTCGATTCTGCTCCATTAGGCCTTCTTTGGTCCTATTCGGCCCTATCCTGCTCTATTCCACTGTTTTCTACTCTATTCATCTCTATCCGTCTCTATTCGACTCCTTTCAACTCCATTCTATTCCATTCCACACCATTCTCTCCTATTCTCTTGTACTCTGTTCTATTCTACCCTACCCTACCCTACTGCACCCCACCCAGAACTACCCTACTTTAATCTATTCAATTCAGTTCGACGTGATTTGATGGGATTCGACGGAATTTGACGAGATCTGAAGGGATTCAATGGGATTGGAAGACATTTGAAGAGATTCCATGCGACTCGACGTGATTCAGCAGGATTCTATGAGATTCGATGTAATTCGAAGTTAATCGATGTGATACGAAGCGATTCGGCGTGATTCGATGACATTCGACGTAATTTGACGCAATTCAACCCGATTTGACCCAAAGTGATGTGATTCGATGTGATTCGATTGGCTACGACTCTATTCAGCTACAGTCGGTGTGATTCTGCTTGATTCAGCTCAATTAGGTACTTTTCGGCACTATACGGCTCTTTTCAGCTGTATTCACCTCCATTCAGCTCTATCCGTCTCTATTCAGTCTATTCGACTCTACTCTTTTCCAATCTATTCCATTCTTTATATTCTGCTCTAATCTCTTCTATTCTACTCTAGTCTATTCTACCCTCCCCTCCCCTTCTCTAATCTATACGTTTTGATTCGATTTTACGAAGTTAACGTGATTCGGATCGATTTGGCTCTCTTCGGCTCAATTAGGCTCCATTTGGCTCGTTTTGGATTGAATCGCTTCGATTCTGCTCGAATCGGCCTTATTGGCCCTATTCTGCTCTATTTGACTCTTTTCTACTCTATTCATCTCTATTTCACTCCATTCTATTCATTCCACACCGTTCTACACTACTCTATTCTGCTCTACCTACCCTACTCTAACTCTAATCGATTCAACGCGATTCCTCTCCTTTTGTCTGCATTCGGCACTATTCAGTTCTATTCGACTCTATTCGACTCTATTGTACTCTAGTCTACTCTTAGCTGATGTATTCTATAGTATGGTTTCTATCCTGTTCTATTCTACTCTATTCTACCGTACCTTATGCTACCCAACTCTAATCTAGTCTCATCCATTTGATTGGATACGATTCGACCCATTTCGACGCGATTCGGCTCGATTTGGCTCTATTCTCACTCTATTCCCCTCTACTGTACTCTAGTCTACTCTTTTCTGTATTCTTTCTGTATTGTTCTGTTCTCTTCTATTCTGTTTTATTCTATTCTACTCTACTCTATTCTACCCAACCCTACCATACCCGAACCTCCCCTACTCTAATCTATTCAATTCCATATGATGAATTTTGACCCAATTCGGGTCATATCCTTTAGATTCGTGTCCATTTGGATCGAATAGTGTCGATTCAGCTTCATTCGGCTCCATTAGGCTCGATTCACTGGATTCGGCTCAGTTTGGCTTGATTTGGCTCAATTCCGCTCGATTCGGCCCTCTTCGGCACTATTTAGCTCTGTTTGGATCTTTTCTACTCTCTTCGACTCCATTCGATTTCATCGCACCCCATTCTACTCCATTCTACACTATTCTACTCTACTGTACTCTAATTTCCTGTAATTGATTCGATGGGATTCGACGTGATTTGTCTTGTTTCGTCTCCATTCGGCTCGATTTGACTCTATTCGACTCTGTTTGCTCTACTCTCCTCTACTTTTTTCTACCCCATTCTATTGTATTCTTTCTCTTCTGTTCTACTGTGTTCCATTCTATTCTTCTCTATTCTATCCTACCCTACTCTAATCTGTTCTACTTGAGTCGTTTCCACGCATTTCGATGCGATTCGGCTCAAATCGGCTCCATTCCACTCCACTCATCCCCATTCAGTTCAAATCTGTTCGATTCGGCTCTAATCGGCTCCATTTGGCTCTAGTAAGTTCTATTCGGCTCTAATAGGCTCTATTCAGCTCTATTCTCCTCTATTAGACTCTACTCAACTCTATTATCTCTTTTCGACTCCATTCGACTCCATTCTACAGCATTCTACTCCATCATACTCTATTCTCTATTCTATTGTCTTGTACTTTATGCGACTCTAAACAAAAATGTGTTTTTTAGAGTAGTAGTCTATTCTAATCGATTGGATTGGATTTGACTTGAATCGATGGGATTCAATGCAATCCGACGGGATTCGAAGCGATACGGCACGATTCCGCGGGATTCGGCACGATTCGTCTTGATTTCTATCGTTTCGGCTCTTTTTGGCTCTTTCTGGCTCTATTCGTTAATATGGAACTCTATTCTACTCTACTCTTCTATACTCTACACTACTCGACCCTATTCTATTCTTTCAGTTCTCTTCTGTTCTTTTCTACTGCATTCTATTCTACCCTACCCTACCCTACCTTACCCTACTGTAATCTGTTCAATTCTATGTGACACACTTGAAAGAGATCCGACCTGATTTAGGTCGTATCGGTTCGATTCAGCTCCTTTTCCTCCATTAGATTCAAGTCGGTTCTACTCGGCTCTTTTCCGCTCTATTTGGCTCTGTTCAGCAGTATTCGACTCTATTTGTCTCTAGTCTACTCTACCCTACTTTTCTCTACTCTACTGTTTTCTTTCAGTTCTGTCGTAGTCTACCCTACCCTAACCTTACCCGCCCTACACTAATCTATTTGATTCGGTTCAACACATTTCAACGCGATTCGACATGTTTCATCTTGATTCACCTCGAATTTGGTCGATTCGGGTGTATTCAGCTCTGTTCGGCTCTTTTCGGCTCTATTCACCTCTATTCAACTCTATTTCACTCTCTTCTACTCTACTTAATTCTATTCTATTCTTTCTGTTGTGTTCTCTTCTCTTCTCTTCTAAACCTCTCCTACCCTACCCCCCTCTACTCTAATCTATTCAATTCACTTCAATGCATTTCGACGCGATTCCATGTGATTAGGCTTGAATCGGCTCCATTTAGCTCTATTTGACTTGAATCGGGTCGATTCGGCTCAATTCAGCATAGTTAGGCTCGATTCAACCTTCTTCAGCCCTTTTTGGCTCTATTCAGCTCTTTTCTACTTTAATCGTCTCTATTTGGCTCCATTCGACTCCGTTCCACACGATTCGACTCCATTCTACTGCATTCTGCACTATTCTATTCTCTTCTACCCTACCCTACTCTTATCGATTTTAATCAATTTGATTCATTACGATTTGTCTCATTTCCTCTCCATTTGACTCGATTCAGCTTGAATTGGATCTATTCATCTATAGTCGGCACTGCTCGACTCTGACTATTCGACTCTGCTCAACTCTACTCCATTCTACTCTTTGTGTTCTCCTCTATTCTATTCTACTCTGCCCTAACCTACCGAATCCCAGCCTAACCTACACTACTCTAATCTATTCAATTTAATTGGATTCCATTCAATTCCATACCATTCTGCTCTATTTGACACAGTTCAATGTTATTCGGTGAGATTCCATGAGATTCGATGGGTTTTGGTTGGATTTCATGGGATTCAATGAAATTGGATGCAATAGGATGCGATTAGTTGTGATTTGGCTCAGTTTGGCCCGGTTCATTTTTTTGTCTCTATTTGGCTTGTTTCAGCTCCATTCGGCTACATTCAGCTCGAATCTGGTTGATTCGACTCGATTCGGCTCGTTTTGGCTGGATTCGGCTGGATTTGGCCGTATGGGGCCCTGTTCGACGCTATTCAGCTCTATTCCACTCTTTTCTGCTCTATTCATCTCTATTCGACTCCATTCGACTCCATTCCACACCATTCTATTCCATTCTACACTATCCTATTCTACAGAACCCTACCCCACCGTACCCTATCCTAATCTATTCTATTCTGTTGTATCCTATTCTCTTTTTCTATTTTCCCTCTTCCATCCCATGCTACTCTACCATACCCTACACTAAACTAACCTACCCTGACCTATGCTGTTCTATTCTATTTTCTCTGTTCCACCGTATGCTACCCTACCCTACGGTACCCGACCGTACCGTACCCTACTACTACTTAGGAGTACTCAATAAGGGTAGTAATTAAGGGTACTAGTTAGGACAAGGGTACTATTTCAGGCTACTAGTTCATGCCAGGGTACTTGTTAAGGGTACTAGTTAAGCTAAGGTTTATTCGTTAATGGTACTAGTTAATGCCAGGGTAATAGTTAAGGGTACTTGTTAAGGCACTGGTACTTGTTCAGGGTACTGTTGGAGACAAGGGTCGTATTTAAGACCACTACTTAAGGCAAGGCTACTAGTTAGGGGTGCTAGTTAAGGCCAGGGTACTAGTTAAGGTAAGGCTACTAGATAAGGCTACTAGTTAAGGCAAGGCTACTAGTTTAGGGAACAAACTCAGGGTACTTGTCAAGGCAAGGGTACTGTCCAAGGCTAGTTGTCTAGGCTACTGATCTATGCCCCTAGTCTAGCTGACTAGTCCAGCTTATTAGTCTAAGCTACTACTCTAGCCTTTTCTTGTCTACTGTACCATAGTCTACCTTCATCTACCCCATCCTAAAATACCGTACCGTACCCTATTCTATTCTAATCTATTCGATTTGATTCGATTCAAAGCATTTCGATGCAATTGGACGCGATCGTGCTTGAATCGGCTCGATTCGGCACCATCAGCTCCATTCAGCTTGATTCTGCTCCTTTCAACTCGATTTAACTCAGTGCAGCCTTATTCGGCCCTACTCAGCTCGATTCGACTGTTTTCTACTCTGTCTCTAGTCAACCCCATTTGGCTCCATTCTATTCCTTTCTACACTATTCTACTCTATTCTTTTCTACCCTACCCTACCCTCCTCTAATCTATTCTAACGGATTCGATTCGACGCGGTTCGAAGCAATTCGACACGATTCATCTTGTTTTGTTTCCTTTTGGCTCAATTCGGCTCGAATTGTCTCTATTCAGCTATATACTGCACTATTTGTCTCTATTCGACTCAATTCTACTCTACTCTTCTCTACTTTTCTTTGCTCTACTCTACTGTACTATATTCTATTCTTTCTCTTCAGTACTGTTCTATTCTATTCTACCCTCCGCTCCCCTCCCCTCCCCTTCTCTAAGCTGTTTGATTCGATTTTATTTGACACATTTCCACGCGATTCGAAGTGATTAGGCTTGAATCAGCTCAATTCGGTTCGAATCGGCTCCATTCAGCTCGATTTCGCTCCATTCATCTCGATTTGGCTCAGATTGTGTCGATTCTGCTCCATTAGGCCTTCTTTGGTCCTATTCGGCCCTATCCTGCTCTATTCCACTGTTTTCTACTCTATTCATCTCTATCCGTCTCTATTCGACTCCTTTCAACTCCATTCTATTCCATTCCACACCATTCTCTCCTATTCTCTTGTACTCTGTTCTATTCTACCCTACCCTACCCTACTGCACCCCACCCAGAACTACCCTACTTTAATCTATTCAATTCAGTTCGACGTGATTTGATGGGATTCGACGGAATTTGACGAGATCTGAAGGGATTCAATGGGATTGGAAGACATTTGAAGAGATTCCATGCGACTCGACGTGATTCAGCAGGATTCTATGAGATTCGATGTAATTCGAAGTTAATCGATGTGATACGAAGCGATTCGGCGTGATTCGATGACATTCGACGTAATTTGACGCGATTCAACCCGATTTGACCCAAAGTGATGTGATTCGATGTGATTCGATGGGCTACGACTCTATTCAGCTACAGTCGGTGTGATTCTGCTTGATTCAGCTCAATTAGGTACTTTTCGGCACTATACGGCTCTTTTCAGCTGTATTCACCTCCATTCAGCTCTATCCGTCTCTATTCAGTCTATTCGACTCTACTCTTTTCCAATCTATTCCATTCTTTATATTCTGCTCTAATCTCTTCTATTCTACTCTAGTCTATTCTACCCTCCCCTCCCCTTCTCTAATCTATACGTTTTGATTCGATTTTACGAAGTTAACGTGATTCGGATCGATTTGGCTCTCTTCGGCTCAATTAGGCTCCATTTGGCTCGTTTTGGATTGAATCGCTTCGATTCTGCTCGAATCGGCCTTATTGGCCCTATTCTGCTCTATTTGACTCTTTTCTACTCTATTCATCTCTATTTCACTCCATTCTATTCATTCCACACCGTTCTACACTACTCTATTCTGCTCTACCTACCCTACTCTAACTCTAATCGATTCAACGCGATTCCTCTCCTTTTGTCTGCGTTCGGCACTATTCAGTTCTATTCGACTCTATTCGACTCTATTGTACTCTAGTCTACTCGTTTGTACTCTAGTCTACTCTTAGCTGATGTATTCTATAGTATGGTTTCTATCCTGTTCTATTCTACTCTATTCTACCGTACCTTATGCTACCCAACTCTAATCTAGTCTCATCCATTTGATTGGATACGATTCGACCCATTTCGACGCGATTCGGCTCGATTTGGCTCTATTCTCACTCTATTCCCCTCTACTGTACTCTAGTCTACTCTTTTCTGTATTCTTTCTGTATTGTTCTGTTCTCTTCTATTCTGTTTTATTCTATTCTACTCTACTCTATTCTACCCAACCCTACCATACCCGAACCTCCCCTACTCTAATCTATTCAATTCCATATGATGAATTTTGACCCAATTCGGGTCATATCGTTTAGATTCGTGTCCATTTGGATCGAATAGTGTCGATTCAGCTTCATTCGGCTCCATTAGGCTCGATTCACTGGATTCGGCTCAGTTTGGCTTGATTTGGCTCAATTCCGCTCGATTCGGCCCTCTTCGGCACTATTTAGCTCTGTTTGGATCTTTTCTACTCTCTTCGACTCCATTCGATTTCATCGCACCCCATTCTACTCCATTCTACACTATTCTACTCTACTGTACTCTAATTTCCTGTAATTGATTCGATGGGATTCGACGTGATTTGTCTTGTTTCGTCTCCATTCGGCTCGATTTGACTCTATTCGACTCTGTTTGCTCTACTCTCCTCTACTTTTTTCTACCCCATTCTATTGTATTCTTTCTCTTCTGTTCTACTGTGTTCCATTCTATTCTTCTCTATTCTATCCTACCCTACTCTAATCTGTTCTACTTGAGTCGTTTCCACGCATTTCGATGCGATTCGGCTCAAATCGGCTCCATTCCACTCCACTCATCCCCATTCAGTTCAAATCTGTTCGATTCGGCTCTAATCGGCTCCATTTGGCTCTAGTAAGTTCTATTCGGCTCTAATAGGCTCTATTCAGCTCTATTCTCCTCTATTAGACTCTACTCAACTCTATTATCTCTTTTCGACTCCATTCGACTCCATTCTACAGCATTCTACTCCATCATACTCTATTCTCTATTCTATTGTCTTGTACTTTATGCGACTCTAAACAAAAATGTGTTTTTTAGAGTAGTAGTCTATTCTAATCGATTGGATTGGATTTGACTTGAATCGATGGGATTCAATGCAATCCGACGGGATTCGAAGCGACACGGCACGATTCCGCGGGATTCGGCATGATTCGTCTTGATTTCTATCGTTTCGGCTCTTTTTGGCTCTTTCTGGCTCTATTCGTTAATATGGAACTCTATTCTACTCTACTCTTCTATACTCTACACTACTCGACCCTATTCTATTCTTTCAGTTCTCTTCTGTTCTTTTCTACTGCATTCTATTCTACCCTACCCTACCCTACCTTACCCTACTGTAATCTGTTCGATTCTATGTGACACACTTGAAAGAGATCCGACCTGATTTAGGTCGTATCGGTTCGATTCAGCTCCTTTTCCTCCATTAGATTCAAGTCGGTTCTACTCGGCTCTTTTCCGCTCTATTTGGCTCTGTTCAGCAGTATTCGACTCTATTTGTCTCGAGTCTACTCTACCCTACTTTTCTCTACTCTACTGTTTTCTTTCAGTTCTGTCGTAGTCTACCCTACCCTAACCTTACCCGCCCTACACTAATCTATTTGATTCGGTTCAACACATTTCAACGCGATTCGATATGTTTCATCTTGATTCACCTCGAATTTGGTCGATTCGGGTGTATTCAGCTCTGTTCGGCTCTTTTCGGCTCTATTCACCTCTATTCAACTCTATTTCACTCTCTTCTACTCTACTTAATTCTATTCTATTCTTTCTGTTGTGTTCTCTTCTCTTCTCTTCTAAACCTCTCCTACCCTACCCCCCTCTACTCTAATCTATTCAATTCACTTCAATGCATTTCGACGCGATTCCATGTGATTAGGCTTGAATCGGCTCCATTTAGCTCTATTTGACTTGAATCGGGTCGATTCGGCTCAATTCAGCATAGTTAGGCTCGATTCAACCTTCTTCAGCCCTTTTTGGCTCTATTCAGCTCTTTTCTACTTTAATCGTCTCTATTTGGCTCCATTCGACTCCGTTCCACACGATTCGACTCCATTCTACTGCATTCTGCACTATTCTATTCTCTTCTACCCTACCCTACTCTTATCGATTTTAATCAATTTGATTCATTACGATTTGTCTCATTTCCTCTCCATCTGACTCGATTCAGCTTGAATTGGATCTATTCATCTATAGTCGGCACTGCTCGACTCTGACTATTCGACTCTGCTCAACTCTACTCCATTCTACTCTTTGTGTTCTCCTCTATTCTATTCTACTCTGCCCTAACCTACCGAATCCCAGCCTAACCTACACTACTCTAATCTATTCAATTTAATTGGATTCCATTCAATTCCATACCATTCTGCTCTATTTGACACAGTTCAATGTTATTCGGTGAGATTCCATGAGATTCGATGGGTTTTGGTTGGATTTCATGGGATTCAATGAAATTGGATGCAATAGGATGCGATTAGTTGTGATTTGGCTCAGTTTGGCCCGGTTCATTTTTTTGTCTCTATTTGGCTTGTTTCAGCTCCATTCGGCTACATTCAGCTCGAATCTGGTTGATTCGACTCGATTCGGCTCGATTTGGCTTGATTCGGCTGGATTTGGCCTTATGGGGCCCTGTTCGGCGCTATTCAGCTCTATTCCACTCTTTTCTGCTCTATTCATCTCTATTCGACTCCATTCGACTCCATTCCACACCATTCTATTCCATTCTACACTATCCTATTCTACAGAACCTTACCCCACCGTACCCTATCCTAATCTATTCTATTCTGTTGTATCCTATTCTCTTTTTCTATTTTCCCTCTTCCATCCCATGCTACTCTACCATACCCTACACTAAACTAACCTACCCTGACCTATGCTGTTCTATTCTATTTTCTCTGTTCCACCGTATGCTACCCTACCCTACGGTACCCGACCGTACCGTACCCTACTACTACTTAGGAGTACTCAATAAGGGTAGTAATTAAGGGTACTAGTTAGGGCAAGGGTACTATTTCAGGCTACTAGTTCATGCCAGGGTACTTGTTAAGGGTACTAGTTAAGCTAAGGTTTATTCGTTAATGGTACTAGTTAATGCCAGGGTAATAGTTAAGGGTACTTGTTAAGGCACTGGTACTTGTTCAGGGTACTGTTGGAGACAAGGGTCGTATTTAAGACCACTACTTAAGGCAAGGCTACTAGTTAGGGGTGCTAGTTAAGGCCAGGGTACTAGTTAAGGTAAGGCTACTAGATACGGCTACTAGTTAAGGCAAGGCTACTAGTTTAGGGAACAAACTCAGGGTACTTGTCAAGGCAAGGGTACTGTCCAAGGCTAGTTGTCTAGGCTACTGATCTATGCCCCTAGTCTAGCTGACTAGTCCAGCTTATTAGTCTAAGCTACTACTCTAGCCTTTTCTTGTCTACTGTACCATAGTCTACCTTCATCTACCCCATCCTAAAATACCGTACCGTACCCTATTCTATTCTAATCTATTCGATTTGATTCGATTCAAAGCATTTCGATGCAATTGGACGCGATCGTGCTTGAATCGGCTCGATTCGGCACCATCAGCTCCATTCAGCTTGATTCTGCTCCTTTCAACTCGATTTAACTCAGTGCAGCCTTATTCGGCCCTACTCAGCTCGATTCGACTGTTTTCTACTCTGTCTCTAGTCAACCCCATTTGGCTCCATTCTATTCCTTTCTACACTATTCTACTCTATTCTTTTCTACCCTACCCTACCCTACCCTCCTCTAATCTATTCTAACGGATTCGATTCGACGCGGTTCGAAGCAATTCGACACGATTCATCTTGTTTTGTTTCCATTTGGCTCAATTCGGCTCGAATTGTCTCTATTCAGCTATATACTGCACTATTTGTCTCTATTCGACTCAATTCTACTCTACTCTTCTCTACTTTTCTTTGCTCTACTCTACTGTACTATATTCTATTCTTTCTCTTCAGTACTGTTCTATTCTATTCTACCCTCCGCTCCCCTCCCCTCCCCTTCTCTAAGCTGTTTGATTCGATTTTATTTGACACATTTCCACGCGATTCGAAGTGATTAGGCTTGAATCAGCTCAATTCGGTTCGAATCGGCTCCATTCAGCTCGATTTCGCTCCATTCATCTCGATTTGGCTCAGATTGTGTCGATTCTGCTCCATTAGGCCTTCTTTGGTCCTATTCGGCCCTATCCTGCTCTATTCCACTGTTTTCTACTCTATTCATCTCTATCCGTCTCTATTCGACTCCTTTCAACTCCATTCTATTCCATTCCACACCATTCTCTCCTATTCTCTTGTACTCTGTTCTATTCTACCCTACCCTACCCTACTGCACCCCACCCAGAACTACCCTACTTTAATCTATTCAATTCAGTTCGACGTGATTTGATGGGATTCGACGGAATTTGACGAGATCTGAAGGGATTCAATGGGATTGGAAGACATTTGAAGAGATTCCATGCGACTCGACGTGATTCAGCAGGATTCTATGAGATTCGATGTAATTCGAAGTTAATCGATGTGATACGAAGCGATTCGGCGTGATTCGATGACATTCGACGTAATTTGACGCGATTCAACCCGATTTGACCCAAAGTGATGTGATTCGATGTGATTCGATGGGCTACGACTCTATTCAGCTACAGTCGGTGTGATTCTGCTTGATTCAGCTCAATTAGGTACTTTTCGGCACTATACGGCTCTTTTCAGCTGTATTCACCTCCATTCAGCTCTATCCGTCTCTATTCAGTCTATTCGACTCTACTCTTTTCCAATCTATTCCATTCTTTATATTCTGCTCTAATCTCTTCTATTCTACTCTAGTCTATTCTACCCTCCCCTCCCCTTCTCTAATCTATACGTTTTGATTCGATTTTACGAAGTTAACGTGATTCGGATCGATTTGGCTCTCTTCGGCTCAATTAGGCTCCATTTGGCTCGTTTTGGATTGAATCGCTTCGATTCTGCTCGAATCGGCCTTATTGGCCCTATTCTGCTCTATTTGACTCTTTTCTACTCTATTCATCTCTATTTCACTCCATTCTATTCATTCCACACCGTTCTACACTACTCTATTCTGCTCTACCTACCCTACTCTAACTCTAATCGATTCAACGCGATTCCTCTCCTTTTGTCTGCATTCGGCACTATTCAGTTCTATTCGACTCTATTCGACTCTATTGTACTCTAGTCTACTCGTTTGTACTCTAGTCTACTCTTAGCTGATGTATTCTATAGTACGGTTTCTATCCTGTTCTATTCTACTCTATTCTACCGTACCTTAGGCTACCCAACTCTAATCTAGTCTCATCCATTTGATTGGATACGATTCGACCCATTTCGACGCGATTCGGCTCGATTTGGCTCTATTCTCACTCTATTCCCCTCTACTGTACTCTAGTCTACTCTTTTCTGTATTCTTTCTGTATTGTTCTGTTCTCTTCTATTCTGTTTTATTCTATTCTACTCTACTCTATTCTACCCAACCCTACCATACCCGAACCTCCCCTACTCTAATCTATTCAATTCCATACGATGAATTTTGACCCAATTCGGGTCATATCCTTTAGATTCGTGTCCATTTGGATCGAATAGTGTCGATTCAGCTTCATTCGGCTCCATTAGGCTCGATTCACTGGATTCGGCTCAGTTTGGCTTGATTTGGCTCAATTCCGCTCGATTCGGCCCTCTTCGGCACTATTTAGCTCTGTTTGGATCTTTTCTACTCTCTTCGACTCCATTCGATTTCATCGCACCCCATTCTACTCCATTCTACACTATTCTACTCTACTGTACTCTAATTTCCTGTAATTGATTCGATGGGATTCGACGTGATTTGTCTTGTTTCGTCTCCATTCGGCTCGATTTGACTCTATTCGACTCTGTTTGCTCTACTCTCCTCTACTTTTTTCTACCCCATTCTATTGTATTCTTTCTCTTCTGTTCTACTGTGTTCCATTCTATTCTTCTCTATTCTATCCTACCCTACTCTAATCTGTTCTACTTGAGTCGTTTCCACGCATTTCGATGCGATTCGGCTCAAATCGGCTCCATTCCACTCCACTCATCCCCATTCAGTTCAAATCTGTTCGATTCGGCTCTAATCGGCTCCATTTGGCTCTAGTAAGTTCTATTCGGCTCTAATAGGCTCTATTCAGCTCTATTCTCCTCTATTAGACTCTACTCAACTCTATTATCTCTTTTCGACTCCATTCGACTCCATTCTACAGCATTCTACTCCATCATACTCTATTCTCTATTCTATTGTCTTGTACTTTATGCGACTCTAAACAAAAATGTGTTTTTTAGAGTAGTAGTCTATTCTAATCGATTGGATTGGATTTGACTTGAATCGATGGGATTCAATGCAATCCGACGGGATTCGAAGCGATACGGCACGATTCCGCGGGATTCGGCACGATTCGTCTTGATTTCTATCGTTTCGGCTCTTTTTGGCTCTTTCTGGCTCTATTCGTTAATATGGAACTCTATTCTACTCTACTCTTCTATACTCTACACTAATCGACCCTATTCTATTCTTTCAGTTCTCTTCTGTTCTTTTCTACTGCATTCTATTCTACCCTACCCTACCCTACCTTACCCTACCGTAATCTGTTCGATTCTATGTGACACACTTGAAAGAGATTCGACCTGATTTAGGTCGTATCGGTTCGATTCAGCTCCTTTTCCTCCATTAGATTCAAGTCGGTTCTACTCGGCTCTTTTCCGCTCTATTTGGCTCTGTTCAGCAGTATTCGACTCTATTTGTCTCTAGTCTACTCTACCCTACTTTTCTCTACTCTACTGTTTTCTTTCAGTTCTGTCGTAGTCTACCCTACCCTAACCTTACCCGCCCTACACTAATCTATTTGATTCGATTCAACACATTTCAACGCGATTCGACATGTTTCATCTTGATTCACCTCGAATTTGGTCGATTCGGGTGTATTCAGCTCTGTTCGGCTCTTTTCGGCTCTATTCACCTCTATTCAACTCTATTTCACTCTCTTCTACTCTACTTAATTCTATTCTATTCTTTCTGTTGTGTTCTCTTCTCTTCTCTTCTAAACCTCTCCTACCCTACCCCCCTCTACTCTAATCTGTTCAATTCACTTCAATGCATTTCGACGCGATTCCATGTGATTAGGCTTGAATCGGCTCCATTTAGCTCTATTTGACTTGAATCGGGTCGATTCGGCTCAATTCAGCATAGTTAGGCTCGATTCAACCTTCTTCAGCCCTTTTTGGCTCTATTCAGCTCTTTTCTACTTTAATCGTCTCTATTTGGCTCCATTCGACTCCGTTCCACATGATTCGACTCCATTCTACTGCATTCTGCACTATTCTATTCTCTTCTACCCTACCCTACTCTTATCGATTTTAATCAATTTGATTCATTACGATTTGTCTCATTTCCTCTCCATTTGACTCGATTCAGCTTGAATTGGATCTATTCATCTATAGTTGGCACTGCTCGACTCTGACTATTCGACTCTGCTCAACTCTACTCCATTCTACTCTTTGTGTTCTCCTCTATTCTATTCTACTCTGCCCTAACCTACCGAATCCCAGCCTAACCTACACTACTCTAATCTATTCAATTTAATTGGATTCCATTCAATTCCATACCATTCTGCTCTATTTGACACAGTTCAATGTTATTCGGTGAGATTCCATGAGATTCGATGGGTTTTGGTTGGATTTCATGGGATTCAATGAAATTGGATGCAATAGGATGCGATTAGTTGTGATTTGGCTCAGTTTGGCCCGGTTCATTTTTTTGTCTCTATTTGGCTTGTTTCAGCTCCATTCGGCTACATTCAGCTCGAATCTGGTTGATTCGACTCGATTCGGCTGGATTTGGCTGGATTCGGCTGGATTTGGCCGTATGGGGCCCTGTTCGGCGCTATTCAGCTCTATTCCACTCTTTTCTGCTCTATTCATCTCTATTCGACTCCATTCGACTCCATTCCACACCATTCTATTCCATTCTACACTATCCTATTCTACAGAACCCTACCCCACCGTACCCTATCCTAATCTATTCTATTCTGTTGTATCCTATTCTCTTTTTCTATTTTCCCTCTTCCATCCCATGCTACTCTACCATACCCTACACTAAACTAACCTACCCTGACCTATGCTGTTCTATTCTATTTTCTCTGTTCCACCGTATGCTACCCTACCCTACGGTACCCGACCGTACCGTACCCTACTACTACTTAGGAGTACTCAATAAGGGTAGTAATTAAGGGTACTAGTTAGGGCAAGGGTACTATTTCAGGCTACTAGTTCATGCCAGGGTACTTGTTAAGGGTACTAGTTAAGCTAAGGTTTATTCGTTAATGGTACTAGTTAATGCCAGGGTAATAGTTAAGGGTACTTGTTAAGGCACTGGTACTTGTTGAGGGTACTGTTTGAGACAAGGGTCGTATTTAAGACCACTACTTAAGGCAAGGCTACTAGTTAGGGGTGCTAGTTAAGGCCAGGGTACTAGTTAAGGTAAGGCTACTAGATAAGGCTACTAGTTAAGGCAAGGCTACTAGTTTAGGGAACAAACTCAGGGTACTTGTCAAGGCAAGGGTACTGTCCAAGGCTAGTTGTCTAGGCTACTGATCTATGCCCCTAGTCTAGCTGACTAGTCCAGCTTATTAGTCTAAGCTACTACTCTAGCCTTTTCTTGTCTACTGTACCATAGTCTACCTTCATCTACCCCATCCTAAAATACCGTACCGTACCCTATTCTATTCTAATCTATTCGATTTGATTCGATTCAAAGCATTTCGATGCAATTGGACGCGATCGTGCTTGAATCGGCTCGATTCGGCACCATCAGCTCCATTCAGCTTGATTCTGCTCCTTTCAACTCGATTTAACTCAGTGCAGCCTTATTCGGCCCTACTCAGCTCGATTCGACTGTTTTCTACTCTGTCTCTAGTCAACCCCATTTGGCTCCATTCTATTCCTTTCTACACTATTCTACTCTATTCTTTTCTACCCTACCCTACCCTACCCTCCTCTAATCTATTCTAACGGATTCGATTCGACGCGGTTCGAAGCAATTCGACACGATTCATCTTGTTTTGTTTCCATTTGGCTCAATTCGGCTCGAATTGTCTCTATTCAGCTATATACTGCACTATTTGTCTCTATTCGACTCAATTCTACTCTACTCTTCTCTACTTTTCTTTGCTCTACTCTACTGTACTATATTCTATTCTTTCTCTTCAGTACTGTTCTATTCTATTCTACCCTCCGCTCCCCTCCCCTCCCCTTCTCTAAGCTGTTTGATTCGATTTTATTTGACACATTTCCACGCGATTCGAAGTGATTAGGCTTGAATCAGCTCAATTCGGTTCGAATCGGCTCCATTCAGCTCGATTTCGCTCCATTCATCTCGATTTGGCTCAGATTGTGTCGATTCTGCTCCATTAGGCCTTCTTTGGTCCTATTCGGCCCTATCCTGCTCTATTCCACTGTTTTCTACTCTATTCATCTCTATCCGTCTCTATTCGACTCCTTTCAACTCCATTCTATTCCATTCCACACCATTCTCTCCTATTCTCTTGTACTCTGTTCTATTCTACCCTACCCTACCCTACTGCACCCCACCCAGAACTACCCTACTTTAATCTATTCAATTCAGTTCGACGTGATTTGATGGGATTCGACGGAATTTGACGAGATCTGAAGGGATTCAATGGGATTGGAAGACATTTGAAGAGATTCCATGCGACTCGACGTGATTCAGCAGGATTCTATGAGATTCGATGTAATTCGAAGTTAATCGATGTGATACGAAGCGATTCGGCGTGATTCGATGACATTCGACGTAATTTGACGCGATTCAACCCGATTTGACCCAAAGTGATGTGATTCGATGTGATTCGATGGGCTACGACTCTATTCAGCTACAGTCGGTGTGATTCTGCTTGATTCAGCTCAATTAGGTACTTTTCGGCACTATACGGCTCTTTTCAGCTGTATTCACCTCCATTCAGCTCTATCCGTCTCTATTCAGTCTATTCGACTCTACTCTTTTCCAATCTATTCCATTCTTTATATTCTGCTCTAATCTCTTCTATTCTACTCTAGTCTATTCTACCCTCCCCTCCCCTTCTCTAATCTATACGTTTTGATTCGATTTTACGAAGTTAACGTGATTCGGATCGATTTGGCTCTCTTCGGCTCAATTAGGCTCCATTTGGCTCGTTTTGGATTGAATCGCTTCGATTCTGCTCGAATCGGCCTTATTGGCCCTATTCTGCTCTATTTGACTCTTTTCTACTCTATTCATCTCTATTTCACTCCATTCTATTCATTCCACACCGTTCTACACTACTCTATTCTGCTCTACCTACCCTACTCTAACTCTAATCGATTCAACGCGATTCCTCTCCTTTTGTCTGCATTCGGCACTATTCAGTTCTATTCGACTCTATTCGACTCTATTGTACTCTAGTCTACTCTTAGCTGATGTATTCTATAGTATGGTTTCTATCCTGTTCTATTCTACTCTATTCTACCGTACCTTATGCTACCCAACTCTAATCTAGTCTCATCCATTTGATTGGATACGATTCGACCCATTTCGACGCGATTCGGCTCGATTTGGCTCTATTCTCACTCTATTCCCCTCTACTGTACTCTAGTCTACTCTTTTCTGTATTCTTTCTGTATTGTTCTGTTCTCTTCTATTCTGTTTTATTCTATTCTACTCTACTCTATTCTACCCAACCCTACCATACCCGAACCTCCCCTACTCTAATCTATTCAATTCCATATGATGAATTTTGACCCAATTCGGGTCATATCCTTTAGATTCGTGTCCATTTGGATCGAATAGTGTCGATTCAGCTTCATTCGGCTCCATTAGGCTCGATTCACTGGATTCGGCTCAGTTTGGCTTGATTTGGCTCAATTCCGCTCGATTCGGCCCTCTTCGGCACTATTTAGCTCTGTTTGGATCTTTTCTACTCTCTTCGACTCCATTCGATTTCATCGCACCCCATTCTACTCCATTCTACACTATTCTACTCTACTGTACTCTAATTTACTGTAATTGATTCGATGGGATTCGACGTGATTTGTCTTGTTTCGTCTCCATTCGGCTCGATTTGACTCTATTCGACTCTGTTTGCTCTACTCTCCTCTACTTTTTTCTACCCCATTCTATTGTATTCTTTCTCTTCTGTTCTACTGTGTTCCATTCTATTCTTCTCTATTCTATCCTACCCTACTCTAATCTGTTCTACTTGAGTCGTTTCCACGCATTTCGATGCGATTCGGCTCAAATCGGCTCCATTCCACTCCACTCATCCCCATTCAGTTCAAATCTGTTCGATTCGGCTCTAATCGGCTCCATTTGGCTCTAGTAAGTTCTATTCGGCTCTAATAGGCTCTATTCAGCTCTATTCTCCTCTACTAGACTCTACTCAACTCTATTATCTCTTTTCGACTCCATTCGACTCCATTCTACAGCATTCTACTCCATCATACTCTATTCTCTATTCTATTGTCTTGTACTTTATGCGACTCTAAACAAAAATGTGTTTTTTAGAGTAGTAGTCTATTCTAATCGATTGGATTGGATTTGACTTGAATCGATGGGATTCAATGCAATCCGACGGGATTCGAAGCGACACGGCACGATTCCGCGGGATTCGGCACGATTCGTCTTGATTTCTATCGTTTCGGCTCTTTTTGGCTCTTTCTGGCTCTATTCGTTAATATGGAACTCTATTCTACTCTACTCTTCTATACTCTACACTACTCGACCCTATTCTATTCTTTCAGTTCTCTTCTGTTCTTTTCTACTGCATTCTATTCTACCCTACCCTACCCTACCTTACCCTACTGTAATCTGTTCAATTCTATGTGACACACTTGAAAGAGATCCGACCTGATTTAGGTCGTATCGGTTCGATTCAGCTCCTTTTCCTCCATTAGATTCAAGTCGGTTCTACTCGGCTCTTTTCCGCTCTATTTGGCTCTGTTCAGCAGTATTCGACTCTATTTGTCTCTAGTCTACTCTACCCTACTTTTCTCTACTCTACTGTTTTCTTTCAGTTCTGTCGTAGTCTACCCTACCCTAACCTTACCCGCCCTACACTAATCTATTTGATTCGGTTCAACACATTTCAACGCGATTCGACATGTTTCATCTTGATTCACCTCGAATTTGGTCGATTCGGGTGTATTCAGCTCTGTTCGGCTCTTTTCGGCTCTATTCACCTCTATTCAACTCTATTTCACTCTCTTCTACTCTACTTAATTCTATTCTATTCTTTCTGTTGTGTTCTCTTCTCTTCTCTTCTAAACCTCTCCTACCCTACCCCCCTCTACTCTAATCTATTCAATTCACTTCAATGCATTTCGACGCGATTCCATGTGATTAGGCTTGAATCGGCTCCATTTAGCTCTATTTGACTTGAATCGGGTCGATTCGGCTCAATTCAGCATAGTTAGGCTCGATTCAACCTTCTTCAGCCCTTTTTGGCTCTATTCAGCTCTTTTCTACTTTAATCGTCTCTATTTGGCTCCATTCGACTCCGTTCCACACGATTCGACTCCATTCTACTGCATTCTGCACTATTCTATTCTCTTCTACCCTACCCTACTCTTATCGATTTTAATCAATTTGATTCATTACGATTTGTCTCATTTCCTCTCCATTTGACTCGATTCAGCTTGAATTGGATCTATTCATCTATAGTCGGCACTGCTCGACTCTGACTATTCGACTCTGCTCAACTCTACTCCATTCTACTCTTTGTGTTCTCCTCTATTCTATTCTACTCTGCCCTAACCTACCGAATCCCAGCCTAACCTACACTACTCTAATCTATTCAATTTAATTGGATTCCATTCAATTCCATACCATTCTGCTCCATTTGACACAGTTCAATGTTATTCGGTGAGATTCCATGAGATTCGATGGGTTTTGGTTGGATTTCATGGGATTCAATGAAATTGGATGCAATAGGATGCGATTAGTTGTGATTTGGCTCAGTTTGGCCCGGTTCATTTTTTTGTCTCTATTTGGCTTGTTTCAGCTCCATTCGGCTACATTCAGCTCGAATCTGGTTGATTCGACTCGATTCGGCTCGATTTGGCTGGATTCGGCTGGATTTGGCCGTATGGGGCCCTGTTCGACGCTATTCAGCTCTATTCCACTCTTTTCTGCTCTATTCATCTCTATTCGACTCCATTCGACTCCATTCCACACCATTCTATTCCATTCTACACTATCCTATTCTACAGAACCCTACCCCACCGTACCCTATCCTAATCTATTCTATTCTGTTGTATCCTATTCTCTTTTTCTATTTTCCCTCTTCCATCCCATGCTACTCTACCATACCCTACACTAAACTAACCTACCCTGACCTATGCTGTTCTATTCTATTTTCTCTGTTCCACCGTATGCTACCCTACCCTACGGTACCCGACCGTACCGTACCCTACTACTACTTAGGAGTACTCAATAAGGGTAGTAATTAAGGGTACTAGTTAGGGCAAGGGTACTATTTCAGGCTACTAGTTCATGCCAGGGCACTTGTTAAGGGTACTAGTTAAGCTAAGGTTTATTCGTTAATGGTACTAGTTAATGCCAGGGTAATAGTTAAGGGTACTTGTTAAGGCACTGGTACTTGTTGAGGGTACTGTTGGAGACAAGGGTCGTATTTAAGACCACTACTTAAGGCAAGGCTACTAGTTAGGGGTGCTAGTTAAGGCCAGGGTACTAGTTAAGGTAAGGCTACTAGATAAGGCTACTAGTTAAGGCAAGGCTACTAGTTTAGGGAACAAACTCAGGGTACTTGTCAAGGCAAGGGTACTGTCCAAGGCTAGTTGTCTAGGCTACTGATCTATGCCCCTAGTCTAGCTGACTAGTCCAGCTTATTAGTCTAAGCTACTACTCTAGCCTTTTCTTGTCTACTGTACCATAGTCTACCTTCATCTACCCCATCCTAAAATACCGTACCGTACCCTATTCTATTCTAATCTATTCGATTTGATTCGATTCAAAGCATTTCGATGCAATTGGACGCGATCGTGCTTGAATCGGCTCGATTCGGCACCATCAGCTCCATTCAGCTTGATTCTGCTCCTTTCAACTCGATTTAACTCAGTGCAGCCTTATTCGGCCCTACTCAGCTCGATTCGACTGTTTTCTACTCTGTCTCTAGTCAACCCCATTTGGCTCCATTCTATTCCTTTCTACACTATTCTACTCTATTCTTTTCTACCCTACCCTACCCTACCCTCCTCTAATCTATTCTAACGGATTCGATTCGACGCGGTTCGAAGCAATTCGACACGATTCATCTTGTTTTGTTTCCATTTGGCTCAATTCGGCTCGAATTGTCTCTATTCAGCTATATACTGCACTATTTGTCTCTATTCGACTCAATTCTACTCTACTCTTCTCTACTTTTCTTTGCTCTACTCTACTGTACTATATTCTATTCTTTCTCTTCAGTACTGTTCTATTCTACCCTCCGCTCCCCTCCCCTCCCCTTCTCTAAGCTGTTTGATTCGATTTTATTTGACACATTTCCACGCGATTCGAAGTGATTAGGCTTGAATCAGCTCAATTCGGTTCGAATCGGCTCCATTCAGCTCGATTTCGCTCCATTCATCTCGATTTGGCTCAGATTGTGTCGATTCTGCTCCATTAGGCCTTCTTTGGTCCTATTCGGCCCTATCCTGCTCTATTCCACTGTTTTCTACTCTATTCATCTCTATCCGTCTCTATTCGACTCCTTTCAACTCCATTCTATTCCATTCCACACCATTCTCTCCTATTCTCTTGTACTCTGTTCTATTCTACCCTACCCTACCCTACTGCACCCCACCCAGAACTACCCTACTTTAATCTATTCAATTCAGTTCGACGTGATTTGATGGGATTCGACGGAATTTGACGAGATCTGAAGGGATTCAATGGGATTGGAAGACATTTGAAGAGATTCCATGCGACTCGACGTGATTCAGCAGGATTCTATGAGATTCGATGTAATTCGAAGTTAATCGATGTGATACGAAGCGATTCGGCGTGATTCGATGACATTCGACGTAATTTGACGCGATTCAACCCGATTTGACCCAAAGTGATGTGATTCGATGTGATTCGATGGGCTACGACTCTATTCAGCTACAGTCGGTGTGATTCTGCTTGATTCAGCTCAATTAGGTACTTTTCGGCACTATACGGCTCTTTTCAGCTGTATTCACCTCCATTCAGCTCTATCCGTCTCTATTCAGTCTATTCGACTCTACTCTTTTCCAATCTATTCCATTCTTTATATTCTGCTCTAATCTCTTCTATTCTACTCTAGTCTATTCTACCCTCCCCTCCCCTTCTCTAATCTATACGTTTTGATTCGATTTTACGAAGTTAACGTGATTCGGATCGATTTGGCTCTCTTCGGCTCAATTAGGCTCCATTTGGCTCGTTTTGGATTGAATCGCTTCGATTCTGCTCGAATCGGCCTTATTGGCCCTATTCTGCTCTATTTGACTCTTTTCTACTCTATTCATCTCTATTTCACTCCATTCTATTCATTCCACACCGTTCTACACTACTCTATTCTGCTCTACCTACCCTACTCTAACTCTAATCGATTCAACGCGATTCCTCTCCTTTTGTCTGCATTCGGCACTATTCAGTTCTATTCGACTCTATTCGACTCTATTGTACTCTAGTCTACTCGTTTGTACTCTAGTCTACTCTTAGCTGATGTATTCTATTGTATGGTTTCTATCCTGTTCTATTCTACTCTATTCTACCGTACCTTATGCTACCCAACTCTAATCTATTCTCATCCATTTGATTGGATACGATTCGACCCATTTCGACGCGATTCGGCTCGATTTGGCTCTATTCTCACTCTATTCCCCTCTACTGTACTCTAGTCTACTCTTTTCTGTATTCTTTCTGTATTGTTCTGTTCTCTTCTATTCTGTTTTATTCTATTCTACTCTACTCTATTCTACCCAACCCTACCATACCCGAACCTCCCCTACTCTAATCTATTCAATTCCATATGATGAATTTTGACCCAATTCGGGTCATATCCTTTAGATTCGTGTCCATTTGGATCGAATAGTGTCGATTCAGCTTCATTCGGCTCCATTAGGCTCGATTCACTGGATTCGGCTCAGTTTGGCTTGATTTGGCTCAATTCCGCTCGATTCGGCCCTCTTCGGCACTATTTAGCTCTGTTTGGATCTTTTCTACTCTCTTCGACTCCATTCGATTTCATCGCACCCCATTCTACTCCATTCTACACTATTCTACTCTACTGTACTCTAATTTCCTGTAATTGATTCGATGGGATTCGACGTGATTTGTCTTGTTTCGTCTCCATTCGGCTCGATTTGACTCTATTCGACTCTGTTTGCTCTACTCTCCTCTACTTTTTTCTACCCCATTCTATTGTATTCTTTCTCTTCTGTTCTACTGTGTTCCATTCTATTCTTCTCTATTCTATCCTACCCTACTCTAATCTGTTCTACTTGAGTCGTTTCCACGCATTTCGATGCGATTCGGCTCAAATCGGCTCCATTCCACTCCACTCATCCCCATTCAGTTCAAATCTGTTCGATTCGGCTCTAATCGGCTCCATTTGGCTCTAGTAAGTTCTATTCGGCTCTAATAGGCTCTATTCAGCTCTATTCTCCTCTATTAGATTCTACTCAACTCTATTATCTCTTTTCGACTCCATTCGACTCCATTCTACAGCATTCTACTCCATCATACTCTATTCTCTATTCTATTGTCTTGTACTTTATGCGACTCTAAACAAAAATGTGTTTTTTAGAGTAGTAGTCTATTCTAATCGATTGGATTGGATTTGACTTGAATCGATGGGATTCAATGCAATCCGACGGGATTCGAAGCGACACGGCACGATTCCGCGGGATTCGGCACGATTCGTCTTGATTTCTATCGTTTCGGCTCTTTTTGGCTCTTTCTGGCTCTATTCGTTAATATGGAACTCTATTCTACTCTACTCTTCTATACTCTACACTACTCGACCCTATTCTATTCTTTCAGTTCTCTTCTGTTCTTTTCTACTGCATTCTATTCTACCCTACCCTACCCTACCTTACCCTACTGTAATCTGTTCGATTCTATGTGACACACTTGAAAGAGATTCGACCTGATTTAGGTCGTATCGGTTCGATTCAGCTCCTTTTCCTCCATTAGATTCAAGTCGGTTCTACTCGGCTCTTTTCCGCTCTATTTGGCTCTGTTCAGCAGTATTCGACTCTATTTGTCTCTAGTCTACTCTACCCTACTTTTCTCTACTCTACTGTTTTCTTTCAGTTCTGTCGTAGTCTACCCTACCCTAACCTTACCCGCCCTACACTAATCTATTTGATTCGGTTCAACACATTTCAACGCGATTCGACATGTTTCATCTTGATTCACCTCGAATTTGGTCGATTCGGGTGTATTCAGCTCTGTTCGGCTCTTTTCGGCTCTATTCACCTCTATTCAACTCTATTTCACTCTCTTCTACTCTACTTAATTCTATTCTATTCTTTCTGTTGTGTTCTCTTCTCTTCTCTTCTAAACCTCTCCTACCCTACCCCCCTCTACTCTAATCTATTCAATTCACTTCAATGCATTTCGACGCGATTCCATGTGATTAGGCTTGAATTGGCTCCATTTAGCTCTATTTGACTTGAATCGGGTCGATTCGGCTCAATTCAGCATAGTTAGGCTCGATTCAACCTTCTTCAGCCCTTTTTGGCTCTATTCAGCTCTTTTCTACTTTAATCGTCTCTATTTGGCTCCATTCGACTCCGTTCCACACGATTCGACTCCATTCTACTGCATTCTGCACTATTCTATTCTCTTCTACCCTACCCTACTCTTATCGATTTTAATCAATTTGATTCATTACGATTTGTCTCATTTCCTCTCCATTTGACTCGATTCAGCTTGAATTGGGTCTATTCATCCATAGTCGGCACTGCTCGACTCTGACTATTCGACTCTGCTCAACTCTACTCCATTCTACTCTTTGTGTTCTCCTCTATTCTATTCTACTCTGCCCTAACCTACCGAATCCCAGCCTAACCTACACTACTCTAATCTATTCAATTTAATTGGATTCCATTCAATTCCATACCATTCTGCTCTATTTGACACAGTTCAATGTTATTCGGTGAGATTCCACGAGATTCGATGGGTTTTGGTTGGATTTCATGGGATTCAATGAAATTGGATGCAATAGGATACGATTAGTTGTGATTTGGCTCAGTTTGGCCCGGTTCATTTTTTTGTCTCTATTTGGCTTGTTTCAGCTCCATTCGGCTACATTCAGCTCGAATCTGGTTGATTCGACTCGATTCGGCTCGATTTGGCTGGATTCGGCTGGATTTGGCCGTATGGGGCCCTGTTCGGCGCTATTCAGCTCTATTCCACTCTTTTCTGCTCTATTCATCTCTATTCGACTCCATTCGACTCCATTCCACACCATTCTATTCCATTCTACACTATCCTATTCTACAGAACCCTACCCCACCGTACCCTATCCTAATCTATTCTATTCTGTTGTATCCTATTCTCTTTTTCTATTTTCCCTATTCCATCCCATGCTACTCTACCATACCCTACACTAAACTAACCTACCCTGACCTATGCTGTTCTATTCTATTTTCTCTGTTCCACCGTATGCTACCCTACCCTACGGTACCCGACCGTACCGTACCCTACTACTACTTAGGAGTACTCAATAAGGGTAGTAATTAAGGGTACTAGTTAGGGCAAGGGTACTATTTCAGGCTACTAGTTCATGCCAGGGTACTTGTTAAGGGTACTAGTTAAGCTAAGGTTTATTCGTTAATGGTACTAGTTAATGCCAGGGTAATAGTTAAGGGTACTTGTTAAGGCACTGGTACTTGTTGAGGGTACTGTTTGAGACAAGGGTCGTATTTAAGACCACTACTTAAGGCAAGGCTACTAGTTAGGGGTGCTAGTTAAGGCCAGGGTACTAGTTAAGGTAAGGCTACTAGATAAGGCTACTAGTTAAGGCAAGGCTACTAGTTTAGGGAACAAACTCAGGGTACTTGTCAAGGCAAGGGTACTGTCCAAGGCTAGTTGTCTAGGCTACTGATCTATGCCCCTAGTCTAGCTGACTAGTCCAGCTTATTAGTCTAAGCTACTACTCTAGCCTTTTCTTGTCTACTGTACCATAGTCTACCTTCATCTACCCCATCCTAAAATACCGTACCGTACCCTATTCTATTCTAATCTATTCGATTTGATTCGATTCAAAGCATTTCGATGCAATTGGACGCGATCGTGCTTGAATCGGCTCGATTCGGCACCATCAGCTCCATTCAGCTTGATTCTGCTCGTTTCAACTCGATTTAACTCAGTGCAGCCTTATTCGGCCCTACTCAGCTCGATTCGACTGTTTTCTACTCTGTCTCTAGTCAACCCCATTTGGCTCCATTCTATTCCTTTCTACACTATTCTACTCTATTCTTTTCTACCCTACCCTACCCTCCTCTAATCTATTCTAACGGATTCGATTCGACGCGGTTCGAAGCAATTCGACACGATTCATCTTGTTTTGTTTCCATTTGGCTCAATTCGGCTCGAATTGTCTCTATTCAGCTATATACTGCACTATTTGTCTCTATTCGACTCAATTCTACTCTACTCTTCTCTACTTTTCTTTGCTCTACTCTACTGTACTATATTCTATTCTTTCTCTTCAGTACTGTTCTATTCTACCCTCCGCTCCCCTCCCCTCCCCTTCTCTAAGCTGTTTGATTCGATTTTATTTGACACATTTCCACGCGATTCGAAGTGATTAGGCTTGAATCAGCTCAATTCGGTTCGAATCGGCTCCATTCAGCTCGATTTCGCTCCATTCATCTCGATTTGGCTCAGATTGTGTCGATTCTGCTCCATTAGGCCTTCTTTGGTCCTATTCGGCCCTATCCTGCTCTATTCCACTATTTTCTACTCTATTCATCTCTATCCGTCTCTATTCGACTCCTTTCAACTCCATTCTATTCCATTCCACACCATTCTCTCCTATTCTCTTGTACTCTGTTCTATTCTACCCTACCCTACCCTACTGCACCCCACCCAGAACTACCCTACTTTAATCTATTCAATTCAGTTCGACGTGATTTGATGGGATTCGACGGAATTTGACGAGATCTGAAGGGATTCAATGGGATTCGAAGACATTTGAAGAGATTCCATGCGACTCGACGTGATTCAGCAGGATTCTATGAGATTCGATGTAATTCGAAGTTAATCGATGTGATACGAAGCGATTCGGCGTGATTCGATGACATTCGACGTAATTTGACGCGATTCAACCCGATTTGACCCAAAGTGATGTGATTCGATGTGATTCGATGGGCTACGACTCTATTCAGCTACAGTCGGTGTGATTCTGCTTGATTCAGCTCAATTAGGTACTTTTCGGCACTATACGGCTCTTTTCAGCTGTATTCACCTCCATTCAGCTCTATCCGTCTCTATTCAGTCTATTCGACTCTACTCTTTTCCAATCTATTCCATTCTTTATATTCTGCTCTAATCTCTTCTATTCTACTCTAGTCTATTCTACCCTCCCCTCCCCTTCTCTAATCTATACGTTTTGATTCGATTTTACGAAGTTAACGTGATTCGGATCGATTTGGCTCTCTTCGGCTCAATTAGGCTCCATTTGGCTCGTTTTGGATTGAATCGCTTCGATTCTGCTCGAATCGGCCTTATTGGCCCTATTCTGCTCTATTTGACTCTTTTCTACTCTATTCATCTCTATTTCACTCCATTCTATTCATTCCACACCGTTCTACACTACTCTATTCTGCTCTACCTACCCTACTCTAACTCTAATCGATTCAACGCGATTCCTCTCCTTTTGTCTGCATTCGGCACTATTCAGTTCTATTCGACTCTATTCGACTCTATTGTACTCTAGTCTACTCGTTTGTACTCTAGTCTACTCTTAGCTGATGTATTCTATTGTATGGTTTCTATCCTGTTCTATTCTACTCTATTCTACCGTACCTTATGCTACCCAACTCTAATCTATTCTCATCCATTTGATTGGATACGATTCGACCCATTTCGACGCGATTCGGCTCGATTTGGCTCTATTCTCACTCTATTCCCCTCTACTGTACTCTAGTCTACTCTTTTCTGTATTCTTTCTGTATTGTTCTGTTCTCTTCTATTCTGTTTTATTCTATTCTACTCTACTCTATTCTACCCAACCCTACCATACCCGAACCTCCCCTACTCTAATCTATTCAATTCCATATGATGAATTTTGACCCAATTCGGGTCATATCCTTTAGATTCGTGTCCATTTGGATCGAATAGTGTCGATTCAGCTTCATTCGGCTCCATTAGGCTCGATTCACTGGATTCGGCTCAGTTTGGCTTGATTTGGCTCAATTCCGCTCGATTCGGCCCTCTTCGGCACTATTTAGCTCTGTTTGGATCTTTTCTACTCTCTTCGACTCCATTCGATTTCATCGCACCCCATTCTACTCCATTCTACACTATTCTACTCTACTGTACTCTAATTTCCTGTAATTGATTCGATGGGATTCGACGTGATTTGTCTTGTTTCGTCTCCATTCGGCTCGATTTGACTCTATTCGACTCTGTTTGCTCTACTCTCCTCTACTTTTTTCTACCCCATTCTATTGTATTCTTTCTCTTCTGTTCTACTGTGTTCCATTCTATTCTTCTCTATTCTATCCTACCCTACTCTAATCTGTTCTACTTGAGTCGTTTCCACGCATTTCGATGCGATTCGGCTCAAATCGGCTCCATTCCACTCCACTCATCCCCATTCAGTTCAAATCTGTTCGATTCGGCTCTAATCGGCTCCATTTGGCTCTAGTAAGTTCTATTCGGCTCTAATAGGCTCTATTCAGCTCTATTCTCCTCTATTAGACTCTACTCAACTCTATTATCTCTTTTCGACTCCATTCGACTCCATTCTACAGCATTCTACTCCATCATACTCTATTCTCTATTCTATTGTCTTGTACTTTATGCGACTCTAAACAAAAATGTGTTTTTTAGAGTAGTAGTCTATTCTAATCGATTGGATTGGATTTGACTTGAATCGATGGGATTCAATGCAATCCGACGGGATTCGAAGCGACACGGCACGATTCCGCGGGATTCGGCACGATTCGTCTTGATTTCTATCGTTTCGGCTCTTTTTGGCTCTTTCTGGCTCTATTCGTTAATATGGAACTCTATTCTACTCTACTCTTCTATACTCTACACTACTCGACCCTATTCTATTCTTTCAGTTCTCTTCTGTTCTTTTCTACTGCATTCTATTCTACCCTACCCTACCCTACCTTACCCTACTGTAATCTGTTCGATTCTATGTGACACACTTGAAAGAGATTCGACCTGATTTAGGTCGTATCGGTTCGATTCAGCTCCTTTTCCTCCATTAGATTCAAGTCGGTTCTACTCGGCTCTTTTCCGCTCTATTTGGCTCTGTTCAGCAGTATTCGACTCTATTTGTCTCTAGTCTACTCTACCCTACTTTTCTCTACTCTACTGTTTTCTTTCAGTTCTGTCGTAGTCTACCCTACCCTAACCTTACCCGCCCTACACTAATCTATTTGATTCGGTTCAACACATTTCAACGCGATTCGACATGTTTCATCTTGATTCACCTCGAATTTGGTCGATTCGGGTGTATTCAGCTCTGTTCGGCTCTATTCACCTCTATTCAACTCTATTTCACTCTCTTCTACTCTACTTAATTCTATTCTATTCTTTCTGTTGTGTTCTCTTCTCTTCTCTTCTAAACCTCTCCTACCCTACCCCCCTCTACTCTAATCTATTCAATTCACTTCAATGCATTTCGACGCGATTCCATGTGATTAGGCTTGAATCGGCTCCATTTAGCTCTATTTGACTTGAATCGGGTCGATTCGGCTCAATTCAGCATAGTTAGGCTCGATTCAACCTTCTTCAGCCCTTTTTGGCTCTATTCAGCTCTTTTCTACTTTAATCGTCTCTATTTGGCTCCATTCGACTCCGTTCCACACGATTCGACTCCATTCTACTGCATTCTGCACTATTCTATTCTCTTCTACCCTACCCTACTCTTATCGATTTTAATCAATTTGATTCATTACGATTTGTCTCATTTCCTCTCCATTTGACTCGATTCAGCTTGAATTGGATCTATTCATCTATAGTCGGCACTGCTCGACTCTGACTATTCGACTCTGCTCAACTCTACTCCATTCTACTCTTTGTGTTCTCCTCTATTCTATTCTACTCTGCCCTAACCTACCGAATCCCAGCCTAACCTACACTACTCTAATCTATTCAATTTAATTGCATTCCATTCAATTCAATATCATTCTGCTCTATTTGACACAGTTCAATGTTATTCGGTGAGATTCCATGAGATTCGATGGGTTTTGGTTGGATTTCATGGGATTCAATGAAATTGGATGCAATAGGATGCGATTAGTTGTGATTTGGCTCAGTTTGGCCCGGTTCATTTTTTTGTCTCTATTTGGCTTGTTTCAGCTCCATTCGGCTACATTCAGCTCGAATCTGGTTGATTCGACTCGATTCGGCTCGATTTGGCTGGATTCGGCTGGATTTGGCCGTATGGGGCCCTGTTCGGCGCTATTCAGCTCTATTCCACTCTTTTCTGCTCTATTCATCTCTATTCGACTCCATTCGACTCCATTCCACACCATTCTATTCCATTCTACACTATCCTATTCTACAGAACCCTACCCCACCGTACCCTATCCTAATCTATTCTATTCTGTTGTATCCTATTCTCTTTTTCTATTTTCCCTATTCCATCCCATGCTACTCTACCATACCCTACACTAAACTAACCTACCCTGACCTATGCTGTTCTATTCTATTTTCTCTGTTCCACCGTATGCTACCCTACCCTACGGTACCCGACCGTACCGTACCCTACTACTACTTAGGAGTACTCAATAAGGGTAGTAATTAAGGGTACTAGTTAGGGCAAGGGTACTATTTCAGGCTACTAGTTCATGCCAGGGTACTTGTTAAGGGTACTAGTTAAGCTAAGGTTTATTCGTTAATGGTACTAGTTAATGCCAGGGTAATAGTTAAGGGTACTTGTTAAGGCACTGGTACTTGTTGAGGGTACTGTTGGAGACAAGGGTCGTATTTAAGACCACTACTTAAGGCAAGGCTACTAGTTAGGGGTGCTAGTTAAGGCCAGGGTACTAGTTAAGGTAAGGCTACTAGATAAGGCTACTAGTTAAGGCAAGGCTACTAGTTTAGGGAACAAACTCAGGGTACTTGTCAAGGCAAGGGTACTGTCCAAGGCTAGTTGTCTAGGCTACTGATCTATGCCCCTAGTCTAGCTGACTAGTCCAGCTTATTAGTCTAAGCTACTACTCTAGCCTTTTCTTGTCTACTGTACCATAGTCTACCTTCATCTACCCCATCCTAAAATACCGTACCGTACCCTATTCTATTCTAATCTATTCGATTTGATTCGATTCAAAGCATTTCGATGCAATTGGACGCGATCGTGCTTGAATCGGCTCGATTCGGCACCATCAGCTCCATTCAGCTTGATTCTGCTCGTTTCAACTCGATTTAACTCAGTGCAGCCTTATTCGGCCCTACTCAGCTCGATTCGACTGTTTTCTACTCTGTCTCTAGTCAACCCCATTTGGCTCCATTCTATTCCTTTCTACACTATTCTACTCTATTCTTTTCTACCCTACCCTACCCTACCCTCCTCTAATCTATTCTAACGGATTCGATTCGACGCGGTTCGAAGCAATTCGACACGATTCATCTTGTTTTGTTTCCATTTGGCTCAATTCGGCTCGAATTGTCTCTATTCAGCTATATACTGCACTATTTGTCTCTATTCGACTCAATTCTACTCTACTCTTCTCTACTTTTCTTTGCTCTACTCTACTGTACTATATTCTATTCTTTCTCTTCAGTACTGTTCTATTCTATTCTACCCTCCGCTCCCCTCCCCTCCCCTTCTCTAAGCTGTTTGATTCGATTTTATTTGACACATTTCCACGCGATTCGAAGTGATTAGGCTTGAATCAGCTCAATTCGGTTCGAATCGGCTCCATTCAGCTCGATTTCGCTCCATTCATCTCGATTTGGCTCAGATTGTGTCGATTCTGCTCCATTAGGCCTTCTTTGGTCCTATTCGGCCCTATCCTGCTCTATTCCACTGTTTTCTACTCTATTCATCTCTATCCGTCTCTATTCGACTCCTTTCAACTCCATTCTATTCCATTCCACACCATTCTCTCCTATTCTCTTGTACTCTGTTCTATTCTACCCTACCCTACTGCACCCCACCCAGAACTACCCTACTTTAATCTATTCAATTCAGTTCGACGTGATTTGATGGGATTCGACGGAATTTGACGAGATCTGAAGGGATTCAATGGGATTGGAAGACATTTGAAGAGATTCCATGCGACTCGACGTGATTCAGCAGGATTCTATGAGATTCGATGTAATTCGAAGTTAATCGATGTGATACGAAGCGATTCGGCGTGATTCGATGACATTCGACGTAATTTGACGCGATTCAACCCGATTTGACCCAAAGTGATGTGATTCGATGTGATTCGATGGGCTACGACTCTATTCAGCTACAGTCGGTGTGATTCTGCTTGATTCAGCTCAATTAGGTACTTTTCGGCACTATACGGCTCTTTTCAGCTGTATTCACCTCCATTCAGCTCTATCCGTCTCTATTCAGTCTATTCGACTCTACTCTTTTCCAATCTATTCCATTCTTTATATTCTGCTCTAATCTCTTCTATTCTACTCTAGTCTATTCTACCCTCCCCTCCCCTTCTCTAATCTATACGTTTTGATTCGATTTTACGAAGTTAACGTGATTCGGATCGATTTGGCTCTCTTCGGCTCAATTAGGCTCCATTTGGCTCGTTTTGGATCGAATCGCTTCGATTCTGCTCGAATCGGCCTTATTGGCCCTATTCTGCTCTATTTGACTCTTTTCTACTCTATTCATCTCTATTTCACTCCATTCTATTCATTCCACACCGTTCTACACTACTCTATTCTGCTCTACCTACCCTACTCTAACTCTAATCGATTCAACGCGATTCCTCTCCTTTTGTCTGCATTCGGCACTATTCAGTTCTATTCGACTCTATTCGACTCTATTGTACTCTAGTCTACTCGTTTGTACTCTAGTCTACTCTTAGCTGATGTATTCTATAGTATGGTTTCTATCCTGTTCTATTCTACTCTATTCTACCGTACCTTATGCTACCCAACTCTAATCTATTCTCATCCATTTGATTGGATACGATTCGACCCATTTCGACTCGATTCGGCTCGATTTGGCTCTATTCTCACTCTATTCCCCTCTACTGTACTCTAGTCTACTCTTTTCTGTATTCTTTCTGTATTGTTCTGTTCTCTTCTATTCTGTTTTATTCTATTCTACTCTACTCTATTCTACCCAACCCTACCATACCCGAACCTCCCCTACTCTAATCTATTCAATTCCATATGATGAATTTTGACCCAATTCGGGTCATATCGTTTAGATTCGTGTCCATTTGGATCGAATAGTGTCGATTCAGCTTCATTCGGCTCCATTAGGCTCGATTCACTGGATTCGGCTCAGTTTGGCTTGATTTGGCTCAATTCCGCTCGATTCGGCCCTCTTCGGCACTATTTAGCTCTGTTTGGATCTTTTCTACTCTCTTCGACTCCATTCGATTTCATCGCACCCCATTCTACTCCATTCTACACTATTCTACTCTACTGTACTCTAATTTACTGTAATTGATTCGATGGGATTCGACGTGATTTGTCTTGTTTCGTCTCCATTCGGCTCGATTTGACTCTATTCGACTCTGTTTGCTCTACTCTCCTCTACTTTTTTCTACCCCATTCTATTGTATTCTTTCTCTTCTGTTCTACTGTGTTCCATTCTATTCTCTATTCTATCCTACCCTACTCTAATCTGTTCTACTTGAGTCGTTTCCACGCATTTCGATGCGATTCGGCTCAAATCGGCTCCATTCCACTCCACTCATCCCCATTCAGTTCAAATCTGTTCGATTCGGCTCTAATTGGCTCCATTTGGCTCTAGTAAGTTCTATTCGGCTCTAATAGCTCTATTCAGCTCTATTCTCCTCTACTAGACTCTACTCAACTCTATTATCTCTTTTCGACTCCATTCGACTCCATTCTACAGCATTCTACTCCATCATACTCTATTCTCTATTCTATTGTCTTGTACTTTATGCGACTCTAAACAAAAATGTGTTTTTTAGAGTAGTAGTCTATTCTAATCGATTGGATTGGATTTGACTTGAATCGATGGGATTCAATGCAATCCGACGGGCTTCGAAGCGACACGGCACGATTCCGCGGGATTCGGCACGATTCGTCTTGATTTCTATCGTTTCGGCTCTTTTTGGCTCTTTCTGGCTCTATTCGTTAATATGGAACTCTATTCTACTCTACTCTTCTATACTCTACACTACTCGACCCTATTCTATTCTTTCAGTTCTCTTCTGTTCTTTTCTACTGCATTCTATTCTACCCTACCCTACCCTACCTTACCCTACTGTAATCTGTTCGATTCTATGTGACACACTTGAAAGAGATTCGACCTGATTTAGGTCGTATCGGTTCGATTCAGCTCCTTTTCCTCCATTAGATTCAAGTCGGTTCTACTCGGCTCTTTTCCGCTCTATTTGGCTCTGTTCAGCAGTATTCGACTCTATTTGTCTCTAGTCTACTCTACCCTACTTTTCTCTACTCTACTGTTTTCTTTCAGTTCTGTCGTAGTCTACCCTACCCTAACCTTACCCGCCCTACACTAATCTATTTGATTCGGTTCAACACATTTCAACGCGATTCGACATGTTTCATCTTGATTCACCTCGAATTTGGTCGATTCGGGTGTATTCAGCTCTGTTCGGCTCTATTCACCTCTATTCAACTCTATTTCACTCTCTTCTACTCTACTTAATTCTATTCTATTCTTTCTGTTGTGTTCTCTTCTCTTCTCTTCTAAACCTCTCCTACCCTACCCCCCTCTACTCTAATCTATTCAATTCACTTCAATGCATTTCGACGCGATTCCATGTGATTAGGCTTGAATCGGCTCCATTTAGCTCTATTTGACTTGAATCGGGTCGATTCGGCTCAATTCAGCATAGTTAGGCTCGATTCAACCTTCTTCAGCCCTTTTTGGCTCTATTCAGCTCTTTTCTACTTTAATCGTCTCTATTTGGCTCCATTCGACTCCGTTCCACACGATTCGACTCCATTCTACTGCATTCTGCACTATTCTATTCTCTTCTACCCTACCCTACTCTTATCGATTTTAATCAATTTGATTCATTACGATTTGTCTCATTTCCTCTCCATTTGACTCGATTCAGCTTGAATTGGATCTATTCATCTATAGTCGGCACTGCTCGACTCTGACTATTCGACTCTGCTCAACTCTACTCCATTCTACTCTTTGTGTTCTCCTCTATTCTATTCTACTCTGCCCTAACCTACCGAATCCCAGCCTAACCTACACTACTCTAATCTATTCAATTTAATTGGATTCCATTCAATTCCATACCATTCTGCTCTATTTGACACAGTTCAATGTTATTCGGTGAGATTCCACGAGATTCGATGGGTTTTGGTTGGATTTCATGGGATTCAATGAAATTGGATGCAATAGGATGCGATTAGTTGTGATTTGGCTCAGTTTGGCCCGGTTCATTTTTTTGTCTCTATTTGGCTTGTTTCAGCTCCATTCGGCTACATTCAGCTCGAATCTGGTTGATTCGACTCGATTCGGCTCGATTTGGCTGGATTCGGCTGGATTTGGCCGTATGGGGCCCTGTTCGGCGCTATTCAGCTCTATTCCACTCTTTTCTGCTCTATTCATCTCTATTCGACTCCATTCGACTCCATTCCACACCATTCTATTCCATTCTACACTATCCTATTCTACAGAACCCTACCCCACCGTACCCTATCCTAATCTATTCTATTCTGTTGTATCCTATTCTCTTTTTCTATTTTCCCTCTTCCATCCCATGCTACTCTACCATACCCTACACTAAACTAACCTACCCTGACCTATGCTGTTCTATTCTATTTTCTCTGTTCCACCGTATGCTACCCTACCCTACGGTACCCGACCGTACCGTACCCTACTACTACTTAGGAGTACTCAATAAGGGTAGTAATTAAGGGTACTAGTTAGGGCAAGGGTACTATTTCAGGCTACTAGTTCATGCCAGGGTACTTGTTAAGGGTACTAGTTAAGCTAAGGTTTATTCGTTAATGGTACTAGTTAATGCCAGGGTAATAGTTAAGGGTACTTGTTAAGGCACTGGTACTTGTTGAGGGTACTGTTGGAGACAAGGGTCGTATTTAAGACCACTACTTAAGGCAAGGCTACTAGTTAGGGGTGCTAGTTAAGGCCAGGGTACTAGTTAAGGTAAGGCTACTAGATAAGGCTACTAGTTAAGGCAAGGCTACTAGTTTAGGGAACAAACTCAGGGTACTTGTCAAGGCAAGGGTACTGTCCAAGGCTAGTTGTCTAGGCTACTGATCTATGCCCCTAGTCTAGCTGACTAGTCCAGCTTATTAGTCTAAGCTACTACTCTAGCCTTTTCTTGTCTACTGTACCATAGTCTACCTTCATCTACCCCATCCTAAAATACCGTACCGTACCCTATTCTATTCTAATCTATTCGATTTGATTCGATTCAAAGCATTTCGATGCAATTGGACGCGATCGTGCTTGAATCGGCTCGATTCGGCACCATCAGCTCCATTCAGCTTGATTCTGCTCGTTTCAACTCGATTTAACTCAGTGCAGCCTTATTCGGCCCTACTCAGCTCGATTCGACTGTTTTCTACTCTGTCTCTAGTCAACCCCATTTGGCTCCATTCTATTCCTTTCTACACTATTCTACTCTATTCTTTTCTACCCTACCCTACCCTACCCTCCTCTAATCTATTCTAACGGATTCGATTCGACGCGGTTCGAAGCAATTCGACACGATTCATCTTGTTTTGTTTCCATTTGGCTCGATTCGGCTCGAATTGTCTCTATTCAGCTATATACTGCACTATTTGTCTCTATTCGACTCAATTCTACTCTACTCTTCTCTACTTTTCTTTGCTCTACTCTACTGTACTATATTCTATTCTTTCTCTTCAGTACTGTTCTATTCTATTCTACCCTCCGCTCCCCTCCCCTCCCCTTCTCTAAGCTGTTTGATTCGATTTTATTTGACACATTTCCACGCGATTCGAAGTGATTAGGCTTGAATCAGCTCAATTCGGTTCGAATCGGCTCCATTCAGCTCGATTTCGCTCCATTCATCTCGATTTGGCTCAGATTGTGTCGATTCTGCTCCATTAGGCCTTCTTTGGTCCTATTCGGCCCTATCCTGCTCTATTCCACTGTTTTCTACTCTATTCATCTCTATCCGTCTCTATTCGACTCCTTTCAACTCCATTCTATTCCATTCCACACCATTCTCTCCTATTCTCTTGTACTCTGTTCTATTCTACCCTACCCTACCCTACTGCACCCCACCCAGAACTACCCTACTTTAATCTATTCAATTCAGTTCGACGTGATTTGATGGGATTCGACGGAATTTGACGAGATCTGAAGGGATTCAATGGGATTGGAAGACATTTGAAGAGATTCCATGCGACTCGACGTGATTCAGCAGGATTCTATGAGATTCGATGTAATTCGAAGTTAATCGATGTGATACGAAGCGATTCGGCGTGATTCGATGACATTCGACGTAATTTGACGCGATTCAACCCGATTTGACCCAAAGTGATGTGATTCGATGTGATTCGATGGGCTACGACTCTATTCAGCTACAGTCGGTGTGATTCTGCTTGATTCAGCTCAATTAGGTACTTTTCGGCACTATACGGCTCTTTTCAGCTGTATTCACCTCCATTCAGCTCTATCCGTCTCTATTCGGTCTATTCGACTCTACTCTTTTCCAATCTATTCCATTCTTTATATTCTGCTCTAATCTCTTCTATTCTACTCTAGTCTATTCTACCCTCCCCTCCCCTTCTCTAATCTATACGTTTTGATTCGATTTTACGAAGTTAACGTGATTCGGATCGATTTGGCTCTCTTCGGCTCAATTAGGCTCCATTTGGCTCGTTTTGGATTGAATCGCTTCGATTCTGCTCGAATCGGCCTTATTGGCCCTATTCTGCTCTATTTGACTCTTTTCTACTCTATTCATCTCTATTTCACTCCATTCTATTCATTCCACACCGTTCTACACTACTCTATTCTGCTCTACCTACCCTACTCTAACTCTAATCGATTCAACGCGATTCCTCTCCTTTTGTCTGCATTCGGCACTATTCAGTTCTATTCGACTCTATTCGACTCTATTGTACTCTAGTCTACTCGTTTGTACTCTAGTCTACTCTTAGCTGATGTATTCTATAGTATGGTTTCTATCCTGTTCTATTCTACTCTATTCTACCGTACCTTATGCTACCCAACTCTAATCTAGTCTCATCCATTTGATTGGATACGATTCGACCCATTTCGACGCGATTCGGCTCGATTTGGCTCTATTCTCACTCTATTCCCCTCTACTGCACTCTAGTCTACTCTTTTCTGTATTCTTTCTGTATTGTTCTGTTCTCTTCTATTCTGTTTTATTCTACTCTACTCTATTCTACCCAACCCTACCATACCCGAACCTCCCCTACTCTAATCTATTCAATTCCATATGATGAATTTTGACCCAATTCGGGTCATATCGTTTAGATTCGTGTCCATTTGGATCGAATAGTGTCGATTCAGCTTCATTCGGCTCCATTAGGCTCGATTCACTGGATTCGGCTCAGTTTGGCTTGATTTGGCTCAATTCCGCTCGATTCGGCCCTCTTCGGCACTATTTAGCTCTGTTTGGATCTTTTCTACTCTCTTCGACTCCATTCGATTTCATCGCACCCCATTCTACTCCATTCTACACTATTCTACTCTACTGTACTCTAATTTACTGTAATTGATTCGATGGGATTCGACGTGATTTGTCTTGTTTCGTCTCCATTCGGCTCGATTTGACTCTATTCGACTCTGTTTGCTCTACTCTCCTCTACTTTTTTCTACCCCATTCTATTGTATTCTTTCTCTTCTGTTCTACTGTGTTCCATTCTATTCTCTATTCTATCCTACCCTACTCTAATCTGTTCTACTTGAGTCGTTTCCACGCATTTCGATGCGATTCGGCTCAAATCGGCTCCATTCCACTCCACTCATCCCCATTCAGTTCAAATCTGTTCGATTCGGCTCTAATTGGCTCCATTTGGCTCTAGTAAGTTCTATTCGGCTCTAATAGCTCTATTCAGCTCTATTCCCCTCTACTAGACTCTACTCAACTCTATTATCTCTTTTCGACTCCATTCGACTCCATTCTACAGCATTCTACTCCATCATACTCTATTCTCTATTCTATTGTCTTGTACTTTATGCGACTCTAAACAAAAATGTGTTTTTTAGAGTAGTAGTCTATTCTAATCGATTGGATTGGATTTGACTTGAATCGATGGGATTCAATGCAATCCGACGGGATTCGAAGCGACACGGCACGATTCTGCGGGATTCGGCACGATTCGTCTTGATTTCTATTGTTTCGGCTCTTTTTGGCTCTTTCTGGCTCTATTCGTTAATATGGAACTCTATTCTACTCTACTCTTCTATACTCTACACTACTCGACCCTATTCTATTCTTTCAGTTCTCTTCTGTTCTTTTCTACTGCATTCTATTCTACCCTACCCTACCCTACCTTACCCTACTGTAATCTGTTCGATTCTATGTGACACACTTGAAAGAGATTCGACCTGATTTAGGTCGTATCGGTTCGATTCAGCTCCTTTTCCTCCATTAGATTCAAGTCGGTTCTACTCGGCTCTTTTCCGCTCTATTTGGCTCTGTTCAGCAGTATTCGACTCTATTTGTCTCTAGTCTACTCTACCCTACTTTTCTCTACTCTACTGTTTTCTTTCAGTTCTGTCGTAGTCTACCCTACCCTAACCTTACCCGCCCTACACTAATCTATTTGATTCGGTTCAACACATTTCAACGCGATTCGACATGTTTCATCTTGATTCACCTCGAATTTGGTCGATTCGGGTGTATTCAGCTCTGTTCGGCTCTATTCACCTCTATTCAACTCTATTTCACTCTCTTCTACTCTACTTAATTCTATTCTATTCTTTCTGTTGTGTTCTCTTCTCTTCTCTTCTAAACCTCTCCTACCCTACCCCCCTCTACTCTAATCTATTCAATTCACTTCAATGCATTTCGACGCGATTCCATGTGATTAGGCTTGAATCGGCTCCATTTAGCTCTATTTGACTTGAATCGGGTCGATTCGGCTCAATTCAGCATAGTTAGGCTCGATTCAACCTTCTTCAGCCCTTTTTGGCTCTATTCAGCTCTTTTCTACTTTAATCGTCTCTATTTGGCTCCATTCGACTCCGTTCCACACGATTCGACTCCATTCTACTGCATTCTGCACTATTCTATTCTCTTCTACCCTACCCTACTCTTATCGATTTTAATCAATTTGATTCATTACGATTTGTCTCATTTCCTCTCCATTTGACTCGATTCAGCTTGAATTGGATCTATTCATCTATAGTCGGCACTGCTCGACTCTGACTATTCGACTCTGCTCAACTCTACTCCATTCTACTCTTTGTGTTCTCCTCTATTCTATTCTACTCTGCCCTAACCTACCGAATCCCAGCCTAACCTACACTACTCTAATCTATTCAATTTAATTGGATTCCATTCAATTCCATACCATTCTGCTCTATTTGACACAGTTCAATGTTATTCGGTGAGATTCCACGAGATTCGATGGGTTTTGGTTGGATTTCATGGGATTCAATGAAATTGGATGCAATAGGATGCGATTAGTTGTGATTTGGCTCAGTTTGGCCCGGTTCATTTTTTTGTCTCTATTTGGCTTGTTTCAGCTCCATTCGGCTACATTCAGCTCGAATCTGGTTGATTCGACTCGATTCGGCTCGATTTGGCTGGATTCGGCTGGATTTGGCCGTATGGGGCCCTGTTCGGCGCTATTCAGCTCTATTCCACTCTTTTCTGCTCTATTCATCTCTATTCGACTCCATTCGACTCCATTCCACACCATTCTATTCCATTCTACACTATCCTATTCTACAGAACCCTACCCCACCGTACCCTATCCTAATCTATTCTATTCTGTTGTATCCTATTCTCTTTTTCTATTTTCCCTCTTCCATCCCATGCTACTCTACCATACCCTACACTAAACTAACCTACCCTGACCTATGCTGTTCTATTCTATTTTCTCTGTTCCACCGTATGCTACCCTACCCTACGGTACCCGACCGTACCGTACCCTACTACTACTTAGGAGTACTCAATAAGGGTAGTAATTAAGGGTACTAGTTAGGGCAAGGGTACTATTTCAGGCTACTAGTTCATGCCAGGGTACTTGTTAAGGGTACTAGTTAAGCTAAGGTTTATTCGTTAATGGTACTAGTTAATGCCAGGGTAATAGTTAAGGGTACTTGTTAAGGCACTGGTACTTGTTGAGGGTACTGTTGGAGACAAGGGTCGTATTTAAGACCACTACTTAAGGCAAGGCTACTAGTTAGGGGTGCTAGTTAAGGCCAGGGTACTAGTTAAGGTAAGGCTACTAGATAAGGCTACTAGTTAAGGCAAGGCTACTAGTTTAGGGAACAAACTCAGGGTACTTGTCAAGGCAAGGGTACTGTCCAAGGCTAGTTGTCTAGGCTACTGATCTATGCCCCTAGTCTAGCTGACTAGTCCAGCTTATTAGTCTAAGCTACTACTCTAGCCTTTTCTTGTCTACTGTACCATAGTCTACCTTCATCTACCCCATCCTAAAATACCGTACCGTACCCTATTCTATTCTAATCTATTCGATTTGATTCGATTCAAAGCATTTCGATGCAATTGGACGCGATCGTGCTTGAATCGGCTCGATTCGGCACCATCAGCTCCATTCAGCTTGATTCTGCTCGTTTCAACTCGATTTAACTCAGTGCAGCCTTATTCGGCCCTACTCAGCTCGATTCGACTGTTTTCTACTCTGTCTCTAGTCAACCCCATTTGGCTCCATTCTATTCCTTTCTACACTATTCTACTCTATTCTTTTCTACCCTACCCTACCCTACCCTCCTCTAATCTATTCTAACGGATTCGATTCGACGCGGTTCGAAGCAATTCGACACGATTCATCTTGTTTTGTTTCCATTTGGCTCGATTCGGCTCGAATTGTCTCTATTCAGCTATATACTGCACTATTTGTCTCTATTCGACTCAATTCTACTCTACTCTTCTCTACTTTTCTTTGCTCTACTCTACTGTACTATATTCTATTCTTTCTCTTCAGTACTGTTCTATTCTATTCTACCCTCCGCTCCCCTCCCCTCCCCTTCTCTAAGCTGTTTGATTCGATTTTATTTGACACATTTCCACGCGATTCGAAGTGATTAGGCTTGAATCAGCTCAATTCGGTTCGAATCGGCTCCATTCAGCTCGATTTCGCTCCATTCATCTCGATTTGGCTCAGATTGTGTCGATTCTGCTCCATTAGGCCTTCTTTGGTCCTATTCGGCCCTATCCTGCTCTATTCCACTGTTTTCTACTCTATTCATCTCTATCCGTCTCTATTCGACTCCTTTCAACTCCATTCTATTCCATTCCACACCATTCTCTCCTATTCTCTTGTACTCTGTTCTATTCTACCCTACCCTACCCTACTGCACCCCACCCAGAACTACCCTACTTTAATCTATTCAATTCAGTTCGACGTGATTTGATGGGATTCGACGGAATTTGACGAGATCTGAAGGGATTCAATGGGATTGGAAGACATTTGAAGAGATTCCATGCGACTCGACGTGATTCAGCAGGATTCTATGAGATTCGATGTAATTCGAAGTTAATCGATGTGATACGAAGCGATTCGGCGTGATTCGATGACATTCGACGTAATTTGACGCGATTCAACCCGATTTGACCCAAAGTGATGTGATTCGATGTGATTCGATGGGCTACGACTCTATTCAGCTACAGTCGGTGTGATTCTGCTTGATTCAGCTCAATTAGGTACTTTTCGGCACTATACGGCTCTTTTCAGCTGTATTCACCTCCATTCAGCTCTATCCGTCTCTATTCGGTCTATTCGACTCTACTCTTTTCCAATCTATTCCATTCTTTATATTCTGCTCTAATCTCTTCTATTCTACTCTAGTCTATTCTACCCTCCCCTCCCCTTCTCTAATCTATACGTTTTGATTCGATTTTACGAAGTTAACGTGATTCGGATCGATTTGGCTCTCTTCGGCTCAATTAGGCTCCATTTGGCTCGTTTTGGATTGAATCGCTTCGATTCTGCTCGAATCGGCCTTATTGGCCCTATTCTGCTCTATTTGACTCTTTTCTACTCTATTCATCTCTATTTCACTCCATTCTATTCATTCCACACCGTTCTACACTACTCTATTCTGCTCTACCTACCCTACTCTAACTCTAATCGATTCAACGCGATTCCTCTCCTTTTGTCTGCATTCGGCACTATTCAGTTCTATTCGACTCTATTCGACTCTATTGTACTCTAGTCTACTCGTTTGTACTCTAGTCTACTCTTAGCTGATGTATTCTATAGTATGGTTTCTATCCTGTTCTATTCTACTCTATTCTACCGTACCTTATGCTACCCAACTCTAATCTATTCTCATCCATTTGATTGGATACGATTCGACCCATTTCGACGCGATTCGGCTCGATTTGGCTCTATTCTCACTCTATTCCCCTCTACTGTACTCTAGTCTACTCTTTTCTGTATTCTTTCTGTATTGTTCTGTTCTCTTCTATTCTGTTTTATTCTACTCTACTCTATTCTACCCAACCCTACCATACCCGAACCTCCCCTACTCTAATCTATTCAATTCCATATGATGAATTTTGACCCAATTCGGGTCATATCGTTTAGATTCGTGTCCATTTGGATCGAATAGTGTCGATTCAGCTTCATTCGGCTCCATTAGGCTCGATTCACTGGATTCGGCTCAGTTTGGCTTGATTTGGCTCAATTCCGCTCGATTCGGCCCTCTTCGGCACTATTTAGCTCTGTTTGGATCTTTTCTACTCTCTTCGACTCCATTCGATTTCATCGCACCCCATTCTACTCCATTCTACACTATTCTACTCTACTGTACTCTAATTTACTGTAATTGATTCGATGGGATTCGACGTGATTTGTCTTGTTTCGTCTCCATTCGGCTCGATTTGACTCTATTCGACTCTGTTTGCTCTACTCTCCTCTACTTTTTTCTACCCCATTCTATTGTATTCTTTCTCTTCTGTTCTACTGTGTTCCATTCTATTCTCTATTCTATCCTACCCTACTCTAATCTGTTCTACTTGAGTCGTTTCCACGCATTTCGATGCGATTCGGCTCAAATCGGCTCCATTCCACTCCACTCATCCCCATTCAGTTCAAATCTGTTCGATTCGGCTCTAATTGGCTCCATTTGGCTCTAGTAAGTTCTATTCGGCTCTAATAGCTCTATTCAGCTCTATTCCCCTCTACTAGACTCTACTCAACTCTATTATCTCTTTTCGACTCCATTCGACTCCATTCTACAGCATTCTACTCCATCATACTCTATTCTCTATTCTATTGTCTTGTACTTTATGCGACTCTAAACAAAAATGTGTTTTTTAGAGTAGTAGTCTATTCTAATCGATTGGATTGGATTTGACTTGAATCGATGGGATTCAATGCAATCCGACGGGATTCGAAGCGACACGGCACGATTCTGCGGGATTCGGCACGATTCGTCTTGATTTCTATTGTTTCGGCTCTTTTTGGCTCTTTCTGGCTCTATTCGTTAATATGGAACTCTATTCTACTCTACTCTTCTATACTCTACACTACTCGACCCTATTCTATTCTTTCAGTTCTCTTCTGTTCTTTTCTACTGCATTCTATTCTACCCTACCCTACCCTACCTTACCCTACTGTAATCTGTTCGATTCTATGTGACACACTTGAAAGAGATTCGACCTGATTTAGGTCGTATCGGTTCGATTCAGCTCCTTTTCCTCCATTAGATTCAAGTCGGTTCTACTCGGCTCTTTTCCGCTCTATTTGGCTCTGTTCAGCAGTATTCGACTCTATTTGTCTCTAGTCTACTCTACCCTACTTTTCTCTACTCTACTGTTTTCTTTCAGTTCTGTCGTAGTCTACCCTACCCTAACCTTACCCGCCCTACACTAATCTATTTGATTCGGTTCAACACATTTCAACGCGATTCGACATGTTTCATCTTGATTCACCTCGAATTTGGTCGATTCGGGTGTATTCAGCTCTGTTCGGCTCTATTCACCTCTATTCAACTCTATTTCACTCTCTTCTACTCTACTTAATTCTATTCTATTCTTTCTGTTGTGTTCTCTTCTCTTCTCTTCTAAACCTCTCCTACCCTACCCCCCTCTACTCTAATCTATTCAATTCACTTCAATGCATTTCGACGCGATTCCATGTGATTAGGCTTGAATCGGCTCCATTTAGCTCTATTTGACTTGAATCGGGTCGATTCGGCTCAATTCAGCATAGTTAGGCTCGATTCAACCTTCTTCAGCCCTTTTTGGCTCTATTCAGCTCTTTTCTACTTTAATCGTCTCTATTTGGCTCCATTCGACTCCGTTCCACACGATTCGACTCCATTCTACTGCATTCTGCACTATTCTATTCTCTTCTACCCTACCCTACTCTTATCGATTTTAATCAATTTGATTCATTACGATTTGTCTCATTTCCTCTCCATTTGACTCGATTCAGCTTGAATTGGATCTATTCATCTATAGTCGGCACTGCTCGACTCTGACTATTCGACTCTGCTCAACTCTACTCCATTCTACTCTTTGTGTTCTCCTCTATTCTATTCTACTCTGCCCTAACCTACCGAATCCCAGCCTAACCTACACTACTCTAATCTATTCAATTTAATTGGATTCCATTCAATTCCATACCATTCTGCTCTATTTGACACAGTTCAATGTTATTCGGTGAGATTCCACGAGATTCGATGGGTTTTGGTTGGATTTCATGGGATTCAATGAAATTGGATGCAATAGGATGCGATTAGTTGTGATTTGGCTCAGTTTGGCCCGGTTCATTTTTTTGTCTCTATTTGGCTTGTTTCAGCTCCATTCGGCTACATTCAGCTCGAATCTGGTTGATTCGACTCGATTCGGCTCGATTTGGCTGGATTCGGCTGGATTTGGCCGTATGGGGCCCTGTTCGGCGCTATTCAGCTCTATTCCACTCTTTTCTGCTCTATTCATCTCTATTCGACTCCATTCGACTCCATTCCACACCATTCTATTCCATTCTACACTATCCTATTCTACAGAACCCTACCCCACCGTACCCTATCCTAATCTATTCTATTCTGTTGTATCCTATTCTCTTTTTCTATTTTCCCTCTTCCATCCCATGCTACTCTACCATACCCTACACTAAACTAACCTACCCTGACCTATGCTGTTCTATTCTATTTTCTCTGTTCCACCGTATGCTACCCTACCCTACGGTACCCGACCGTACCGTACCCTACTACTACTTAGGAGTACTCAATAAGGGTAGTAATTAAGGGTACTAGTTAGGGCAAGGGTACTATTTCAGGCTACTAGTTCATGCCAGGGTACTTGTTAAGGGTACTAGTTAAGCTAAGGTTTATTCGTTAATGGTACTAGTTAATGCCAGGGTAATAGTTAAGGGTACTTGTTAAGGCACTGGTACTTGTTGAGGGTACTGTTGGAGACAAGGGTCGTATTTAAGACCACTACTTAAGGCAAGGCTACTAGTTAGGGGTGCTAGTTAAGGCCAGGGTACTAGTTAAGGTAAGGCTACTAGATAAGGCTACTAGTTAAGGCAAGGCTACTAGTTTAGGGAACAAACTCAGGGTACTTGTCAAGGCAAGGGTACTGTCCAAGGCTAGTTGTCTAGGCTACTGATCTATGCCCCTAGTCTAGCTGACTAGTCCAGCTTATTAGTCTAAGCTACTACTCTAGCCTTTTCTTGTCTACTGTACCATAGTCTACCTTCATCTACCCCATCCTAAAATACCGTACCGTACCCTATTCTATTCTAATCTATTCGATTTGATTCGATTCAAAGCATTTCGATGCAATTGGACGCGATCGTGCTTGAATCGGCTCGATTCGGCACCATCAGCTCCATTCAGCTTGATTCTGCTCGTTTCAACTCGATTTAACTCAGTGCAGCCTTATTCGGCCCTACTCAGCTCGATTCGACTGTTTTCTACTCTGTCTCTAGTCAACCCCATTTGGCTCCATTCTATTCCTTTCTACACTATTCTACTCTATTCTTTTCTACCCTACCCTACCCTACCCTCCTCTAATCTATTCTAACGGATTCGATTCGACGCGGTTCGAAGCAATTCGACACGATTCATCTTGTTTTGTTTCCATTTGGCTCGATTCGGCTCGAATTGTCTCTATTCAGCTATATACTGCACTATTTGTCTCTATTCGACTCAATTCTACTCTACTCTTCTCTACTTTTCTTTGCTCTACTCTACTGTACTATATTCTATTCTTTCTCTTCAGTACTGTTCTATTCTATTCTACCCTCCGCTCCCCTCCCCTCCCCTTCTCTAAGCTGTTTGATTCGATTTTATTTGACACATTTCCACGCGATTCGAAGTGATTAGGCTTGAATCAGCTCAATTCGGTTCGAATCGGCTCCATTCAGCTCGATTTCGCTCCATTCATCTCGATTTGGCTCAGATTGTGTCGATTCTGCTCCATTAGGCCTTCTTTGGTCCTATTCGGCCCTATCCTGCTCTATTCCACTGTTTTCTACTCTATTCATCTCTATCCGTCTCTATTCGACTCCTTTCAACTCCATTCTATTCCATTCCACACCATTCTCTCCTATTCTCTTGTACTCTGTTCTATTATACCCTACCCTACCCTACTGCACCCCACCCAGAACTACCCTACTTTAATCTATTCAATTCAGTTCGACGTGATTTGATGGGATTCGACGGAATTTGACGAGATCTGAAGGGATTCAATGGGATTCGAAGACATTTGAAGAGATTCCATGCGACTCGACGTGATTCAGCAGGATTCTATGAGATTCGATGTAATTCGAAGTTAATCGATGTGATACGAAGCGATTCGGCGTGATTCGATGACATTCGACGTAATTTGACGCGATTCAACCCGATTTGACCCAAAGTGATGTGATTCGATGTGATTCGATGGGCTACGACTCTATTCAGCTACAGTCGGTGTGATTCTGCTTGATTCAGCTCAATTAGGTACTTTTCGGCACTATACGCCTCTTTTCAGCTGTATTCACCTCCATTCAGCTCTATCCGTCTCTATTCGGTCTATTCGACTCTACTCTTTTCCAATCTATTCCATTCTTTATATTCTGCTCTAATCTCTTCTATTCTACTCTAGTCTATTCTACCCTCCCCTCCCCTTCTCTAATCTATACGTTTTGATTCGATTTTACGAAGTTAACGTGATTCGGATCGATTTGGCTCTCTTCGGCTCAATTAGGCTCCATTTGGCTCGTTTTGGATTGAATCGCTTCGATTCTGCTCGAATCGGCCTTATTGGCCCTATTCTGCTCTATTTGACTCTTTTCTACTCTATTCATCTCTATTTCACTCCATTCTATTCATTCCACACCGTTCTACACTACTCTATTCTGCTCTACCTACCCTACTCTAACTCTAATCGATTCAACGCGATTCCTCTCCTTTTGTCTGCATTCGGCACTATTCAGTTCTATTCGACTCTATTCGACTCTATTGTACTCTAGTCTACTCGTTTGTACTCTAGTCTACTCTTAGCTGATGTATTCTATAGTATGGTTTCTATCCTGTTCTATTCTACTCTATTCTACCGTACCTTATGCTACCCAACTCTAATCTAGTCTCATCCATTTGATTGGATACGATTCGACCCATTTCGACGCGATTCGGCTCGATTTGGCTCTATTCTCACTCTATTCCCCTCTACTGTACTCTAGTCTACTCTTTTCTGTATTCTTTCTGTATTGTTCTGTTCTCTTCTATTCTGTTTTATTCTATTCTACTCTACTCTATTCTACCCAACCCTACCATACCCGAACCTCCCCTACTCTAATCTATTCAATTCCATATGATGAATTTTGACCCAATTCGGGTCATATCGTTTAGATTCGTGTCCATTTGGATCGAATAGTGTCGATTCAGCTTCATTCGGCTCCATTAGGCTCGATTCACTGGATTCGGCTCAGTTTGGCTTGATTTGGCTCAATTCCGCTCGATTCGGCCCTCTTCGGCACTATTTAGCTCTGTTTGGATCTTTTCTACTCTCTTCGACTCCATTCGATTTCATCGCACCCCATTCTACTCCATTCTACACTATTCTACTCTACTGTACTCTAATTTACTGTAATTGATTCGATGGGATTCGACGTGATTTGTCTTGTTTCGTCTCCATTCGGCTCGATTTGACTCTATTCGACTCTGTTTGCTCTACTCTCCTCTACTTTTTTCTACCCCATTCTATTGTATTCTTTCTCTTCTGTTCTACTGTGTTCCATTCTATTCTTCTCTATTCTATCCTACCCTACTCTAATCTGTTCTACTTGAGTCGTTTCCACGCATTTCGATGCGATTCGGCTCAAATCGGCTCCATTCCACTCCACTCATCCCCATTCAGTTCAAATCTGTTCGATTCGGCTCTAATCGGCTCCATTTGGCTCTAGTAAGTTCTATTCGGCTCTAATAGGCTCTATTCAGCTCTATTCTCCTCTATTAGACTCTACTCAACTCTATTATCTCTTTTCGACTCCATTCGACTCCATTCTACAGCATTCTACTCCATCATACTCTATTCTCTATTCTATTGTCTTGTACTTTATGCGACTCTAAACAAAAATGTGTTTTTTAGAGTAGTAGTCTATTCTAATCGATTGGATTGGATTTGACTTGAATCGATGGGATTCAATGCAATCCGACGGGATTCGAAGCGACACGGCACGATTCCGCGGGATTCGGCACGATTCGTCTTGATTTCTATCGTTTCGGCTCTTTTTGGCTCTTTCTGGCTCTATTCGTTAATATGGAACTCTATTCTACTCTACTCTTCTATACTCTACACTACTCGACCCTATTCTATTCTTTCAGTTCTCTTCTGTTCTTTTCTACTGCATTCTACTCTACCCTACCCTACCCTACCCTACCTTACCCTACTGTAATCTGTTCGATTCTATGTGACACACTTGAAAGAGATTCGACCTGATTTAGGTCGTATCGGTTCGATTCAGCTCCTTTTCCTCCATTAGATTCAAGTCGGTTCTACTCGGCTCTTTTCCGCTCTATTTGGCTCTGTTCAGCAGTATTCGACTCTATTTGTCTCTAGTCTACTCTACCCTACTTTTCTCTACTCTACTGTTTTCTTTCAGTTCTGTCGTAGTCTACCCTACCCTAACCTTACCCGCCCTACACTAATCTATTTGATTCGGTTCAACACATTTCAACGCGATTCGACATGTTTCATCTTGATTCACCTCGAATTTGGTCGATTCGGGTGTATTCAGCTCTGTTCGGCTCTATTCACCTCTATTCAACTCTATTTCACTCTCTTCTACTCTACTTAATTCTATTCTATTCTTTCTGTTGAGTTCTCTTCTCTTCTCTTCTAAACCTCTCCTACCCTACCCCCCTCTACTCTAATCTATTCAATTCACTTCAATGCATTTCGACGCGATTCCATGTGATTAGGCTTGAATCGGCTCCATTTAGCTCTATTTGACTTGAATCGGGTCGATTCGGCTCAATTCAGCATAGTTAGGCTCGATTCAACCTTCTTCAGCCCTTTTTGGCTCTATTCAGCTCTTTTCTACTTTAATCGTCTCTATTTGGCTCCATTCGACTCCGTTCCACACGATTCGACTCCATTCTACTGCATTCTGCACTATTCTATTCTCTTCTACCCTACCCTACTCTTATCGATTTTAATCAATTTGATTCATTACGATTTGTCTCATTTCCTCTCCATTTGACTCGATTCAGCTTGAATTGGATCTATTCATCTATAGTCGGCACTGCTCGACTCTGACTATTCGACTCTGCTCAACTCTACTCCATTCTACTCTTTGTGTTCTCCTCTATTCTATTCTACTCTGCCCTAACCTACCAAATCCCAGCCTAACCTACACTACTCTAATCTATTCAATTTAATTGGATTCCATTCAATTCCATACCATTCTGCTCTATTTGACACAGTTCAATGTTATTCGGTGAGATTCCACGAGATTCGATGGGTTTTGGTTGGATTTCATGGGATTCAATGAAATTGGATGCAATAGGATGCGATTAGTTGTGATTTGGCTCAGTTTGGCCCGGTTCATTTTTTTGTCTCTATTTGGCTTGTTTCAGCTCCATTCGGCTACATTCAGCTCGAATCTGGTTGATTCGACTCGATTCGGCTGGATTTGGCTGGATTCGGCTGGATTTGGCCGTATGGGGCCCTGTTCGGCGCTATTCAGCTCTATTCCACTCTTTTCTGCTCTATTCATCTCTATTCGACTCCATTCGACTCCATTCCACACCATTCTATTCCATTCTACACTATCCTATTCTACAGAACCCTACCCCACCGTACCCTATCCTAATCTATTCTATTCTGTTGTATCCTATTCTCTTTTTCTATTTTCCCTCTTCCATCCCATGCTACTCTACCATACCCTACACTAAACTAACCTACCCTGACCTATGCTGTTCTATTCTATTTTCTCTGTTCCACCGTATGCTACCCTACCCTACGGTACCCGACCGTACCGTACCCTACTACTACTTAGGAGTACTCAATAAGGGTAGTAATTAAGGGTACTAGTTAGGGCAAGGGTACTATTTCAGGCTACTAGTTCATGCCAGGGTACTTGTTAAGGGTACTAGTTAAGCTAAGGTTTATTCGTTAATGGTACTAGTTAATGCCAGGGTAATAGTTAAGGGTACTTGTTAAGGCACTGGTACTTGTTGAGGGTACTGTTGGAGACAAGGGTCGTATTTAAGACCACTACTTAAGGCAAGGCTACTAGTTAGGGGTGCTAGTTAAGGCCAGGGTACTAGTTAAGGTAAGGCTACTAGATAAGGCTACTAGTTAAGGCAAGGCTACTAGTTTAGGGAACAAACTCAGGGTACTTGTCAAGGCAAGGGTACTGTCCAAGGCTAGTTGTCTAGGCTACTGATCTATGCCCCTAGTCTAGCTGACTAGTCCAGCTTATTAGTCTAAGCTACTACTCTAGCCTTTTCTTGTCTACTGTACCATAGTCTACCTTCATCTACCCCATCCTAAAATACCGTACCGTACCCTATTCTATTCTAATCTATTCGATTTGATTCGATTCAAAGCATTTCGATGCAATTGGACGCGATCGTGCTTGAATCGGCTCGATTCGGCACCATCAGCTCCATTCAGCTTGATTCTGCTCGTTTCAACTCGATTTAACTCAGTGCAGCCTTATTCGGCCCTACTCAGCTCGATTCGACTGTTTTCTACTCTGTCTCTAGTCAACCCCATTTGGCTCCATTCTATTCCTTTCTACACTATTCTACTCTATTCTTTTCTACCCTACCCTACCCTACCCTCCTCTAATCTATTCTAACGGATTCGATTCGACGCGGTTCGAAGCAATTCGACACGATTCATCTTGTTTTGTTTCCTTTTGGCTCAATTCGGCTCGAATTGTCTCTATTCAGCTATATACTGCACTATTTGTCTCTATTCGACTCAATTCTACTCTACTCTTCTCTACTTTTCTTTGCTCTACTCTACTGTACTATATTCTATTCTTTCTCTTCAGTACTGTTCTATTCTATTCTACCCTCCGCTCCCCTCCCCTCCCCTTCTCTAAGCTGTTTGATTCGATTTTATTTGACACATTTCCACGCGATTCGAAGTGATTAGGCTTGAATCAGCTCAATTCGGTTCGAATCGGCTCCATTCAGCTCGATTTCGCTCCATTCATCTCGATTTGGCTCAGATTGTGTCGATTCTGCTCCATTAGGCCTTCTTTGGTCCTATTCGGCCCTATCCTGCTCTATTCCACTGTTTTCTACTCTATTCATCTCTATCCGTCTCTATTCGACTCCTTTCAACTCCATTCTATTCCATTCCACACCATTCTCTCCTATTCTCTTGTACTCTGTTCTATTCTACCCTACCCTACCCTACTGCACCCCACCCAGAACTACCCTACTTTAATCTATTCAATTCAGTTCGACGTGATTTGATGGGATTCGACGGAATTTGACGAGATCTGAAGGGATTCAATGGGATTCGAAGACATTTGAAGAGATTCCATGCGACTCGACGTGATTCAGCAGGATTCTATGAGATTCAATGTAATTCGAAGTTAATCGATGTGATACGAAGCGATTCGGCGTGATTCGATGACATTCGACGTAATTTGACGCGATTCAACCCGATTTGACCCAAAGTGATGTGATTCGATGTGATTCGATGGGCTACGACTCTATTCAGCTACAGTCGGTGTGATTCTGCTTGATTCAGCTCAATTAGGTACTTTTCGGCACTATACGGCTCTTTTCAGCTGTATTCACCTCCATTCAGCTCTATCCGTCTCTATTCAGTCTATTCGACTCTACTCTTTTCCAATCTATTCCATTCTTTATATTCTGCTCTAATCTCTTCTATTCTACTCTAGTCTATTCTACCCTCCCCTCCCCTTCTCTAATCTATACGTTTTGATTCGATTTTACGAAGTTAACGTGATTCGGATCGATTTGGCTCTCTTCGGCTCAATTAGGCTCCATTTGGCTCGTTTTGGATTGAATCGCTTCGATTCTGCTCGAATCGGCCTTATTGGCCCTATTCTGCTCTATTTGACTCTTTTCTACTCTATTCATCTCTATTTCACTCCATTCTATTCATTCCACACCGTTCTACACTACTCTATTCTGCTCTACCTACCCTACTCTAACTCTAATCGATTCAACGCGATTCCTCTCCTTTTGTCTGCATTCGGCACTATTCAGTTCTATTCGACTCTATTCGACTCTATTGTACTCTAGTCTACTCGTTTGTACTCTAGTCTACTCTTAGCTGATGTATTCTATAGTATGGTTTCTATCCTGTTCTATTCTACTCTATTCTACCGTACCTTATGCTACCCAACTCTAATCTAGTCTCATCCATTTGATTGGATACGATTCGACCCATTTCGACGCGATTCGGCTCGATTTGGCTCTATTCTCACTCTATTCCCCTCTACTGTACTCTAGTCTACTCTTTTCTGTATTCTTTCTGTATTGTTCTGTTCTCTTCTATTCTGTTTTATTCTATTCTACTCTACTCTATTCTACCCAACCCTACCATACCCGAACCTCCCCTACTCTAATCTATTCAATTCCATATGATGAATTTTGACCCAATTCGGGTCATATCGTTTAGATTCGTGTCCATTTGGATCGAATAGTGTCGATTCAGCTTCATTCGGCTCCATTAGGCTCGATTCACTGGATTCGGCTCAGTTTGGCTTGATTTGGCTCAATTCCGCTCGATTCGGCCCTCTTCGGCACTATTTAGCTCTGTTTGGATCTTTTCTACTCTCTTCGACTCCATTCGATTTCATCGCACCCCATTCTACTCCATTCTACACTATTCTACTCTACTGTACTCTAATTTCCTGTAATTGATTCGATGGGATTCGACGTGATTTGTCTTGTTTCGTCTCCATTCGGCTCGATTTGACTCTATTCGACTCTGTTTGCTCTACTCTCCTCTACTTTTTTCTACCCCATTCTATTGTATTCTTTCTCTTCTGTTCTACTGTGTTCCATTCTATTCTTCTCTATTCTATCCTACCCTACTCTAATCTGTTCTACTTGAGTCGTTTCCACGCATTTCGATGCGATTCGGCTCAAATCGGCTCCATTCCACTCCACTCATCCCCATTCAGTTCAAATCTGTTCGATTCGGCTCTAATCGGCTCCATTTGGCTCTAGTAAGTTCTATTCGGCTCTAATAGGCTCTATTCAGCTCTATTCTCCTCTATTAGACTCTACTCAACTCTATTATCTCTTTTCGACTCCATTCGACTCCATTCTACAGCATTCTACTCCATCATACTCTATTCTCTATTCTATTGTCTTGTACTTTATGCGACTCTAAACAAAAATGTGTTTTTTAGAGTAGTAGTCTATTCTAATCGATTGGATTGGATTTGACTTGAATCGATGGGATTCAATGCAATCCGACGGGATTCGAAGCGACACGGCACGATTCCGCGGGATTCGGCACGATTCGTCTTGATTTCTATCGTTTCGGCTCTTTTTGGCTCTTTCTGGCTCTATTCGTTAATATGGAACTCTATTCTACTCTACTCTTCTATACTCTACACTACTCGACCCTATTCTATTCTTTCAGTTCTCTTCTGTTCTTTTCTACTGCATTCTATTCTACCCTACCCTACCCTACCTTACCCTACTGTAATCTGTTCGATTCTATGTGACACACTTGAAAGAGATCCGACCTGATTTAGGTCGTATCGGTTCGATTCAGCTCCTTTTCCTCCATTAGATTCAAGTCGGTTCTACTCGGCTCTTTTCCGCTCTATTTGGCTCTGTTCAGCAGTATTCGACTCTATTTGTCTCTAGTCTACTCTACCCTACTTTTCTCTACTCTACTGTTTTCTTTCAGTTCTGTCGTAGTCTACCCTACCCTAACCTTACCCGCCCTACACTAATCTATTTGATTCGGTTCAACACATTTCAACGCGATTCGACATGTTTCATCTTGATTCACCTCGAATTTGGTCGATTCGGGTGTATTCAGCTCTGTTCGGCTCTTTTCGGCTCTATTCACCTCTATTCAACTCTATTTCACTCTCTTCTACTCTACTTAATTCTATTCTATTCTTTCTGTTGTGTTCTCTTCTCTTCTCTTCTAAACCTCTCCTACCCTACCCCCCTCTACTCTAATCTATTCAATTCACTTCAATGCATTTCGACGCGATTCCATGTGATTAGGCTTGAATCGGCTCCATTTAGCTCTATTTGACTTGAATCGGGTCGATTCGGCTCAATTCAGCATAGTTAGGCTCGATTCAACCTTCTTCAGCCCTTTTTGGCTCTATTCAGCTCTTTTCTACTTTAATCGTCTCTATTTGGCTCCATTCGACTCCGTTCCACACGATTCGACTCCATTCTACTGCATTCTGCACTATTCTATTCTCTTCTACCCTACCCTACTCTTATCGATTTTAATCAATTTGATTCATTACGATTTGTCTCATTTCCTCTCCATTTGACTCGATTCAGCTTGAATTGGGTCTATTCATCCATAGTCGGCACTGCTCGACTCTGACTATTCGACTCTGCTCAACTCTACTCCATTCTACTCTTTGTGTTCTCCTCTATTCTATTCTACTCTGCCCTAACCTACCGAATCCCAGCCTAACCTACACTACTCTAATCTATTCAATTTAATTGGATTCCATTCAATTCCATACCATTCTGCTCTATTTGACACAGTTCAATGTTATTCGGTGAGATTCCACGAGATTCGATGGGTTTTGGTTGGATTTCATGGGATTCAATGAAATTGGATGCAATAGGATGCGATTAGTTGTGATTTGGCTCAGTTTGGCCCGGTTCATTTTTTTGTCTCTATTTGGCTTGTTTCAGCTCCATTCGGCTACATTCAGCTCGAATCTGGTTGATTCGACTCGATTCGGCTCGATTTGGCTGGATTCGGCTGGATTTGGCCGTATGGGGCCCTGTTCGGCGCTATTCAGCTCTATTCCACTCTTTTCTGCTCTATTCATCTCTATTCGACTCCATTCGACTCCATTCCACACCATTCTATTCCATTCTACACTATCCTATTCTACAGAACCCTACCCCACCGTACCCTATCCTAATCTATTCTATTCTGTTGTATCCTATTCTCTTTTTCTATTTTCCCTCTTCCATCCCATGCTACTCTACCATACCCTACACTAAACTAACCTACCCTGACCTATGCTGTTCTATTCTATTTTCTCTGTTCCACCGTATGCTACCCTACCCTACGGTACCCGACCGTACCGTACCCTACTACTACTTAGGAGTACTCAATAAGGGTAGTAATTAAGGGTACTAGTTAGGGCAAGGGTACTATTTCAGGCTACTAGTTCATGCCAGGGTACTTGTTAAGGGTACTAGTTAAGCTAAGGTTTATTCGTTAATGGTACTAGTTAATGCCAGGGTAATAGTTAAGGGTACTTGTTAAGGCACTGGTACTTGTTGAGGGTACTGTTGGAGACAAGGGTCGTATTTAAGACCACTACTTAAGGCAAGGCTACTAGTTAGGGGTGCTAGTTAAGGCCAGGGTACTAGTTAAGGTAAGGCTACTAGATAAGGCTACTAGTTAAGGCAAGGCTACTAGTTTAGGGAACAAACTCAGGGTACTTGTCAAGGCAAGGGTACTGTCCAAGGCTAGTTGTCTAGGCTACTGATCTATGCCCCTAGTCTAGCTGACTAGTCCAGCTTATTAGTCTAAGCTACTACTCTAGCCTTTTCTTGTCTACTGTACCATAGTCTACCTTCATCTACCCCATCCTAAAATACCGTACCGTACCCTATTCTATTCTAATCTATTCGATTTGATTCGATTCAAAGCATTTCGATGCAATTGGACGCGATCGTGCTTGAATCGGCTCGATTCGGCACCATCAGCTCCATTCAGCTTGATTCTGCTCGTTTCAACTCGATTTAACTCAGTGCAGCCTTATTCGGCCCTACTCAGCTCGATTCGACTGTTTTCTACTCTGTCTCTAGTCAACCCCATTTGGCTCCATTCTATTCCTTTCTACACTATTCTACTCTATTCTTTTCTACCCTACCCTACCCTACCCTCCTCTAATCTATTCTAACGGATTCGATTCGACGCGGTTCGAAGCAATTCGACACGATTCATCTTGTTTTGTTTCCATTTGGCTCAATTCGGCTCGAATTGTCTCTGTTCAGCTATATACTGCACTATTTGTCTCTATTCGACTCAATTCTACTCTACTCTTCTCTACTTTTCTTTGCTCTACTCTACTGTACTATATTCTATTCTTTCTCTTCAGTACTGTTCTATTCTATTCTACCCTCCGCTCCCCTCCCCTCCCCTTCTCTAAGCTGTTTGATTCGATTTTATTTGACACATTTCCACGCGATTCGAAGTGATTAGGCTTGAATCAGCTCAATTCGGTTCGAATCGGCTCCATTCAGCTCGATTTCGCTCCATTCATCTCGATTTGGCTCAGATTGTGTCGATTCTGCTCCATTAGGCCCTCTTTGGTCCTATTCGGCCCTATCCTGCTCTATTCCACTGTTTTCTACTCTATTCATCTCTATCCGTCTCTATTCGACTCCTTTCAACTCCATTCTATTCCATTCCACACCATTCTCTCCTATTCTCTTGTACTCTGTTCTATTCTACCCTACCCTACCCTACTGCACCCCACCCAGAGCTACCCTACTTTAATCTATTCAATTCAGTTCGACGTGATTTGATGGGATTCGACGGAATTTGACGAGATCTGAAGGGATTCAATGGGATTGGAAGACATTTGAAGAGATTCCATGCGACTCGACGTGATTCAGCAGGATTCTATGAGATTCGATGTAATTCGAAGTTAATCGATGTGATACGAAGCGATTCGGCGTGATTCGATGACATTCGACGTAATTTGACGCGATTCAACCCGATTTGACCCAAAGTGATGTGATTCGATGTGATTCGATGGGCTACGACTCTATTCAGCTACAGTCGGTGTGATTCTGCTTGATTCAGCTCAATTAGGTACTTTTCGGCACTATACGGCTCTTTTCAGCTGTATTCACCTCCATTCAGCTCTATCCGTCTCTATTCAGTCTATTCGACTCTACTCTTTTCCAATCTATTCCATTCTTTATATTCTGCTCTAATCTCTTCTATTCTACTCTAGTCTATTCTACCCTCCCCTCCCCTTCTCTAATCTATACGTTTTGATTCGATTTTACGAAGTTAACGTGATTCGGATCGATTTGGCTCTCTTCGGCTCAATTAGGCTCCATTTGGCTCGTTTTGGATTGAATCGCTTCGATTCTGCTCGAATCGGCCTTATTGGCCCTATTCTGCTCTATTTGACTCTTTTCTACTCTATTCATCTCTATTTCACTCCATTCTATTCATTCCACACCGTTCTACACTACTCTATTCTGCTCTACCTACCCTACTCTAACTCTAATCGATTCAACGCGATTCCTCTCCTTTTGTCTGCATTCGGCACTATTCAGTTCTATTCGACTCTATTCGACTCTATTGTACTCTAGTCTACTCGTTTGTACTCTAGTCTACTCTTAGCTGATGTATTCTATAGTATGGTTTCTATCCTGTTCTATTCTACTCTATTCTACCGTACCTTATGCTACCCAACTCTAATCTAGTCTCATCCATTTGATTGGATACGATTCGACCCATTTCGACGCGATTCGGCTCGATTTGGCTCTATTCTCACTCTATTCCCCTCTACTGTACTCTAGTCTACTCTTTTCTGTATTCTTTCTGTATTGTTCTGTTCTCTTCTATTCTGTTTTATTCTACTCTACTCTATTCTACCCAACCCTACCATACCCGAACCTCCCCTACTCTAATCTATTCAATTCCATATGATGAATTTTGACCCAATTCGGGTCATATCGTTTAGATTCGTGTCCATTTGGATCGAATAGTGTCGATTCAGCTTCATTCGGCTCCATTAGGCTCGATTCACTGGATTCGGCTCAGTTTGGCTTGATTTGGCTCAATTCCGCTCGATTCGGCCCTCTTCGGCACTATTTAGCTCTGTTTGGATCTTTTCTACTCTCTTCGACTCCATTCGATTTCATCGCACCCCATTCTACTCCATTCTACACTATTCTACTCTACTGTACTCTAATTTCCTGTAATTGATTCGATGGGATTCGACGTGATTTGTCTTGTTTCGTCTCCATTCGGCTCGATTTGACTCTATTCGACTCTGTTTGCTCTACTCTCCTCTACTTTTTTCTACCCCATTCTATTGTATTCTTTCTCTTCTGTTCTACTGTGTTCCATTCTATTCTTCTCTATTCTATCCTACCCTACTCTAATCTGTTCTACTTGAGTCGTTTCCACGCATTTCGATGCGATTCGGCTCAAATCGGCTCCATTCCACTCCACTCATCCCCATTCAGTTCAAATCTGTTCGATTCGGCTCTAATCGGCTCCATTTGGCTCTAGTAAGTTCTATTCGGCTCTAATAGGCTCTATTCAGCTCTATTCTCCTCTATTAGACTCTACTCAACTCTATTATCTCTTTTCGACTCCATTCGACTCCATTCTACAGCATTCTACTCCATCATACTCTATTCTCTATTCTATTGTCTTGTACTTTATGCGACTCTAAACAAAAATGTGTTTTTTAGAGTAGTAGTCTATTCTAATCGATTGGATTGGATTTGACTTGAATCGATGGGATTCAATGCAATCCGACGGGATTCGAAGCGACACGGCACGATTCCGCGGGATTCGGCACGATTCGTCTTGATTTCTATCGTTTCGGCTCTTTTTGGCTCTTTCTGGCTCTATTCGTTAATATGGAACTCTATTCTACTCTACTCTTCTATACTCTACACTACTCGACCCTATTCTATTCTTTCAGTTCTCTTCTGTTCTTTTCTACTGCATTCTATTCTACCCTACCCTACCCTACCTTACCCTACTGTAATCTGTTCGATTCTATGTGACACACTTGAAAGAGATCCGACCTGATTTAGGTCGTATCGGTTCGATTCAGCTCCTTTTCCTCCATTAGATTCAAGTCGGTTCTACTCGGCTCTTTTCCGCTCTATTTGGCTCTGTTCAGCAGTATTCGACTCTATTTGTCTCTAGTCTACTCTACCCTACTTTTCTCTACTCTACTGTTTTCTTTCAGTTCTGTCGTAGTCTACCCTACCCTAACCTTACCCGCCCTACACTAATCTATTTGATTCGGTTCAACACATTTCAACGCGATTCGACATGTTTCATCTTGATTCACCTCGAATTTGGTCGATTCGGGTGTATTCAGCTCTGTTCGGCTCTTTTCGGCTCTATTCACCTCTATTCATCTCTATTTCACTCTCTTCTACTCTACTTAATTCTATTCTATTCTTTCTGTTGTGTTCTCTTCTCTTCTCTTCTAAACCTCTCCTACCCTACCCCCCTCTACTCTAATCTATTCAATTCACTTCAATGCATTTCGACGCGATTCCATGTGATTAGGCTTGAATCGGCTCCATTTAGCTCTATTTGACTTGAATCGGGTCGATTCGGCTCAATTCAGCATAGTTAGGCTCGATTCAACCTTCTTCAGCCCTTTTTGGCTCTATTCAGCTCTTTTCTACTTTAATCGTCTCTATTTGGCTCCATTCGACTCCGTTCCACACGATTCGACTCCATTCTACTGCATTCTGCACTATTCTATTCTCTTCTACCCTACCCTACTCTTATCGATTTTAATCAATTTGATTCATTACGATTTGTCTCATTTCCTCTCCATTTGACTCGATTCAGCTTGAATTGGATCTATTCATCTATAGTCGGCACTGCTCGACTCTGACTATTCGACTCTGCTCAACTCTACTCCATTCTACTCTTTGTGTTCTCCTCTATTCTATTCTACTCTGCCCTAACCTACCGAATCCCAGCCTAACCTACACTACTCTAATCTATTCAATTTAATTGGATTCCATTCAATTCCATACCATTCTGCTCTATTTGACACAGTTCAATGTTATTCGGTGAGATTCCATGAGATTCGATGGGTTTTGGTTGGATTTCATGGGATTCAATGAAATTGGATGCAATAGGATGCGATTAGTTGTGATTTGGCTCAGTTTGGCCCGGTTCATTTTTTTGTCTCTATTTGGCTTGTTTCAGCTCCATTCGGCTACATTCAGCTCGAATCTGGTTGATTCGACTCGATTCGGCTCGATTTGGCTGGATTCGGCTGGATTTGGCCGTATGGGGCCCTGTTCGGCGCTATTCAGCTCTATTCCACTCTTTTCTGCTCTATTCATCTCTATTCGACTCCATTCGACTCCATTCCACACCATTCTATTCCATTCTACACTATCCTATTCTACAGAACCCTACCCCACCGTACCCTATCCTAATCTATTCTATTCTGTTGTATCCTATTCTCTTTTTCTATTTTCCCTCTTCCATCCCATGCTACTCTACCATACCCTACACTAAACTAACCTACCCTGACCTATGCTGTTCTATTCTATTTTCTCTGTTCCACCGTATGCTACCCTACCCTACGGTACCCGACCGTACCGTACCCTACTACTACTTAGGAGTACTCAATAAGGGTAGTAATTAAGGGTACTAGTTAGGGCAAGGGTACTATTTCAGGCTACTAGTTCATGCCAGGGTACTTGTTAAGGGTACTAGTTAAGCTAAGGTTTATTCGTTAATGGTACTAGTTAATGCCAGGGTAATAGTTAAGGGTACTTGTTAAGGCACTGGTACTTGTTGAGGGTACTGTTGGAGACAAGGGTCGTATTTAAGACCACTACTTAAGGCAAGGCTACTAGTTAGGGGTGCTAGTTAAGGCCAGGGTACTAGTTAAGGTAAGGCTACTAGATAAGGCTACTAGTTAAGGCAAGGCTACTAGTTTAGGGAACAAACTCAGGGTACTTGTCAAGGCAAGGGTACTGTCCAAGGCTAGTTGTCTAGGCTACTGATCTATGCCCCTAGTCTAGCTGACTAGTCCAGCTTATTAGTCTAAGCTACTACTCTAGCCTTTTCTTGTCTACTGTACCATAGTCTACCTTCATCTACCCCATCCTAAAATACCGTACCGTACCCTATTCTATTCTAATCTATTCGATTTGATTCGATTCAAAGCATTTCGATGCAATTGGACGCGATCGTGCTTGAATCGGCTCGATTCGGCACCATCAGCTCCATTCAGCTTGATTCTGCTCGTTTCAACTCGATTTAACTCAGTGCAGCCTTATTCGGCCCTACTCAGCTCGATTCGACTGTTTTCTACTCTGTCTCTAGTCAACCCCATTTGGCTCCATTCTATTCCTTTCTACACTATTCTACTCTATTCTTTTCTACCCTACCCTACCCTACCCTCCTCTAATCTATTCTAACGGATTCGATTCGACGCGGTTCGAAGCAATTCGACACGATTCATCTTGTTTTGTTTCCATTTGGCTCAATTCGGCTCGAATTGTCTCTATTCAGCTATATACTGCACTATTTGTCTCTATTCGACTCAATTCTACTCTACTCTTCTCTACTTTTCTTTGCTCTACTCTACTGTACTATATTCTATTCTTTCTCTTCAGTACTGTTCTATTCTATTCTACCCTCCGCTCCCCTCCCCTCCCCTTCTCTAAGCTGTTTGATTCGATTTTATTTGACACATTTCCACGCGATTCGAAGTGATTAGGCTTGAATCAGCTCAATTCGGTTCGAATCGGCTCCATTCAGCTCGATTTCGCTCCATTCATCTCGATTTGGCTCAGATTGTGTCGATTCTGCTCCATTAGGCCTTCTTTGGTCCTATTCGGCCCTATCCTGCTCTATTCCACTGTTTTCTACTCTATTCATCTCTATCCGTCTCTATTCGACTCCTTTCAACTCCATTCTATTCCATTCCACACCATTCTCTCCTATTCTCTTGTACTCTGTTCTATTCTACCCTACCCTACCCTACTGCACCCCACCCAGAACTACCCTACTTTAATCTATTCAATTCAGTTCGACGTGATTTGATGGGATTCGACGGAATTTGACGAGATCTGAAGGGATTCAATGGGATTGGAAGACATTTGAAGAGATTCCATGCGACTCGACGTGATTCAGCAGGATTCTATGAGATTCGATGTAATTCGAAGTTAATCGATGTGATACGAAGCGATTCGGCGTGATTCGATGACATTCGACGTAATTTGACGCGATTCAACCCGATTTGACCCAAAGTGATGTGATTCGATGTGATTCGATGGGCTACGACTCTATTCAGCTACAGTCGGTGTGATTCTGCTTGATTCAGCTCAATTAGGTACTTTTCGGCACTATACGGCTCTTTTCAGCTGTATTCACCTCCATTCAGCTCTATCCGTCTCTATTCAGTCTATTCGACTCTACTCTTTTCCAATCTATTCCATTCTTTATATTCTGCTCTAATCTCTTCTATTCTACTCTAGTCTATTCTACCCTCCCCTCCCCTTCTCTAATCTATACGTTTTGATTCGATTTTACGAAGTTAACGTGATTCGGATCGATTTGGCTCTCTTCGGCTCAATTAGGCTCCATTTGGCTCGTTTTGGATTGAATCGCTTCGATTCTGCTCGAATCGGCCTTATTGGCCCTATTCTGCTCTATTTGACTCTTTTCTACTCTATTCATCTCTATTTCACTCCATTCTATTCATTCCACACCGTTCTACACTACTCTATTCTGCTCTACCTACCCTACTCTAACTCTAATCGATTCAACGCGATTCCTCTCCTTTTGTCTGCATTCGGCACTATTCAGTTCTATTCGACTCTATTCGACTCTATTGTACTCTAGTCTACTCGTTTGTACTCTAGTCTACTCTTAGCTGATGTATTCTATAGTATGGTTTCTATCCTGTTCTATTCTACTCTATTCTACCGTACCTTATGCTACCCAACTCTAATCTATTCTCATCCATTTGATTGGATACGATTCGACCCATTTCGACGCGATTCGGCTCGATTTGGCTCTATTCTCACTCTATTCCCCTCTACTGTACTCTAGTCTACTCTTTTCTGTATTCTTTCTGTATTGTTCTGTTCTCTTCTATTCTGTTTTATTCTATTCTACTCTATTCTACCCAACCCTACCATACCCGAACCTCCCCTACTCTAATCTATTCAATTCCATATGATGAATTTTGACCCAATTCGGGTCATATCCTTTAGATTCGTGTCCATTTGGATCGAATAGTGTCGATTCAGCTTCATTCGGCTCCATTAGGCTCGATTCACTGGATTCGGCTCAGTTTGGCTTGATTTGGCTCAATTCCGCTCGATTCGGCCCTCTTCGGCACTATTTAGCTCTGTTTGGATCTTTTCTACTCTCTTCGACTCCATTCGATTTCATCGCACCCCATTCTACTCCATTCTACACTATTCTACTCTACTGTACTCTAATTTCCTGTAATTGATTCGATGGGATTCGACGTGATTTGTCTTGTTTCGTCTCCATTCGGCTCGATTTGACTCTATTCGACTCTGTTTGCTCTACTCTCCTCTACTTTTTTCTACCCCATTCTATTGTATTCTTTCTCTTCTGTTCTACTGTGTTCCATTCTATTCTTCTCTATTCTATCCTACCCTACTCTAATCTGTTCTACTTGAGTCGTTTCCACGCATTTCGATGCGATTCGGCTCAAATCGGCTCCATTCCACTCCACTCATCCCCATTCAGTTCAAATCTGTTCGATTCGGCTCTAATCGGCTCCATTTGGCTCTAGTAAGTTCTATTCGGCTCTAATAGGCTCTATTCAGCTCTATTCTCCTCTATTAGACTCTACTCAACTCTATTATCTCTTTTCGACTCCATTCGACTCCATTCTACAGCATTCTACTCCATCATACTCTATTCTCTATTCTATTGTCTTGTACTTTATGCGACTCTAAACAAAAATGTGTTTTTTAGAGTAGTAGTCTATTCTAATCGATTGGATTGGATTTGACTTGAATCGATGGGATTCAATGCAATCCGACGGGATTCGAAGCGACACGGCACGATTCCGCGGGATTCGGCACGATTCGTCTTGATTTCTATCGTTTCGGCTCTTTTTGGCTCTTTCTGGCTCTATTCGTTAATATGGAACTCTATTCTACTCTACTCTTCTATACTCTGCACTACTCGACCCTATTCTATTCTTTCAGTTCTCTTCTGTTCTTTTCTACTGCATTCTATTCTACCCTACCCTACCCTACCTTACCCTACTGTAATCTGTTCGATTCTATGTGACACACTTGAAAGAGATCCGACCTGATTTAGGTCGTATCGGTTCGATTCAGCTCCTTTTCCTCCATTAGATTCAAGTCGGTTCTACTCGGCTCTTTTCCGCTCTATTTGGCTCTGTTCAGCAGTATTCGACTCTATTTGTCTCTAGTCTACTCTACCCTACTTTTCTCTACTCTACTGTTTTCTTTCAGTTCTGTCGTAGTCTACCCTACCCTAACCTTACCCGCCCTACACTAATCTATTTGATTCGGTTCAACACATTTCAACGCGATTCGACATGTTTCATCTTGATTCACCTCGAATTTGGTCGATTCGGGTGTATTCAGCTCTGTTCGGCTCTTTTCGGCTCTATTCACCTCTATTCAACTCTATTTCACTCTCTTCTACTCTACTTAATTCTATTCTATTCTTTCTGTTGTGTTCTCTTCTCTTCTCTTCTAAACCTCTCCTACCCTACCCCCCTCTACTCTAATCTATTCAATTCACTTCAATGCATTTCGACGCGATTCCATGTGATTAGGCTTGAATCGGCTCCATTTAGCTCTATTTGACTTGAATCGGGTCGATTCGGCTCAATTCAGCATAGTTAGGCTCGATTCAACCTTCTTCAGCCCTTTTTGGCTCTATTCAGCTCTTTTCTACTTTAATCGTCTCTATTTGGCTCCATTCGACTCCGTTCCACACGATTCGACTCCATTCTACTGCATTCTGCACTATTCTATTCTCTTCTACCCTACCCTACTCTTATCGATTTTAATCAATTTGATTCATTACGATTTGTCTCATTTCCTCTCCATTTGACTCGATTCAGCTTGAATTGGGTCTATTCATCCATAGTCGGCACTGCTCGACTCTGACTATTCGACTCTGCTCAACTCTACTCCATTCTACTCTTTGTGTTCTCCTCTATTCTATTCTACTCTGCCCTAACCTACCGAATCCCAGCCTAACCTACACTACTCTAATCTATTCAATTTAATTGGATTCCATTCAATTCCATACCATTCTGCTCTATTTGACACAGTTCAATGTTATTCGGTGAGATTCCACGAGATTCGATGGGTTTTGGTTGGATTTCATGGGATTCAATGAAATTGGATGCAATAGGATGCGATTAGTTGTGATTTGGCTCAGTTTGGCCCGGTTCATTTTTTTGTCTCTATTTGGCTTGTTTCAGCTCCATTCGGCTACATTCAGCTCGAATCTGGTTGATTCGACTCGATTCGGCTCGATTTGGCTGGATTCGGCTGGATTTGGCCGTATGGGGCCCTGTTCGGCGCTATTCAGCTCTATTCCACTCTTTTCTGCTCTATTCATCTCTATTCGACTCCATTCGACTCCATTCCACACCATTCTATTCCATTCTACACTATCCTATTCTACAGAACCCTACCCCACCGTACCCTATCCTAATCTATTCTATTCTGTTGTATCCTATTCTCTTTTTCTATTTTCCCTCTTCCATCCCATGCTACTCTACCATACCCTACACTAAACTAACCTACCCTGACCTATGCTGTTCTATTCTATTTTCTCTGTTCCACCGTATGCTACCCTACCCTACGGTACCCGACCGTACCGTACCCTACTACTACTTAGGAGTACTCAATAAGGGTAGTAATTAAGGGTACTAGTTAGGGCAAGGGTACTATTTCAGGCTACTAGTTCATGCCAGGGTACTTGTTAAGGGTACTAGTTAAGCTAAGGTTTATTCGTTAATGGTACTAGTTAATGCCAGGGTAATAGTTAAGGGTACTTGTTAAGGCACTGGTACTTGTTGAGGGTACTGTTGGAGACAAGGGTCGTATTTAAGACCACTACTTAAGGCAAGGCTACTAGTTAGGGGTGCTAGTTAAGGCCAGGGTACTAGTTAAGGTAAGGCTACTAGATAAGGCTACTAGTTAAGGCAAGGCTACTAGTTTAGGGAACAAACTCAGGGTACTTGTCAAGGCAAGGGTACTGTCCAAGGCTAGTTGTCTAGGCTACTGATCTATGCCCCTAGTCTAGCTGACTAGTCCAGCTTATTAGTCTAAGCTACTACTCTAGCCTTTTCTTGTCTACTGTACCATAGTCTACCTTCATCTACCCCATCCTAAAATACCGTACCGTACCCTATTCTATTCTAATCTATTCGATTTGATTCGATTCAAAGCATTTCGATGCAATTGGACGCGATCGTGCTTGAATCGGCTCGATTCGGCACCATCAGCTCCATTCAGCTTGATTCTGCTCGTTTCAACTCGATTTAACTCAGTGCAGCCTTATTCGGCCCTACTCAGCTCGATTCGACTGTTTTCTACTCTGTCTCTAGTCAACCCCATTTGGCTCCATTCTATTCCTTTCTACACTATTCTACTCTATTCTTTTCTACCCTACCCTACCCTACCCTCCTCTAATCTATTCTAACGGATTCGATTCGACGCGGTTCGAAGCAATTCGACACGATTCATCTTGTTTTGTTTCCATTTGGCTCAATTCGGCTCGAATTGTCTCTATTCAGCTATATACTGCACTATTTGTCTCTATTCGACTCAATTCTACTCTACTCTTCTCTACTTTTCTTTGCTCTACTCTACTGTACTATATTCTATTCTTTCTCTTCAGTACTGTTCTATTCTATTCTACCCTCCGCTCCCCTCCCCTCCCCTTCTCTAAGCTGTTTGATTCGATTTTATTTGACACATTTCCACGCGATTCGAAGTGATTAGGCTTGAATCAGCTCAATTCGGTTCGAATCGGCTCCATTCAGCTCGATTTCGCTCCATTCATCTCGATTTGGCTCAGATTGTGTCGATTCTGCTCCATTAGGCCTTCTTTGGTCCTATTCGGCCCTATCCTGCTCTATTCCACTGTTTTCTACTCTATTCATCTCTATCCGTCTCTATTCGACTCCTTTCAACTCCATTCTATTCCATTCCACACCATTCTCTCCTATTCTCTTGTACTCTGTTCTATTCTACCCTACCCTACCCTACTGCACCCCACCCAGAGCTACCCTACTTTAATCTATTCAATTCAGTTCGACGTGATTTGATGGGATTCGACGGAATTTGACGAGATCTGAAGGGATTCAATGGGATTGGAAGACATTTGAAGAGATTCCATGCGACTCGACGTGATTCAGCAGGATTCTATGAGATTCGATGTAATTCGAAGTTAATCGATGTGATACGAAGCGATTCGGCGTGATTCGATGACATTCGACGTAATTTGACGCGATTCAACCCGATTTGACCCAAAGTGATGTGATTCGATGTGATTCGATGGGCTACGACTCTATTCAGCTACAGTCGGTGTGATTCTGCTTGATTCAGCTCAATTAGGTACTTTTCGGCACTATACGGCTCTTTTCAGCTGTATTCACCTCCATTCAGCTCTATCCGTCTCTATTCAGTCTATTCGACTCTACTCTTTTCCAATCTATTCCATTCTTTATATTCTGCTCTAATCTCTTCTATTCTACTCTAGTCTATTCTACCCTCCCCTCCCCTTCTCTAATCTATACGTTTTGATTCGATTTTACGAAGTTAACGTGATTCGGATCGATTTGGCTCTCTTCGGCTCAATTAGGCTCCATTTGGCTCGTTTTGGATTGAATCGCTTCGATTCTGCTCGAATCGGCCTTATTGGCCCTATTCTGCTCTATTTGACTCTTTTCTACTCTATTCATCTCTATTTCACTCCATTCTATTCATTCCACACCGTTCTACACTACTCTATTCTGCTCTACCTACCCTACTCTAACTCTAATCGATTCAACGCGATTCCTCTCCTTTTGTCTGCATTCGGCACTATTCAGTTCTATTCGACTCTATTCGACTCTATTGTACTCTAGTCTACTCGTTTGTACTCTAGTCTACTCTTAGCTGATGTATTCTATAGTATGGTTTCTATCCTGTTCTATTCTACTCTATTCTACCGTACCTTATGCTACCCAACTCTAATCTAGTCTCATCCATTTGATTGGATACGATTCGACCCATTTCGACGCGATTCGGCTCGATTTGGCTCTATTCTCACTCTATTCCCCTCTACTGTACTCTAGTCTACTCTTTTCTGTATTCTTTCTGTATTGTTCTGTTCTCTTCTATTCTGTTTTATTCTATTCTACTCTATTCTACCCAACCCTACCATACCCGAACCTCCCCTACTCTAATCTATTCAATTCCATATGATGAATTTTGACCCAATTCGGGTCATATCCTTTAGATTCGTGTCCATTTGGATCGAATAGTGTCGATTCAGCTTCATTCGGCTCCATTAGGCTCGATTCACTGGATTCGGCTCAGTTTGGCTTGATTTGGCTCAATTCCGCTCGATTCGGCCCTCTTCGGCACTATTTAGCTCTGTTTGGATCTTTTCTACTCTCTTCGACTCCATTCGATTTCATCGCACCCCATTCTACTCCATTCTACACTATTCTACTCTACTGTACTCTAATTTCCTGTAATTGATTCGATGGGATTCGACGTGATTTGTCTTGTTTCGTCTCCATTCGGCTCGATTTGACTCTATTCGACTCTGTTTGCTCTACTCTCCTCTACTTTTTTCTACCCCATTCTATTGTATTCTTTCTCTTCTGTTCTACTGTGTTCCATTCTATTCTTCTCTATTCTATCCTACCCTACTCTAATCTGTTCTACTTGAGTCGTTTCCACGCATTTCGATGCGATTCGGCTCAAATCGGCTCCATTCCACTCCACTCATCCCCATTCAGTTCAAATCTGTTCGATTCGGCTCTAATCGGCTCCATTTGGCTCTAGTAAGTTCTATTCGGCTCTAATAGGCTCTATTCAGCTCTATTCTCCTCTATTAGACTCTACTCAACTCTATTATCTCTTTTCGACTCCATTCGACTCCATTCTACAGCATTCTACTCCATCATACTCTATTCTCTATTCTATTGTCTTGTACTTTATGCGACTCTAAACAAAAATGTGTTTTTTAGAGTAGTAGTCTATTCTAATCGATTGGATTGGATTTGACTTGAATCGATGGGATTCAATGCAATCCGACGGGATTCGAAGCGACACGGCACGATTCCGCGGGATTCGGCACGATTCGTCTTGATTTCTATCGTTTCGGCTCTTTTTGGCTCTTTCTGGCTCTATTCGTTAATATGGAACTCTATTCTACTCTACTCTTCTATACTCTGCACTACTCGACCCTATTCTATTCTTTCAGTTCTCTTCTGTTCTTTTCTACTGCATTCTATTCTACCCTACCCTACCCTACCTTACCCTACTGTAATCTGTTCGATTCTATGTGACACACTTGAAAGAGATTCGACCTGATTTAGGTCGTATCGGTTCGATTCAGCTCCTTTTCCTCCATTAGATTCAAGTCGGTTCTACTCGGCTCTTTTCCGCTCTATTTGGCTCTGTTCAGCAGTATTCGACTCTATTTGTCTCTAGTCTACTCTACCCTACTTTTCTCTACTCTACTGTTTTCTTTCAGTTCTGTCGTAGTCTACCCTACCCTAACCTTACCCGCCCTACACTAATCTATTTGATTCGGTTCAACACATTTCAACGCGATTCGACATGTTTCATCTTGATTCACCTCGAATTTGGTCGATTCGGGTGTATTCAGCTCTGTTCGGCTCTTTTCGGCTCTATTCACCTCTATTCAACTCTATTTCACTCTCTTCTACTCTACTTAATTCTATTCTATTCTTTCTGTTGTGTTCTCTTCTCTTCTCTTCTAAACCTCTCCTACCCTACCCCCCTCTACTCTAATCTATTCAATTCACTTCAATGCATTTCGACGCGATTCCATGTGATTAGGCTTGAATCGGCTCCATTTAGCTCTATTTGACTTGAATCGGGTCGATTCGGCTCAATTCAGCATAGTTAGGCTCGATTCAACCTTCTTCAGCCCTTTTTGGCTCTATTCAGCTCTTTTCTACTTTAATCGTCTCTATTTGGCTCCATTCGACTCCGTTCCACACGATTCGACTCCATTCTACTGCATTCTGCACTATTCTATTCTCTTCTACCCTACCCTACTCTTATCGATTTTAATCAATTTGATTCATTACGATTTGTCTCATTTCCTCTCCATTTGACTCGATTCAGCTTGAATTGGGTCTATTCATCCATAGTCGGCACTGCTCGACTCTGACTATTCGACTCTGCTCAACTCTACTCCATTCTACTCTTTGTGTTCTCCTCTATTCTATTCTACTCTGCCCTAACCTACCGAATCCCAGCCTAACCTACACTACTCTAATCTATTCAATTTAATTGGATTCCATTCAATTCCATACCATTCTGCTCTATTTGACACAGTTCAATGTTATTCGGTGAGATTCCACGAGATTCGATGGGTTTTGGTTGGATTTCATGGGATTCAATGAAATTGGATGCAATAGGATGCGATTAGTTGTGATTTGGCTCAGTTTGGCCCGGTTCATTTTTTTGTCTCTATTTGGCTTGTTTCAGCTCCATTCGGCTACATTCAGCTCGAATCTGGTTGATTCGACTCGATTCGGCTCGATTTGGCTGGATTCGGCTGGATTTGGCCGTATGGGGCCCTGTTCGGCGCTATTCAGCTCTATTCCACTCTTTTCTGCTCTATTCATCTCTATTCGACTCCATTCGACTCCATTCCACACCATTCTATTCCATTCTACACTATCCTATTCTACAGAACCCTACCCCACCGTACCCTATCCTAATCTATTCTATTCTGTTGTATCCTATTCTCTTTTTCTATTTTCCCTCTTCCATCCCATGCTACTCTACCATACCCTACACTAAACTAACCTACCCTGACCTATGCTGTTCTATTCTATTTTCTCTGTTCCACCGTATGCTACCCTACCCTACGGTACCCGACCGTACCGTACCCTACTACTACTTAGGAGTACTCAATAAGGGTAGTAATTAAGGGTACTAGTTAGGGCAAGGGTACTATTTCAGGCTACTAGTTCATGCCAGGGTACTTGTTAAGGGTACTAGTTAAGCTAAGGTTTATTCGTTAATGGTACTAGTTAATGCCAGGGTAATAGTTAAGGGTACTTGTTAAGGCACTGGTACTTGTTGAGGGTACTGTTGGAGACAAGGGTCGTATTTAAGACCACTACTTAAGGCAAGGCTACTAGTTAGGGGTGCTAGTTAAGGCCAGGGTACTAGTTAAGGTAAGGCTACTAGATAAGGCTACTAGTTAAGGCAAGGCTACTAGTTTAGGGAACAAACTCAGGGTACTTGTCAAGGCAAGGGTACTGTCCAAGGCTAGTTGTCGAGGCTACTGATCTATGCCCCTAGTCTAGCTGACTAGTCCAGCTTATTAGTCTAAGCTACTACTCTAGCCTTTTCTTGTCTACTGTACCATAGTCTACCTTCATCTACCCCATCCTAAAATACCGTACCGTACCCTATTCTATTCTAATCTATTCGATTTGATTCGATTCAAAGCATTTCGATGCAATTGGACGCGATCGTGCTTGAATCGGCTCGATTCGGCACCATCAGCTCCATTCAGCTTGATTCTGCTCGTTTCAACTCGATTTAACTCAGTGCAGCCTTATTCGGCCCTACTCAGCTCGATTCGACTGTTTTCTACTCTGTCTCTAGTCAACCCCATTTGGCTCCATTCTATTCCTTTCTACACTATTCTACTCTATTCTTTTCTACCCTACCCTACCCTACCCTCCTCTAATCTATTCTAACGGATTCGATTCGACGCGGTTCGAAGCAATTCGACACGATTCATCTTGTTTTGTTTCCATTTGGCTCAATTCGGCTCGAATTGTCTCTATTCAGCTATATACTGCACTATTTGTCTCTATTCGACTCAATTCTACTCTACTCTTCTCTACTTTTCTTTGCTCTACTCTACTGTACTATATTCTATTCTTTCTCTTCAGTACTGTTCTATTCTATTCTACCCTCCGCTCCCCTCCCCTCCCCTTCTCTAAGCTGTTTGATTCGATTTTATTTGACACATTTCCACGCGATTCGAAGTGATTAGGCTTGAATCAGCTCAATTCGGTTCGAATCGGCTCCATTCAGCTCGATTTCGCTCCATTCATCTCGATTTGGCTCAGATTGTGTCGATTCTGCTCCATTAGGCCTTCTTTGGTCCTATTCGGCCCTATCCTGCTCTATTCCACTGTTTTCTACTCTATTCATCTCTATCCGTCTCTATTCGACTCCTTTCAACTCCATTCTATTCCATTCCACACCATTCTCTCCTATTCTCTTGTACTCTGTTCTATTCTACCCTACCCTACCCTACTGCACCCCACCCAGAGCTACCCTACTTTAATCTATTCAATTCAGTTCGACGTGATTTGATGGGATTCGACGGAATTTGACGAGATCTGAAGGGATTCAATGGGATTGGAAGACATTTGAAGAGATTCCATGCGACTCGACGTGATTCAGCAGGATTCTATGAGATTCGATGTAATTCGAAGTTAATCGATGTGATACGAAGCGATTCGGCGTGATTCGATGACATTCGACGTAATTTGACGCGATTCAACCCGATTTGACCCAAAGTGATGTGATTCGATGTGATTCGATGGGCTACGACTCTATTCAGCTACAGTCGGTGTGATTCTGCTTGATTCAGCTCAATTAGGTACTTTTCGGCACTATACGGCTCTTTTCAGCTGTATTCACCTCCATTCAGCTCTATCCGTCTCTATTCAGTCTATTCGACTCTACTCTTTTCCAATCTATTCCATTCTTTATATTCTGCTCTAATCTCTTCTATTCTACTCTAGTCTATTCTACCCTCCCCTCCCCTTCTCTAATCTATACGTTTTGATTCGATTTTACGAAGTTAACGTGATTCGGATCGATTTGGCTCTCTTCGGCTCAATTAGGCTCCATTTGGCTCGTTTTGGATTGAATCGCTTCGATTCTGCTCGAATCGGCCTTATTGGCCCTATTCTGCTCTATTTGACTCTTTTCTACTCTATTCATCTCTATTTCACTCCATTCTATTCATTCCACACCGTTCTACACTACTCTATTCTGCTCTACCTACCCTACTCTAACTCTAATCGATTCAACGCGATTCCTCTCCTTTTGTCTGCATTCGGCACTATTCAGTTCTATTCGACTCTATTCGACTCTATTGTACTCTAGTCTACTCGTTTGTACTCTAGTCTACTCTTAGCTGATGTATTCTATAGTATGGTTTCTATCCTGTTCTATTCTACTCTATTCTACCGTACCTTATGCTACCCAACTCTAATCTAGTCTCGTCCATTTGATTGGATACGATTCGACCCATTTCGACGCGATTCGGCTCGATTTGGCTCTATTCTCACTCTATTCCCCTCTACTGTACTCTAGTCTACTCTTTTCTGTATTCTTTCTGTATTGTTCTGTTCTCTTCTATTCTGTTTTATTCTATTCTACTCTACTCTATTCTACCCAACCCTACCATACCCGAACCTCCCCTACTCTAATCTATTCAATTCCATATGATGAATTTTGACCCAATTCGGGTCATATCGTTTAGATTCGTGTCCATTTGGATCGAATAGTGTCGATTCAGCTTCATTCGGCTCCATTAGGCTCGATTCACTGGATTCGGCTCAGTTTGGCTTGATTTGGCTCAATTCCGCTCGATTCGGCCCTCTTCGGCACTATTTAGCTCTGTTTGGATCTTTTCTACTCTCTTCGACTCCATTCGATTTCATCGCACCCCATTCTACTCCATTCTACACTATTCTACTCTACTGTACTCTAATTTCCTGTAATTGATTCGATGGGATTCGACGTGATTTGTCTTGTTTCGTCTCCATTCGGCTCGATTTGACTCTATTCGACTCTGTTTGCTCTACTCTCCTCTACTTTTTTCTACCCCATTCTATTGTATTCTTTCTCTTCTGTTCTACTGTGTTCCATTCTATTCTTCTCTATTCTATCCTACCCTACTCTAATCTGTTCTACTTGAGTCGTTTCCACGCATTTCGATGCGATTCGGCTCAAATCGGCTCCATTCCACTCCACTCATCCCCATTCAGTTCAAATCTGTTCGATTCGGCTCTAATCGGCTCCATTTGGCTCTAGTAAGTTCTATTCGGCTCTAATAGGCTCTATTCAGCTCTATTCTCCTCTATTAGACTCTACTCAACTCTATTATCTCTTTTCGACTCCATTCGACTCCATTCTACAGCATTCTACTCCATCATACTCTATTCTCTATTCTATTGTCTTGTACTTTATGCGACTCTAAACAAAAATGTGTTTTTTAGAGTAGTAGTCTATTCTAATCGATTGGATTGGATTTGACTTGAATCGATGGGATTCAATGCAATCCGACGGGATTCGAAGCGACACGGCACGATTCCGCGGGATTCGGCACGATTCGTCTTGATTTCTATCGTTTCGGCTCTTTTTGGCTCTTTCTGGCTCTATTCGTTAATATGGAACTCTATTCTACTCTACTCTTCTATACTCTGCACTACTCGACCCTATTCTATTCTTTCAGTTCTCTTCTGTTCTTTTCTACTGCATTCTATTCTACCCTACCCTACCCTACCTTACCCTACTGTAATCTGTTCGATTCTATGTGACACACTTGAAAGAGATCCGACCTGATTTAGGTCGTATCGGTTCGATTCAGCTCCTTTTCCTCCATTAGATTCAAGTCGGTTCTACTCGGCTCTTTTCCGCTCTATTTGGCTCTGTTCAGCAGTATTCGACTCTATTTGTCTCTAGTCTACTCTACCCTACTTTTCTCTACTCTACTGTTTTCTTTCAGTTCTGTCGTAGTCTACCCTACCCTAACCTTACCCGCCCTACACTAATCTATTTGATTCGGTTCAACACATTTCAACGCGATTCGACATGTTTCATCTTGATTCACCTCGAATTTGGTCGATTCGGGTGTATTCAGCTCTGTTCGGCTCTATTCACCTCTATTCAACTCTATTTCACTCTCTTCTACTCTACTTAATTCTATTCTATTCTTTCTGTTGTGTTCTCTTCTCTTCTCTTCTAAACCTCTCCTACCCTACCCCCCTCTACTCTAATCTATTCAATTCACTTCAATGCATTTCGACGCGATTCCATGTGATTAGGCTTGAATCGGCTCCATTTAGCTCTATTTGACTTGAATCGGGTCGATTCGGCTCAATTCAGCATAGTTAGGCTCGATTCAACCTTCTTCAGCCCTTTTTGGCTCTATTCAGCTCTTTTCTACTTTAATCGTCTCTATTTGGCTCCATTCGACTCCGTTCCACACGATTCGACTCCATTCTACTGCATTCTGCACTATTCTATTCTCTTCTACCCTACCCTACTCTTATCGATTTTAATCAATTTGATTCATTACGATTTGTCTCATTTCCTCTCCATTTGACTCGATTCAGCTTGAATTGGGTCTATTCATCCATAGTCGGCACTGCTCGACTCTGACTATTCGACTCTGCTCAACTCTACTCCATTCTACTCTTTGTGTTCTCCTCTATTCTATTCTACTCTGCCCTAACCTACCGAATCCCAGCCTAACCTACACTACTCTAATCTATTCAATTTAATTGGATTCCATTCAATTCCATACCATTCTGCTCTATTTGACACAGTTCAATGTTATTCGGTGAGATTCCACGAGATTCGATGGGTTTTGGTTGGATTTCATGGGATTCAATGAAATTGGATGCAATAGGATGCGATTAGTTGTGATTTGGCTCAGTTTGGCCCGGTTCATTTTTTTGTCTCTATTTGGCTTGTTTCAGCTCCATTCGGCTACATTCAGCTCGAATCTGGTTGATTCGACTCGATTCGGCTCGATTTGGCTGGATTCGGCTGGATTTGGCCGTATGGGGCCCTGTTCGGCGCTATTCAGCTCTATTCCACTCTTTTCTGCTCTATTCATCTCTATTCGACTCCATTCGACTCCATTCCACACCATTCTATTCCATTCTACACTATCCTATTCTACAGAACCCTACCCCACCGTACCCTATCCTAATCTATTCTATTCTGTTGTATCCTATTCTCTTTTTCTATTTTCCCTCTTCCATCCCATGCTACTCTACCATACCCTACACTAAACTAACCTACCCTGACCTATGCTGTTCTATTCTATTTTCTCTGTTCCACCGTATGCTACCCTACCCTACGGTACCCGACCGTACCGTACCCTACTACTACTTAGGAGTACTCAATAAGGGTAGTAATTAAGGGTACTAGTTAGGGCAAGGGTACTATTTCAGGCTACTAGTTCATGCCAGGGTACTTGTTAAGGGTACTAGTTAAGCTAAGGTTTATTCGTTAATGGTACTAGTTAATGCCAGGGTAATAGTTAAGGGTACTTGTTAAGGCACTGGTACTTGTTGAGGGTACTGTTGGAGACAAGGGTCGTATTTAAGACCACTACTTAAGGCAAGGCTACTAGTTAGGGGTGCTAGTTAAGGCCAGGGTACTAGTTAAGGTAAGGCTACTAGATAAGGCTACTAGTTAAGGCAAGGCTACTAGTTTAGGGAACAAACTCAGGGTACTTGTCAAGGCAAGGGTACTGTCCAAGGCTAGTTGTCGAGGCTACTGATCTATGCCCCTAGTCTAGCTGACTAGTCCAGCTTATTAGTCTAAGCTACTACTCTAGCCTTTTCTTGTCTACTGTACCATAGTCTACCTTCATCTACCCCATCCTAAAATACCGTACCGTACCCTATTCTATTCTAATCTATTCGATTTGATTCGATTCAAAGCATTTCGATGCAATTGGACGCGATCGTGCTTGAATCGGCTCGATTCGGCACCATCAGCTCCATTCAGCTTGATTCTGCTCGTTTCAACTCGATTTAACTCAGTGCAGCCTTATTCGGCCCTACTCAGCTCGATTCGACTGTTTTCTACTCTGTCTCTAGTCAACCCCATTTGGCTCCATTCTATTCCTTTCTACACTATTCTACTCTATTCTTTTCTACCCTACCCTACCCTACCCTCCTCTAATCTATTCTAACGGATTCGATTCGACGCGGTTCGAAGCAATTCGACACGATTCATCTTGTTTTGTTTCCATTTGGCTCAATTCGGCTCGAATTGTCTCTATTCAGCTATATACTGCACTATTTGTCTCTATTCGACTCAATTCTACTCTACTCTTCTCTACTTTTCTTTGCTCTACTCTACTGTACTATATTCTATTCTTTCTCTTCAGTACTGTTCTATTCTATTCTACCCTCCGCTCCCCTCCCCTCCCCTTCTCTAAGCTGTTTGATTCGATTTTATTTGACACATTTCCACGCGATTCGAAGTGATTAGGCTTGAATCAGCTCAATTCGGTTCGAATCGGCTCCATTCAGCTCGATTTCGCTCCATTCATCTCGATTTGGCTCAGATTGTGTCGATTCTGCTCCATTAGGCCTTCTTTGGTCCTATTCGGCCCTATCCTGCTCTATTCCACTGTTTTCTACTCTATTCATCTCTATCCGTCTCTATTCGACTCCTTTCAACTCCATTCTATTCCATTCCACACCATTCTCTCCTATTCTCTTGTACTCTGTTCTATTCTACCCTACCCTACCCTACTGCACCCCACCCAGAGCTACCCTACTTTAATCTATTCAATTCAGTTCGACGTGATTTGATGGGATTCGACGGAATTTGACGAGATCTGAAGGGATTCAATGGGATTGGAAGACATTTGAAGAGATTCCATGCGACTCGACGTGATTCAGCAGGATTCTATGAGATTCGATGTAATTCGAAGTTAATCGATGTGATACGAAGCGATTCGGCGTGATTCGATGACATTCGACGTAATTTGACGCGATTCAACCCGATTTGACCCAAAGTGATGTGATTCGATGTGATTCGATGGGCTACGACTCTATTCAGCTACAGTCGGTGTGATTCTGCTTGATTCAGCTCAATTAGGTACTTTTCGGCACTATACGGCTCTTTTCAGCTGTATTCACCTCCATTCAGCTCTATCCGTCTCTATTCAGTCTATTCGACTCTACTCTTTTCCAATCTATTCCATTCTTTATATTCTGCTCTAATCTCTTCTATTCTACTCTAGTCTATTCTACCCTCCCCTCCCCTTCTCTAATCTATACGTTTTGATTCGATTTTACGAAGTTAACGTGATTCGGATCGATTTGGCTCTCTTCGGCTCAATTAGGCTCCATTTGGCTCGTTTTGGATTGAATCGCTTCGATTCTGCTCGAATCGGCCTTATTGGCCCTATTCTGCTCTATTTGACTCTTTTCTACTCTATTCATCTCTATTTCACTCCATTCTATTCATTCCACACCGTTCTACACTACTCTATTCTGCTCTACCTACCCTACTCTAACTCTAATCGATTCAACGCGATTCCTCTCCTTTTGTCTGCATTCGGCACTATTCAGTTCTATTCGACTCTATTCGACTCTATTGTACTCTAGTCTACTCGTTTGTACTCTAGTCTACTCTTAGCTGATGTATTCTATAGTATGGTTTCTATCCTGTTCTATTCTACTCTATTCTACCGTACCTTATGCTACCCAACTCTAATCTAGTCTCGTCCATTTGATTGGATACGATTCGACCCATTTCGACGCGATTCGGCTCGATTTGGCTCTATTCTCACTCTATTCCCCTCTACTGTACTCTAGTCTACTCTTTTCTGTATTCTTTCTGTATTGTTCTGTTCTCTTCTATTCTGTTTTATTCTATTCTACTCTACTCTATTCTACCCAACCCTACCATACCCGAACCTCCCCTACTCTAATCTATTCAATTCCATATGATGAATTTTGACCCAATTCGGGTCATATCGTTTAGATTCGTGTCCATTTGGATCGAATAGTGTCGATTCAGCTTCATTCGGCTCCATTAGGCTCGATTCACTGGATTCGGCTCAGTTTGGCTTGATTTGGCTCAATTCCGCTCGATTCGGCCCTCTTCGGCACTATTTAGCTCTGTTTGGATCTTTTCTACTCTCTTCGACTCCATTCGATTTCATCGCACCCCATTCTACTCCATTCTACACTATTCTACTCTACTGTACTCTAATTTCCTGTAATTGATTCGATGGGATTCGACGTGATTTGTCTTGTTTCGTCTCCATTCGGCTCGATTTGACTCTATTCGACTCTGTTTGCTCTACTCTCCTCTACTTTTTTCTACCCCATTCTATTGTATTCTTTCTCTTCTGTTCTACTGTGTTCCATTCTATTCTTCTCTATTCTATCCTACCCTACTCTAATCTGTTCTACTTGAGTCGTTTCCACGCATTTCGATGCGATTCGGCTCAAATCGGCTCCATTCCACTCCACTCATCCCCATTCAGTTCAAATCTGTTCGATTCGGCTCTAATCGGCTCCATTTGGCTCTAGTAAGTTCTATTCGGCTCTAATAGGCTCTATTCAGCTCTATTCTCCTCTATTAGACTCTACTCAACTCTATTATCTCTTTTCGACTCCATTCGACTCCATTCTACAGCATTCTACTCCATCATACTCTATTCTCTATTCTATTGTCTTGTACTTTATGCGACTCTAAACAAAAATGTGTTTTTTAGAGTAGTAGTCTATTCTAATCGATTGGATTGGATTTGACTTGAATCGATGGGATTCAATGCAATCCGACGGGATTCGAAGCGACACGGCACGATTCCGCGGGATTCGGCACGATTCGTCTTGATTTCTATCGTTTCGGCTCTTTTTGGCTCTTTCTGGCTCTATTCGTTAATATGGAACTCTATTCTACTCTACTCTTCTATACTCTGCACTACTCGACCCTATTCTATTCTTTCAGTTCTCTTCTGTTCTTTTCTACTGCATTCTATTCTACCCTACCCTACCCTACCTTACCCTACTGTAATCTGTTCGATTCTATGTGACACACTTGAAAGAGATCCGACCTGATTTAGGTCGTATCGGTTCGATTCAGCTCCTTTTCCTCCATTAGATTCAAGTCGGTTCTACTCGGCTCTTTTCCGCTCTATTTGGCTCTGTTCAGCAGTATTCGACTCTATTTGTCTCTAGTCTACTCTACCCTACTTTTCTCTACTCTACTGTTTTCTTTCAGTTCTGTCGTAGTCTACCCTACCCTAACCTTACCCGCCCTACACTAATCTATTTGATTCGGTTCAACACATTTCAACGCGATTCGACATGTTTCATCTTGATTCACCTCGAATTTGGTCGATTCGGGTGTATTCAGCTCTGTTCGGCTCTATTCACCTCTATTCAACTCTATTTCACTCTCTTCTACTCTACTTAATTCTATTCTATTCTTTCTGTTGTGTTCTCTTCTCTTCTCTTCTAAACCTCTCCTACCCTACCCCCCTCTACTCTAATCTATTCAATTCACTTCAATGCATTTCGACGCGATTCCATGTGATTAGGCTTGAATCGGCTCCATTTAGCTCTATTTGACTTGAATCGGGTCGATTCGGCTCAATTCAGCATAGTTAGGCTCGATTCAACCTTCTTCAGCCCTTTTTGGCTCTATTCAGCTCTTTTCTACTTTAATCGTCTCTATTTGGCTCCATTCGACTCCGTTCCACACGATTCGACTCCATTCTACTGCATTCTGCACTATTCTATTCTCTTCTACCCTACCCTACTCTTATCGATTTTAATCAATTTGATTCATTACGATTTGTCTCATTTCCTCTCCATTTGACTCGATTCAGCTTGAATTGGGTCTATTCATCCATAGTCGGCACTGCTCGACTCTGACTATTCGACTCTGCTCAACTCTACTCCATTCTACTCTTTGTGTTCTCCTCTATTCTATTCTACTCTGCCCTAACCTACCGAATCCCAGCCTAACCTACACTACTCTAATCTATTCAATTTAATTGGATTCCATACCATTCTGCTCTATTTGACACAGTTCAATGTTATTCGGTGAGATTCCATGAGATTCGATGGGTTTTGGTTGGATTTCATGGGATTCAATGAAATTGGATGCAATAGGATGCGATTAGTTGTGATTTGGCTCAGTTTGGCCCGGTTCATTTTTTTGTCTCTATTTGGCTTGTTTCAGCTCCATTCGGCTACATTCAGCTCGAATCTGGTTGATTCGACTCGATTCGGCTCGATTTGGCTGGATTCGGCTGGATTTGGCCGTATGGGGCCCTGTTCGGCGCTATTCAGCTCTATTCCACTCTTTTCTGCTCTATTCATCTCTATTCGACTCCATTCGACTCCATTCCACACCATTCTATTCCATTCTACACTATCCTATTCTACAGAACCCTACCCCACCGTACCCTATCCTAATCTATTCTATTCTGTTGTATCCTATTCTCTTTTTCTATTTTCCCTCTTCCATCCCATGCTACTCTACCATACCCTACACTAAACTAACCTACCCTGACCTATGCTGTTCTATTCTATTTTCTCTGTTCCACCGTATGCTACCCTACCCTACGGTACCCGACCGTACCGTACCCTACTACTACTTAGGAGTACTCAATAAGGGTAGTAATTAAGGGTACTAGTTAGGGCAAGGGTACTATTTCAGGCTACTAGTTCATGCCAGGGTACTTGTTAAGGGTACTAGTTAAGCTAAGGTTTATTCGTTAATGGTACTAGTTAATGCCAGGGTAATAGTTAAGGGTACTTGTTAAGGCACTGGTACTTGTTGAGGGTACTGTTGGAGACAAGGGTCGTATTTAAGACCACTACTTAAGGCAAGGCTACTAGTTAGGGGTGCTAGTTAAGGCCAGGGTACTAGTTAAGGTAAGGCTACTAGATAAGGCTACTAGTTAAGGCAAGGCTACTAGTTTAGGGAACAAACTCAGGGTACTTGTCAAGGCAAGGGTACTGTCCAAGGCTAGTTGTCTAGGCTACTGATCTATGCCCCTAGTCTAGCTGACTAGTCCAGCTTATTAGTCTAAGCTACTACTCTAGCCTTTTCTTGTCTACTGTACCATAGTCTACCTTCATCTACCCCATCCTAAAATACCGTACCGTACCCTATTCTATTCTAATCTATTCGATTTGATTCGATTCAAAGCATTTCGATGCAATTGGACGCGATCGTGCTTGAATCGGCTCGATTCGGCACCATCAGCTCCATTCAGCTTGATTCTGGCTCGTTTCAACTCGATTTAACTCAGTGCAGCCTTATTCGGCCCTACTCAGCTCGATTCGACTGTTTTCTACTCTGTCTCTAGTCAACCCCATTTGGCTCCATTCTATTCCTTTCTACACTATTCTACTCTATTCTTTTCTACCCTACCCTACCCTCCTCTAATCTATTCTAACGGATTCGATTCGACGCGGTTCGAAGCAATTCGACACGATTCATCTTGTTTTGTTTCCATTTGGCTCAATTCGGCTCGAATTGTCTCTATTCAGCTATATACTGCACTATTTGTCTCTATTCGACTCAATTCTACTCTACTCTTCTCTACTTTTCTTTGCTCTACTCTACTGTACTATATTCTATTCTTTCTCTTCAGTACTGTTCTATTCTATTCTACCCTCCGCTCCCCTCCCCTCCCCTTCTCTAAGCTGTTTGATTCGATTTTATTTGACACATTTCCACGCGATTCGAAGTGATTAGGCTTGAATCAGCTCAATTCGGTTCGAATCGGCTCCATTCAGCTCGATTTCGCTCCATTCATCTCGATTTGGCTCAGATTGTGTCGATTCTGCTCCATTAGGCCTTCTTTGGTCCTATTCGGCCCTATCCTGCTCTATTCCACTGTTTTCTACTCTATTCATCTCTATCCGTCTCTATTCGACTCCTTTCAACTCCATTCTATTCCATTCCACACCATTCTCTCCTATTCTCTTGTACTCTGTTCTATTCTACCCTACCCTACCCTACTGCACCCCACCCAGAACTACCCTACTTTAATCTATTCAATTCAGTTCGACGTGATTTGATGGGATTCGACGGAATTTGACGAGATCTGAAGGGATTCAATGGGATTGGAAGACATTTGAAGAGATTCCATGCGACTCGACGTGATTCAGCAGGATTCTATGAGATTCGATGTAATTCGAAGTTAATCGATGTGATACGAAGCGATTCGGCGTGATTCGATGACATTCGACGTAATTTGACGCGATTCAACCCGATTTGACCCAAAGTGATGTGATTCGATGTGATTCGATGGGCTACGACTCTATTCAGCTACAGTCGGTGTGATTCTGCTTGATTCAGCTCAATTAGGTACTTTTCGGCACTATACGGCTCTTTTCAGCTGTATTCACCTCCATTCAGCTCTATCCGTCTCTATTCAGTCTATTCGACTCTACTCTTTTCCAATCTATTCCATTCTTTATATTCTGCTCTAATCTCTTCTACTCTACTCTAGTCTATTCTACCCTCCCCTCCCCTTCTCTAATCTATACGTTTTGATTCGATTTTACGAAGTTAACGTGATTCGGATCGATTTGGCTCTCTTCGGCTCAATTAGGCTCCATTTGGCTCGTTTTGGATTGAATCGCTTCGATTCTGCTCGAATCGGCCTTATTGGCCCTATTCTGCTCTATTTGACTCTTTTCTACTCTATTCATCTCTATTTCACTCCATTCTATTCATTCCACACCGTTCTACACTACTCTATTCTGCTCTACCTACCCTACTCTAACTCTAATCGATTCAACGCGATTCCTCTCCTTTTGTCTGCATTCGGCACTATTCAGTTCTATTCGACTCTATTCGACTCTATTGTACTCTAGTCTACTCGTTTGTACTCTAGTCTATAGTATGGTTTCTATCCTGTTCTATTCTACTCTATTCTACCGTACCTTATGCTACCCAACTCTAATCTATTCTCATCCATTTGATTGGATACGATTCGACCCATTTCGACGCGATTCGGCTCGATTTGGCTCTATTCTCACTCTATTCCCCTCTACTGTACTCTAGTCTACTCTTTTCTGTATTCTTTCTGTATTGTTCTGTTCTCTTCTATTCTGTTTTATTCTATTCTACTCTACTCTATTCTACCCAACCCTACCATACCCGAACCTCCCCTACTCTAATCTATTCAATTCCATATGATGAATTTTGACCCAATTCGGGTCATATCGTTTAGATTCGTGTCCGTTTGGATCGAATAGTGTCGATTCAGCTTCATTCGGCTCCATTAGGCTCGATTCACTGGATTCGGCTCAGTTTGGCTTGATTTGGCTCAATTCCGCTCGATTCGGCCCTCTTCGGCACTATTTAGCTCTGTTTGGATCTTTTCTACTCTCTTCGACTCCATTCGATTTCATCGCACCCCATTCTACTCCATTCTACACTATTCTACTCTACTGTACTCTAATTTCCTGTAATTGATTCGATGGGATTCGACGTGATTTGTCTTGTTTCGTCTCCATTCGGCTCGATTTGACTCTATTCGACTCTGTTTGCTCTACTCTCCTCTACTTTTTTCTACCCCATTCTATTGTATTCTTTCTCTTCTGTTCTACTGTGTTCCATTCTATCCTTCTCTATTCTATCCTACCCTACTCTAATCTGTTCTACTTGAGTCGTTTCCACGCATTTCGATGCGATTCGGCTCAAATCGGCTCCATTCCACTCCACTCATCCCCATTCAGTTCAAATCTGTTCGATTCGGCTCTAATCGGCTCCATTTGGCTCTAGTAAGTTCTATTCGGCTCTAATAGGCTCTATTCAGCTCTATTCTCCTCTATTAGACTCTACTCAACTCTATTATCTCTTTTCGACTCCATTCGACTCCATTCTACAGCATTCTACTCCATCATACTCTATTCTCTATTCTATTGTCTTGTACTTTATGCGACTCTAAACAAAAATGTGTTTTTTAGAGTCGTAGTCTATTCTAATCGATTGGATTGGATTTGACTTGAATCGATGGGATTCAATGCAATCCGACGGGATTCGAAGCGACACGGCACGATTCCGCGGGATTCGGCACGATTCGTCTTGATTTCTATCGTTTCGGCTCTTTTTGGCTCTTTCTGGCTCTATTCGTTAATATGGAACTCTATTCTACTCTACTCTTCTATACTCTACACTACTCGACCCTATTCTATTCTTTCAGTTCTCTTCTGTTCTTTTCTACTGCATTCTATTCTACCCTACCCTACCCTACCTTACCCTACTGTAATCTGTTCGATTCTATGTGACACACTTGAAAGAGATCCGACCTGATTTAGGTCGTATCGGTTCGATTCAGCTCCTTTTCCTCCATTAGATTCAAGTCGGTTCTACTCGGCTCTTTTCCGCTCTATTTGGCTCTGTTCAGCAGTATTCGACTCTATTTGTCTCTAGTCTACTCTACCCTACTTTTCTCTACTCTACTGTTTTCTTTCAGTTCTGTCGTAGTCTACCCTACCCTAACCTTACCCGCCCTACACTAATCTATTTGATTCGGTTCAACACATTTCAACGCGATTCGACATGTTTCATCTTGATTCACCTCGAATTTGGTCGATTCGGGTGTATTCAGCTCTGTTCGGCTCTTTTCGGCTCTATTCACCTCTATTCAACTCTATTTCACTCTCTTCTACTCTACTTAATTCTATTCTATTCTTTCTGTTGTGTTCTCTTCTCTTCTCTTCTAAACCTCTCCTACCCTACCCCCCTCTACTCTAATCTATTCAATTCACTTCAATGCATTTCGACGCGATTCCATGTGATTAGGCTTGAATCGGCTCCATTTAGCTCTATTTGACTTGAATCGGGTCGATTCGGCTCAATTCAGCATAGTTAGGCTCGATTCAACCTTCTTCAGCCCTTTTTGGCTCTATTCAGCTCTTTTCTACTTTAATCGTCTCTATTTGGCTCCATTCGACTCCGTTCCACACGATTCGACTCCATTCTACTGCATTCTGCACTATTCTATTCTCTTCTACCCTACCCTACTCTTATCGATTTTAATCAATTTGATCCATTACGATTTGTCTCATTTCCTCTCCATTTGACTCGATTCAGCTTGAATTGGGTCTATTCATCCATAGTCGGCACTGCTCGACTCTGACTATTCGACTCTGCTCAACTCTACTCCATTCTACTCTTTGTGTTCTCCTCTATTCTATTCTACTCTGCCCTAACCTACCGAATCCCAGCCTAACCTACACTACTCTAATCTATTCAATTTAATTGGATTCCATTCAATTCAATACCATTCTGCTCTATTTGACACAGTTCAATGTTATTCGGTGAGATTCCATGAGATTCGATGGGTTTTGGTTGGATTTCATGGGATTCAATGAAATTGGATGCAATAGGATGCGATTAGTTGTGATTTGGCTCAGTTTGGCCCGGTTCATTTTTTTGTCTCTATTTGGCTTGTTTCAGCTCCATTCGGCTACATTCAGCTCGAATCTGGTTGATTCGACTCGATTCGGCTCGATTTGGCTGGATTCGGCTGGATTTGGCCGTATGGGGCCCTGTTCGGCGCTATTCAGCTCTATTCCACTCTTTTCTGCTCTATTCATCTCTATTCGACTCCATTCGACTCCATTCCACACCATTCTATTCCATTCTACACTATCCTATTCTACAGAACCCTACCCCACCGTACCCTATCCTAATCTATTCTATTCTGTTGTATCCTAGTCTCTTTTTCTATTTTCCCTATTCCATCCCATGCTACTCTACCATACCCTACACTAAACTAACCTACCCTGACCTATGCTGTTCTATTCTATTTTCTCTGTTCCACCGTATGCTACCCTACCCTACGGTACCCGACCGTACCGTACCCTACTACTACTTAGGAGTACTCAATAAGGGTACGGTACGGTCGGGTACCGTAGGGTAGGGTAGCATACGGTGGAACAGGGTACTAGTTAGGGCAAGAGTACTATTTCAGGCTACTAGTTCATGCCAGGGTACTTGTTAAGGGTACTAGTTAAGCTAAGGTTTATTCGTTAATGGTACTAGTTAATGCCAGGGTAATAGTTAAGGGTACTTGTTAAGGCACTGGTACTTGTTGAGGGTACTGTTTGAGACAAGGGTCGTATTTAAGACCACTACTTAAGGCAAGGCTACTAGTTAGGGGTGCTAGTTAAGGCCAGGGTACTAGTTAAGGTAAGGCTACTAGATAAGGCTACTAGTTAAGGCAAGGCTACTAGTTTAGGGAACAAACTCAGGGTACTTGTCAAGGCAAGGGTACTGTCCAAGGCTAGTTGTCTAGGCTACTGATCTATGCCCCTAGTCTAGCTGACTAGTCCAGCTTATTAGTCTAAGCTACTACTCTAGCCTTTTCTTGTCTACTGTACCATAGTCTACCTTCATCTACCCCATCCTAAAATACCGTACCGTACCCTATTCTATTCTAATCTATTCGATTTGATTCGATTCAAAGCATTTCGATGCAATTGGACGCGATTGTGCTTGAATCGGCTCGATTCGGCACCATCAGCTCCATTCAGCTTGATTCTGCTCGTTTCAACTCGATTTAACTCAGTGCAGCCTTATTCGGCCCTACTCAGCTCGATTCGACTGTTTTCTACTCTGTCTCTAGTCAACCCCATTTGGCTCCATTCTATTCCTTTCTACACTATTCTACTCTATTCTTTTCTACCCTACCCTACCCTACCCTCCTCTAATCTATTCTAACGGATTCGATTCGACGCGGTTCGAAGCAATTCGACACGATTCATCTTGTTTTGTTTCCATTTGGCTCAATTCGGCTCGAATTGTCTCTATTCAGCTATATACTGCACTATTTGTCTCTATTCGACTCAATTCTACTCTACTCTTCTCTACTTTTCTTTGCTCTACTCTACTGTACTATATTCTATTCTTTCTCTTCAGTACTGTTCTATTCTATTCTACCCTCCGCTCCCCTCCCCTCCCCTTCTCTAAGCTGTTTGATTCGATTTTATTTGACACATTTCCACGCGATTCGAAGTGATTAGGCTTGAATCAGCTCAATTCGGTTCGAATCGGCTCCATTCAGCTCGATTTCGCTCCATTCATCTCGATTTGGCTCAGATTGTGTCGATTCTGCTCCATTAGGCCTTCTTTGGTCCTATTCGGCCCTATCCTGCTCTATTCCACTGTTTTCTACTCTATTCATCTCTATCCGTCTCTATTCGACTCCTTTCAACTCCATTCTATTCCATTCCACACCATTCTCTCCTATTCTCTTGTACTCTGTTCTATTCTACCCTACCCTACCCTACTGCACCCCACCCAGAGCTACCCTACTTTAATCTATTCAATTCAGTTCGACGTGATTTGATGGGATTCGACGGAATTTGACGAGATCTGAAGGGATTCAATGGGATTGGAAGACATTTGAAGAGATTCCATGCGACTCGACGTGATTCAGCAGGATTCTATGAGATTCGATGTAATTCGAAGTTAATCGATGTGATACGAAGCGATTCGGCGTGATTCGATGACATTCGACGTAATTTGACGCGATTCAACCCGATTTGACCCAAAGTGATGTGATTCGATGTGATTCGATGGGCTACGACTCTATTCAGCTACAGTCGGTGTGATTCTGCTTGATTCAGCTCAATTAGGTACTTTTCGGCACTATACGGCTCTTTTCAGCTGTATTCACCTCCATTCAGCTCTATCCGTCTCTATTCAGTCTATTCGACTCTACTCTTTTCCAATCTATTCCATTCTTTATATTCTGCTCTAATCTCTTCTATTCTACTCTAGTCTATTCTACCCTCCCCTCCCCTTCTCTAATCTATACGTTTTGATTCGATTTTACGAAGTTAACGTGATTCGGATCGATTTGGCTCTCTTCGGCTCAATTAGGCTCCATTTGGCTCGTTTTGGATTGAATCGCTTCGATTCTGCTCGAATCGGCCTTATTGGCCCTATTCTGCTCTATTTGACTCTTTTCTACTCTATTCATCTCTATTTCACTCCATTCTATTCATTCCACACCGTTCTACACTACTCTATTCTGCTCTACCTACCCTACTCTAACTCTAATCGATTCAACGCGATTCCTCTCCTTTTGTCTGCATTCGGCACTATTCAGTTCTATTCGACTCTATTCGACTCTATTGTACTCTAGTCTACTCGTTTGTACTCTAGTCTACTCTTAGCTGATGTATTCTATAGTATGGTTTCTATCCTGTTCTATTCTACTCTATTCTACCGTACCTTATGCTACCCAACTCTAATCTAGTCTCATCCATTTGATTGGATACGATTCGACCCATTTCGACGCGATTCGGCTCGATTTGGCTCTATTCTCACTCTATTCCCCTCTACTGTACTCTAGTCTACTCTTTTCTGTATTCTTTCTGTATTGTTCTGTTCTCTTCTATTCTGTTTTATTCTATTCTACTCTACTCTATTCTACCCAACCCTACCATACCCGAACCTCCCCTACTCTAATCTATTCAATTCCATATGATGAATTTTGACCCAATTCGGGTCATATCCTTTAGATTCGTGTCCATTTGGATCGAATAGTGTCGATTCAGCTTCATTCGGCTCCATTAGGCTCGATTCACTGGATTCGGCTCAGTTTGGCTTGATTTGGCTCAATTCCGCTCGATTCGGCCCTCTTCGGCACTATTTAGCTCTGTTTGGATCTTTTCTACTCTCTTCGACTCCATTCGATTTCATCGCACCCCATTCTACTCCATTCTACACTATTCTACTCTACTGTACTCTAATTTCCTGTAATTGATTCGATGGGATTTGACGTGATTTGTCTTGTTTCGTCTCCATTCGGCTCGATTTGACTCTATTCGACTCTGTTTGCTCTACTCTCCTCTACTTTTTTCTACCCCATTCTATTGTATTCTTTCTCTTCTGTTCTACTGTGTTCCATTCTATTCTTCTCTATTCTATCCTACCCTACTCTAATCTGTTCTACTTGAGTCGTTTCCACGCATTTCGATGCGATTCGGCTCAAATCGGCTCCATTCCACTCCACTCATCCCCATTCAGTTCAAATCTGTTCGATTCGGCTCTAATCGGCTCCATTTGGCTCTAGTAAGTTCTATTCGGCTCTAATAGGCTCTATTCAGCTCTATTCTCCTCTATTAGACTCTACTCAACTCTATTATCTCTTTTCGACTCCATTCGACTCCATTCTACAGCATTCTACTCCATCATACTCTATTCTCTATTCTATTGTCTTGTACTTTATGCGACTCTAAACAAAAATGTGTTTTTTAGAGTAGTAGTCTATTCTAATCGATTGGATTGGATTTGACTTGAATCGATGGGATTCAATGCAATCCGACGGGATTCGAAGCGACACGGCACGATTCCGCGGGATTCGGCACGATTCGTCTTGATTTCTATCGTTTCGGCTCTTTTTGGCTCTTTCTGGCTCTATTCGTTAATATGGAACTCTATTCTACTCTACTCTTCTATACTCTACACTACTCGACCCTATTCTATTCTTTCAGTTCTCTTCTGTTCTTTTCTACTGCATTCTATTCTACCCTACCCTACCCTACCTTACCCTACTGTAATCTGTTCGATTCTATGTGACACACTTGAAAGAGATTCGACCTGATTTAGGTCGTATCGGTTCGATTCAGCTCCTTTTCCTCCATTAGATTCAAGTCGGTTCTACTCGGCTCTTTTCCGCTCTATTTGGCTCTGTTCAGCAGTATTCGACTCTATTTGTCTCTAGTCTACTCTACCCTACTTTTCTCTACTCTACTGTTTTCTTTCAGTTCTGTCGTAGTCTACCCTACCCTAACCTTACCCGCCCTACACTAATCTATTTGATTCGGTTCAACACATTTCAACGCGATTCGACATGTTTCATCTTGATTCACCTCGAATTTGGTCGATTCGGGTGTATTCAGCTCTGTTCGGCTCTTTTCGGCTCTATTCACCTCTATTCAACTCTATTTCACTCTCTTCTACTCTACTTAATTCTATTCTATTCTTTCTGTTGTGTTCTCTTCTCTTCTCTTCTAAACCTCTCCTACCCTACCCCCCTCTACTCTAATCTATTCAATTCACTTCAATGCATTTCGACGCGATTCCATGTGATTAGGCTTGAATCGGCTCCATTTAGCTCTATTTGACTTGAATCGGGTCGATTCGGCTCAATTCAGCATAGTTAGGCTCGATTCAACCTTCTTCAGCCCTTTTTGGCTCTATTCAGCTCTTTTCTACTTTAATCGTCTCTATTTGGCTCCATTCGACTCCGTTCCACACGATTCGACTCCATTCTACTGCATTCTGCACTATTCTATTCTCTTCTACCCTACCCTACTCTTATCGATTTTAATCAATTTGATCCATTACGATTTGTCTCATTTCCTCTCCATTTGACTCGATTCAGCTTGAATTGGGTCTATTCATCCATAGTCGGCACTGCTCGACTCTGACTATTCGACTCTGCTCAACTCTACTCCATTCTACTCTTTGTGTTCTCCTCTATTCTATTCTACTCTGCCCTAACCTACCGAATCCCAGCCTAACCTACACTACTCTAATCTATTCAATTTAATTGGATTCCATTCAATTCAATACCATTCTGCTCTATTTGACACAGTTCAATGTTATTCGGTGAGATTCCATGAGATTCGATGGGTTTTGGTTGGATTTCATGGGATTCAATGAAATTGGATGCAATAGGATGCGATTAGTTGTGATTTGGCTCAGTTTGGCCCGGTTCATTTTTTTGTCTCTATTTGGCTTGTTTCAGCTCCATTCGGCTACATTCAGCTCGAATCTGGTTGATTCGACTCGATTCGGCTCGATTTGGCTGGATTCGGCTGGATTTGGCCGTATGGGGCCCTGTTCGACGCTATTCAGCTCTATTCCACTCTTTTCTGCTCTATTCATCTCTATTCGACTCCATTCGACTCCATTCCACACCATTCTATTCCATTCTACACTATCCTATTCTACAGAACCCTACCCCACCGTACCCTATCCTAATCTATTCTATTCTGTTGTATCCTATTCTCTTTTTCTATTTTCCCTATTCCATCCCATGCTACTCTACCATACCCTACACTAAACTAACCTACCCTGACCTATGCTGTTCTATTCTATTTTCTCTGTTCCACCGTATGCTACCCTACCCTACGGTACCCGACCGTACCGTACCCTACTACTACTTAGGAGTACTCAATAAGGGTAGTAATTAAGGGTACTAGTTAGGGCAAGGGTACTATTTCAGGCTACTAGTTCATGCCAGGGTACTTGTTAAGGGTACTAGTTAAGCTAAGGTTTATTCGTTAATGGTACTAGTTAATGCCAGGGTAATAGTTAAGGGTACTTGTTAAGGCACTGGTACTTGTTGAGGGTACTGTTGGAGACAAGGGTCGTATTTAAGACCACTACTTAAGGCAAGGCTACTAGTTAGGGGTGCTAGTTAAGGCCAGGGTACTAGTTAAGGTAAGGCTACTAGATAAGGCTACTAGTTAAGGCAAGGCTACTAGTTTAGGGAACAAACTCAGGGTACTTGTCAAGGCAAGGGTACTGTCCAAGGCTAGTTGTCTAGGCTACTGATCTATGCCCCTAGTCTAGCTGACTAGTCCAGCTTATTAGTCTAAGCTACTACTCTAGCCTTTTCTTGTCTACTGTACCATAGTCTACCTTCATCTACCCCATCCTAAAATACCGTACCGTACCCTATTCTATTCTAATCTATTCGATTTGATTCGATTCAAAGCATTTCGATGCAATTGGACGCGATCGTGCTTGAATCGGCTCGATTCGGCACCATCAGCTCCATTCAGCTTGATTCTGCTCGTTTCAACTCGATTTAACTCAGTGCAGCCTTATTCGGCCCTACTCAGCTCGATTCGACTGTTTTCTACTCTGTCTCTAGTCAACCCCATTTGGCTCCATTCTATTCCTTTCTACACTATTCTACTCTATTCTTTTCTACCCTACCCTACCCTACCCTCCTCTAATCTATTCTAACGGATTCGATTCGACGCGGTTCGAAGCAATTCGACACGATTCATCTTGTTTTGTTTCCATTTGGCTCAATTCGGCTCGAATTGTCTCTATTCAGCTATATACTGCACTATTTGTCTCTATTCGACTCAATTCTACTCTACTCTTCTCTACTTTTCTTTGCTCTACTCTACTGTACTATATTCTATTCTTTCTCTTCAGTACTGTTCTATTCTATTCTACCCTCCGCTCCCCTCCCCTCCCCTTCTCTAAGCTGTTTGATTCGATTTTATTTGACACATTTCCACGCGATTCGAAGTGATTAGGCTTGAATCAGCTCAATTCGGTTCGAATCGGCTCCATTCAGCTCGATTTCGCTCCATTCATCTCGATTTGGCTCAGATTGTGTCGATTCTGCTCCATTAGGCCTTCTTTGGTCCTATTCGGCCCTATCCTGCTCTATTCCACTGTTTTCTACTCTATTCATCTCTATCCGTCTCTATTCGACTCCTTTCAACTCCATTCTATTCCATTCCACACCATTCTCTCCTATTCTCTTGTACTCTGTTCTATTCTACCCTACCCTACCCTACTGCACCCCACCCAGAACTACCCTACTTTAATCTATTCAATTCAGTTCGACGTGATTTGATGGGATTCGACGGAATTTGACGAGATCTGAAGGGATTCAATGGGATTGGAAGACATTTGAAGAGATTCCATGCGACTCGACGTGATTCAGCAGGATTCTATGAGATTCGATGTAATTCGAAGTTAATCGATGTGATACGAAGCGATTCGGCGTGATTCGATGACATTCGACGTAATTTGACGCGATTCAACCCGATTTGACCCAAAGTGATGTGATTCGATGTGATTCGATGGGCTACGACTCTATTCAGCTACAGTCGGTGTGATTCTGCTTGATTCAGCTCAATTAGGTACTTTTCGGCACTATACGGCTCTTTTCAGCTGTATTCACCTCCATTCAGCTCTATCCGTCTCTATTCAGTCTATTCGACTCTACTCTTTTCCAATCTATTCCATTCTTTATATTCTGCTCTAATCTCTTCTATTCTACTCTAGTCTATTCTACCCTCCCCTCCCCTTCTCTAATCTATACGTTTTGATTCGATTTTACGAAGTTAACGTGATTCGGATCGATTTGGCTCTCTTCGGCTCAATTAGGCTCCATTTGGCTCGTTTTGGATTGAATCGCTTCGATTCTGCTCGAATCGGCCTTATTGGCCCTATTCTGCTCTATTTGACTCTTTTCTACTCTATTCATCTCTATTTCACTCCATTCTATTCATTCCACACCGTTCTACACTACTCTATTCTGCTCTACCTACCCTACTCTAACTCTAATCGATTCAACGCGATTCCTCTCCTTTTGTCTGCATTCGGCACTATTCAGTTCTATTCGACTCTATTCGACTCTATTGTACTCTAGTCTACTCGTTTGTACTCTAGTCTACTCTTAGCTGATGTATTCTATAGTATGGTTTCTATCCTGTTCTATTCTACTCTATTCTACCGTACCTTATGCTACCCAACTCTAATCTAGTCTCATCCATTTGATTGGATACGATTCGACCCATTTCGACGCGATTCGGCTCGATTTGGCTCTATTCTCACTCTATTCCCCTCTACTGTACTCTAGTCTACTCTTTTCTGTATTCTTTCTGTATTGTTCTGTTCTCTTCTATTCTGTTTTATTCTATTCTACTCTACTCTATTCTACCCAACCCTACCATACCCGAACCTCCCCTACTCTAATCTATTCAATTCCATATGATGAATTTTGACCCAATTCGGGTCATATCCTTTAGATTCGTGTCCATTTGGATCGAATAGTGTCGATTCAGCTTCATTCGGCTCCATTAGGCTCGATTCACTGGATTCGGCTCAGTTTGGCTTGATTTGGCTCAATTCCGCTCGATTCGGCCCTCTTCGGCACTATTTAGCTCTGTTTGGATCTTTTCTACTCTCTTCGACTCCATTCGATTTCATCGCACCCCATTCTACTCCATTCTACACTATTCTACTCTACTGTACTCTAATTTCCTGTAATTGATTCGATGGGATTCGACGTGATTTGTCTTGTTTCGTCTCCATTCAGCTCGATTTGACTCTATTCGACTCTGTTTGCTCTACTCTCCTCTACTTTTTTCTACCCCATTCTATTGTATTCTTTCTCTTCTGTTCTACTGTGTTCCATTCTATTCTTCTCTATTCTATCCTACCCTACTCTAATCTGTTCTACTTGAGTCGTTTCCACGCATTTCGATGCGATTCGGCTCAAATCGGCTCCATTCCACTCCACTCATCCCCATTCAGTTCAAATCTGTTCGATTCGGCTCTAATCGGCTCCATTTGGCTCTAGTAAGTTCTATTCGGCTCTAATAGGCTCTATTCAGCTCTATTCTCCTCTATTAGACTCTACTCAACTCTATTATCTCTTTTCGACTCCATTCGACTCCATTCTACAGCATTCTACTCCATCATACTCTATTCTCTATTCTATTGTCTTGTACTTTATGCGACTCTAAACAAAAATGTGTTTTTTAGAGTAGTAGTCTATTCTAATCGATTGGATTGGATTTGACTTGAATCGATGGGATTCAATGCAATCCGACGGGATTCGAAGCGACACGGCACGATTCCGCGGGATTCGGCACGATTCGTCTTGATTTCTATCGTTTCGGCTCTTTTTGGCTCTTTCTGGCTCTATTCGTTAATATGGAACTCTATTCTACTCTACTCTTCTATACTCTGCACTACTCGACCCTATTCTATTCTTTCAGTTCTCTTCTGTTCTTTTCTACTGCATTCTATTCTACCCTACCCTACCCTACCTTACCCTACTGTAATCTGTTCGATTCTATGTGACACACTTGAAAGAGATTCGACCTGATTTAGGTCGTATCGGTTCGATTCAGCTCCTTTTCCTCCATTAGATTCAAGTCGGTTCTACTCGGCTCTTTTCCGCTCTATTTGGCTCTGTTCAGCAGTATTCGACTCTATTTGTCTCTAGTCTACTCTACCCTACTTTTCTCTACTCTACTGTTTTCTTTCAGTTCTGTCGTAGTCTACCCTACCCTAACCTTACCCGCCCTACACTAATCTATTTGATTCGGTTCAACACATTTCAACGCAATTCGACATGTTTCATCTTGATTCACCTCGAATTTGGTCGATTCGGGTGTATTCAGCTCTGTTCGGCTCTTTTCGGCTCTATTCACCTCTATTCAACTCTATTTCACTCTCTTCTACTCTACTTAATTCTATTCTATTCTTTCTGTTGTGTTCTCTTCTCTTCTCTTCTAAACCTCTCCTACCCTACCCCCCTCTACTCTAATCTATTCAATTCACTTCAATGCATTTCGACGCGATTCCATGTGATTAGGCTTGAATCGGCTCCATTTAGCTCTATTTGACTTGAATCGGGTCGATTCGGCTCAATTCAGCATAGTTAGGCTCGATTCAACCTTCTTCAGCCCTTTTTGGCTCTATTCAGCTCTTTTCTACTTTAATCGTCTCTATTTGGCTCCATTCGACTCCGTTCCACACGATTCGACTCCATTCTACTGCATTCTGCACTATTCTATTCTCTTCTACCCTACCCTACTCTTATCGATTTTAATCAATTTGATCCATTACGATTTGTCTCATTTCCTCTCCATTTGACTCGATTCAGCTTGAATTGGGTCTATTCATCCATAGTCGGCACTGCTCGACTCTGACTATTCGACTCTGCTCAACTCTACTCCATTCTACTCTTTGTGTTCTCCTCTATTCTATTCTACTCTGCCCTAACCTACCGAATCCCAGCCTAACCTACACTACTCTAATCTATTCAATTTAATTGGATTCCATTCAATTCAATACCATTCTGCTCTATTTGACACAGTTCAATGTTATTCGGTGAGATTCCATGAGATTCGATGGGTTTTGGTTGGATTTCATGGGATTCAATGAAATTGGATGCAATAGGATGCGATTAGTTGTGATTTGGCTCAGTTTGGCCCGGTTCATTTTTTTGTCTCTATTTGGCTTGTTTCAGCTCCATTCGGCTACATTCAGCTCGAATCTGGTTGATTCGACTCGATTCGGCTCGATTTGGCTGGATTCGGCTGGATTTGGCCGTATGGGGCCCTGTTCGACGCTATTCAGCTCTATTCCACTCTTTTCTGCTCTATTCATCTCTATTCGACTCCATTCGACTCCATTCCACACCATTCTATTCCATTCTACACTATCCTATTCTACAGAACCCTACCCCACCGTACCCTATCCTAATCTATTCTATTCTGTTGTATCCTATTCTCTTTTTCTATTTTCCCTATTCCATCCCATGCTACTCTACCATACCCTACACTAAACTAACCTACCCTGACCTATGCTGTTCTATTCTATTTTCTCTGTTCCACCGTATGCTACCCTACCCTACGGTACCCGACCGTACCGTACCCTACTACTACTTAGGAGTACTCAATAAGGGTAGTAATTAAGGGTACTAGTTAGGGCAAGGGTACTATTTCAGGCTACTAGTTCATGCCAGGGTACTTGTTAAGGGTACTAGTTAAGCTAAGGTTTATTCGTTAATGGTACTAGTTAATGCCAGGGTAATAGTTAAGGGTACTTGTTAAGGCACTGGTACTTGTTGAGGGTACTGTTGGAGACAAGGGTCGTATTTAAGACCACTACTTAAGGCAAGGCTACTAGTTAGGGGTGCTAGTTAAGGCCAGGGTACTAGTTAAGGTAAGGCTACTAGATAAGGCTACTAGTTAAGGCAAGGCTACTAGTTTAGGGAACAAACTCAGGGTACTTGTCAAGGCAAGGGTACTGTCCAAGGCTAGTTGTCTAGGCTACTGATCTATGCCCCTAGTCTAGCTGACTAGTCCAGCTTATTAGTCTAAGCTACTACTCTAGCCTTTTCTTGTCTACTGTACCATAGTCTACCTTCATCTACCCCATCCTAAAATACCGTACCGTACCCTATTCTATTCTAATCTATTCGATTTGATTCGATTCAAAGCATTTCGATGCAATTGGACGCGATCGTGCTTGAATCGGCTCGATTCGGCACCATCAGCTCCATTCAGCTTGATTCTGCTCGTTTCAACTCGATTTAACTCAGTGCAGCCTTATTCGGCCCTACTCAGCTCGATTCGACTGTTTTCTACTCTGTCTCTAGTCAACCCCATTTGGCTCCATTCTATTCCTTTCTACACTATTCTACTCTATTCTTTTCTACCCTACCCTACCCTACCCTCCTCTAATCTATTCTAACGGATTCGATTCGACGCGGTTCGAAGCAATTCGACACGATTCATCTTGTTTTGTTTCCATTTGGCTCAATTCGGCTCGAATTGTCTCTATTCAGCTATATACTGCACTATTTGTCTCTATTCGACTCAATTCTACTCTACTCTTCTCTACTTTTCTTTGCTCTACTCTACTGTACTATATTCTATTCTTTCTCTTCAGTACTGTTCTATTCTATTCTACCCTCCGCTCCCCTCCCCTCCCCTTCTCTAAGCTGTTTGATTCGATTTTATTTGACACATTTCCACGCGATTCGAAGTGATTAGGCTTGAATCAGCTCAATTCGGTTCGAATCGGCTCCATTCAGCTCGATTTCGCTCCATTCATCTCGATTTGGCTCAGATTGTGTCGATTCTGCTCCATTAGGCCTTCTTTGGTCCTATTCGGCCCTATCCTGCTCTATTCCACTGTTTTCTACTCTATTCATCTCTATCCGTCTCTATTCGACTCCTTTCAACTCCATTCTATTCCATTCCACACCATTCTCTCCTATTCTCTTGTACTCTGTTCTATTCTACCCTACCCTACCCTACTGCACCCCACCCAGAACTACCCTACTTTAATCTATTCAATTCAGTTCGACGTGATTTGATGGGATTCGACGGAATTTGACGAGATCTGAAGGGATTCAATGGGATTCGAAGACATTTGAAGAGATTCCATGCGACTCGACGTGATTCAGCAGGATTCTATGAGATTCGATGTAATTCGAAGTTAATCGATGTGATACGAAGCGATTCGGCGTGATTCGATGACATTCGACGTAATTTGACGCGATTCAACCCGATTTGACCCAAAGTGATGTGATTCGATGTGATTCGATGGGCTACGACTCTATTCAGCTACAGTCGGTGTGATTCTGCTTGATTCAGCTCAGTTAGGTACTTTTCGGCACTATACGGCTCTTTTCAGCTGTATTCACCTCCATTCAGCTCTATCCGTCTCTATTCAGTCTATTCGACTCTACTCTTTTCCAATCTATTCCATTCTTTATATTCTGCTCTAATCTCTTCTATTCTACTCTAGTCTATTCTACCCTCCCCTCCCCTTCTCTAATCTATACGTTTTGATTCGATTTTACGAAGTTAACGTGATTCGGATCGATTTGGCTCTCTTCGGCTCAATTAGGCTCCATTTGGCTCGTTTTGGATTGAATCGCTTCGATTCTGCTCGAATCGGCCTTATTGGCCCTATTCTGCTCTATTTGACTCTTTTCTACTCTATTCATCTCTATTTCACTCCATTCTATTCATTCCACACCATTCTACACTACTCTATTCTGCTCTACCTACCCTACTCTAACTCTAATCGATTCAACGCGATTCCTCTCCTTTTGTCTGCATTCGGCACTATTCAGTTCTATTCGACTCTATTCGACTCTATTGTACTCTAGTCTACTCGTTTGTACTCTAGTCTACTCTTAGCTGATGTATTCTATAGTATGGTTTCTATCCTGTTCTATTCTACTCTATTCTACCGTACCTTATGCTACCCAACTCTAATCTAGTCTCATCCATTTGATTGGATACGATTCGACCCATTTCGACGCGATTCGGCTCGATTTGGCTCTATTCTCACTCTATTCCCCTCTACTGTACTCTAGTCTACTCTTTTCTGTATTCTTTCTGTATTGTTCTGTTCTCTTCTATTCTGTTTTATTCTATTCTACTCTACTCTATTCTACCCAACCCTACCATACCCGAACCTCCCCTACTCTAATCTATTCAATTCCATATGATGAATTTTGACCCAATTCGGGTCATATCCTTTAGATTCGTGTCCATTTGGATCGAATAGTGTCGATTCAGCTTCATTCGGCTCCATTAGGCTCGATTCACTGGATTCGGCTCAGTTTGGCTTGATTTGGCTCAATTCCGCTCGATTCGGCCCTCTTCGGCACTATTTAGCTCTGTTTGGATCTTTTCTACTCTCTTCGACTCCATTCGATTTCATCGCACCCCATTCTACTCCATTCTACACTATTCTACTCTACTGTACTCTAATTTCCTGTAATTGATTCGATGGGATTCGACGTGATTTGTCTTGTTTCGTCTCCATTCAGCTCGATTTGACTCTATTCGACTCTGTTTGCTCTACTCTCCTCTACTTTTTTCTACCCCATTCTATTGTATTCTTTCTCTTCTGTTCTACTGTGTTCCATTCTATTCTTCTCTATTCTATCCTACCCTACTCTAATCTGTTCTACTTGAGTCGTTTCCACGCATTTCGATGCGATTCGGCTCAAATCGGCTCCATTCCACTCCACTCATCCCCATTCAGTTCAAATCTGTTCGATTCGGCTCTAATCGGCTCCATTTGGCTCTAGTAAGTTCTATTCGGCTCTAATAGGCTCTATTCAGCTCTATTCTCCTCTATTAGACTCTACTCAACTCTATTATCTCTTTTCGACTCCATTCGACTCCATTCTACAGCATTCTACTCCATCATACTCTATTCTCTATTCTATTGTCTTGTACTTTATGCGACTCTAAACAAAAATGTGTTTTTTAGAGTAGTAGTCTATTCTAATCGATTGGATTGGATTTGACTTGAATCGATGGGATTCAATGCAATCCGACGGGATTCGAAGCGACACGGCACGATTCCGCGGGATTCGGCACGATTCGTCTTGATTTCTATCGTTTCGGCTCTTTTTGGCTCTTTCTGGCTCTATTCGTTAATATGGAACTCTATTCTACTCTACTCTTCTATACTCTGCACTACTCGACCCTATTCTATTCTTTCAGTTCTCTTCTGTTCTTTTCTACTGCATTCTATTCTACCCTACCCTACCCTACCTTACCCTACTGTAATCTGTTCGATTCTATGTGACACACTTGAAAGAGATTCGACCTGATTTAGGTCGTATCGGTTCGATTCAGCTCCTTTTCCTCCATTAGATTCAAGTCGGTTCTACTCGGCTCTTTTCCGCTCTATTTGGCTCTGTTCAGCAGTATTCGACTGTATTTGTCTCTAGTCTACTCTACCCTACTTTTCTCTACTCTACTGTTTTCTTTCAGTTCTGTCGTAGTCTACCCTACCCTAACCTTACCCGCCCTACACTAATCTATTTGATTCGGTTCAACACATTTCAACGCAATTCGACATGTTTCATCTTGATTCACCTCGAATTTGGTCGATTCGGGTGTATTCAGCTCTGTTCGGCTCTTTTCGGCTCTATTCACCTCTATTCAACTCTATTTCACTCTCTTCTACTCTACTTAATTCTATTCTATTCTTTCTGTTGTGTTCTCTTCTCTTCTCTTCTAAACCTCTCCTACCCTACCCCCCTCTACTCTAATCTATTCAATTCACTTCAATGCATTTCGACGCGATTCCATGTGATTAGGCTTGAATCGGCTCCATTTAGCTCTATTTGACTTGAATCGGGTCGATTCGGCTCAATTCAGCATAGTTAGGCTCGATTCAACCTTCTTCAGCCCTTTTTGGCTCTATTCAGCTCTTTTCTACTTTAATCGTCTCTATTTGGCTCCATTCGACTCCGTTCCACACGATTCGACTCCATTCTACTGCATTCTGCACTATTCTATTCTCTTCTACCCTACCCTACTCTTATCGATTTTAATCAATTTGATTCATTACGATTTGTCTCATTTCCTCTCCATTTGACTCGATTCAGCTTGAATTGGGTCTATTCATCCATAGTCGGCACTGCTCGACTCTGACTATTCGACTCTGCTCAACTCTACTCCATTCTACTCTTTGTGTTCTCCTCTATTCTATTCTACTCTGCCCTAACCTACCGAATCCCAGCCTAACCTACACTACTCTAATCTATTCAATTTAATTGGATTCCATTCAATTCAATACCATTCTGCTCTATTTGACACAGTTCAATGTTATTCGGTGAGATTCCATGAGATTCGATGGGTTTTGGTTGGATTTCATGGGATTCAATGAAATTGGATGCAATAGGATGCGATTAGTTGTGATTTGGCTCAGTTTGGCCCGGTTCATTTTTTTGTCTCTATTTGGCTTGTTTCAGCTCCATTCGGCTACATTCAGCTCGAATCTGGTTGATTCGACTCGATTCGGCTCGATTTGGCTGGATTCGGCTGGATTTGGCCGTATGGGGCCCTGTTCGACGCTATTCAGCTCTATTCCACTCTTTTCTGCTCTATTCATCTCTATTCGACTCCATTCGACTCCATTCCACACCATTCTATTCCATTCTACACTATCCTATTCTACAGAACCCTACCCCACCGTACCCTATCCTAATCTATTCTATTCTGTTGTATCCTATTCTCTTTTTCTATTTTCCCTATTCCATCCCATGCTACTCTACCATACCCTACACTAAACTAACCTACCCTGACCTATGCTGTTCTATTCTATTTTCTCTGTTCCACCGTATGCTACCCTACCCTACGGTACCCGACCGTACCGTACCCTACTACTACTTAGGAGTACTCAATAAGGGTAGTAATTAAGGGTACTAGTTAGGGCAAGGGTACTATTTCAGGCTACTAGTTCATGCCAGGGTACTTGTTAAGGGTACTAGTTAAGCTAAGGTTTATTCGTTAATGGTACTAGTTAATGCCAGGGTAATAGTTAAGGGTACTTGTTAAGGCACTGGTACTTGTTGAGGGTACTGTTGGAGACAAGGGTCGTATTTAAGACCACTACTTAAGGCAAGGCTACTAGTTAGGGGTGCTAGTTAAGGCCAGGGTACTAGTTAAGGTAAGGCTACTAGATAAGGCTACTAGTTAAGGCAAGGCTACTAGTTTAGGGAACAAACTCAGGGTACTTGTCAAGGCAAGGGTACTGTCCAAGGCTAGTTGTCTAGGCTACTGATCTATGCCCCTAGTCTAGCTGACTAGTCCAGCTTATTAGTCTAAGCTACTACTCTAGCCTTTTCTTGTCTACTGTACCATAGTCTACCTTCATCTACCCCATCCTAAAATACCGTACCGTACCCTATTCTATTCTAATCTATTCGATTTGATTCGATTCAAAGCATTTCGATGCAATTGGACGCGATCGTGCTTGAATCGGCTCGATTCGGCACCATCAGCTCCATTCAGCTTGATTCTGCTCGTTTCAACTCGATTTAACTCAGTGCAGCCTTATTCGGCCCTACTCAGCTCGATTCGACTGTTTTCTACTCTGTCTCTAGTCAACCCCATTTGGCTCCATTCTATTCCTTTCTACACTATTCTACTCTATTCTTTTCTACCCTACCCTACCCTACCCTCCTCTAATCTATTCTAACGGATTCGATTCGACGCGGTTCGAAGCAATTCGACACGATTCATCTTGTTTTGTTTCCATTTGGCTCAATTCGGCTCGAATTGTCTCTATTCAGCTATATACTGCACTATTTGTCTCTATTCGACTCAATTCTACTCTACTCTTCTCTACTTTTCTTTGCTCTACTCTACTGTACTATATTCTATTCTTTCTCTTCAGTACTGTTCTATTCTATTCTACCCTCCGCTCCCCTCCCCTCCCCTTCTCTAAGCTGTTTGATTCGATTTTATTTGACACATTTCCACGCGATTCGAAGTGATTAGGCTTGAATCAGCTCAATTCGGTTCGAATCGGCTCCATTCAGCTCGATTTCGCTCCATTCATCTCGATTTGGCTCAGATTGTGTCGATTCTGCTCCATTAGGCCTTCTTTGGTCCTATTCGGCCCTATCCTGCTCTATTCCACTGTTTTCTACTCTATTCATCTCTATCCGTCTCTATTCGACTCCTTTCAACTCCATTCTATTCCATTCCACACCATTCTCTCCTATTCTCTTGTACTCTGTTCTATTCTACCCTACCCTACCCTACTGCACCCCACCCAGAACTACCCTACTTTAATCTATTCAATTCAGTTCGACGTGATTTGATGGGATTCGACGGAATTTGACGAGATCTGAAGGGATTCAATGGGATTCGAAGACATTTGAAGAGATTCCATGCGACTCGACGTGATTCAGCAGGATTCTATGAGATTCGATGTAATTCGAAGTTAATCGATGTGATACGAAGCGATTCGGCGTGATTCGATGACATTCGACGTAATTTGACGCGATTCAACCCGATTTGACCCAAAGTGATGTGATTCGATGTGATTCGATGGGCTACGACTCTATTCAGCTACAGTCGGTGTGATTCTGCTTGATTCAGCTCAGTTAGGTACTTTTCGGCACTATACGGCTCTTTTCAGCTGTATTCACCTCCATTCAGCTCTATCCGTCTCTATTCAGTCTATTCGACTCTACTCTTTTCCAATCTATTCCATTCTTTATATTCTGCTCTAATCTCTTCTATTCTACTCTAGTCTATTCTACCCTCCCCTCCCCTTCTCTAATCTATACGTTTTGATTCGATTTTACGAAGTTAACGTGATTCGGATCGATTTGGCTCTCTTCGGCTCAATTAGGCTCCATTTGGCTCGTTTTGGATTGAATCGCTTCGATTCTGCTCGAATCGGCCTTATTGGCCCTATTCTGCTCTATTTGACTCTTTTCTACTCTATTCATCTCTATTTCACTCCATTCTATTCATTCCACACCGTTCTACACTACTCTATTCTGCTCTACCTACCCTACTCTAACTCTAATCGATTCAACGCGATTCCTCTCCTTTTGTCTGCATTCGGCACTATTCAGTTCTATTCGACTCTATTCGACTCTATTGTACTCTAGTCTACTCGTTTGTACTCTAGTCTACTCTTAGCTGATGTATTCTATAGTATGGTTTCTATCCTGTTCTATTCTACTCTATTCTACCGTACCTTATGCTACCCAACTCTAATCTAGTCTCATCCATTTGATTGGATACGATTCGACCCATTTCGACGCGATTCGGCTCGATTTGGCTCTATTCTCACTCTATTCCCCTCTACTGTACTCTAGTCTACTCTTTTCTGTATTCTTTCTGTATTGTTCTGTTCTCTTCTATTCTGTTTTATTCTATTCTACTCTACTCTATTCTACCCAACCCTACCATACCCGAACCTCCCCTACTCTAATCTATTCAATTCCATATGATGAATTTTGACCCAATTCGGGTCATATCCTTTAGATTCGTGTCCATTTGGATCGAATAGTGTCGATTCAGCTTCATTCGGCTCCATTAGGCTCGATTCACTGGATTCGGCTCAGTTTGGCTTGATTTGGCTCAATTCCGCTCGATTCGGCCCTCTTCGGCACTATTTAGCTCTGTTTGGATCTTTTCTACTCTCTTCGACTCCATTCGATTTCATCGCACCCCATTCTACTCCATTCTACACTATTCTACTCTACTGTACTCTAATTTCCTGTAATTGATTCGATGGGATTCGACGTGATTTGTCTTGTTTCGTCTCCATTCAGCTCGATTTGACTCTATTCGACTCTGTTTGCTCTACTCTCCTCTACTTTTTTCTACCCCATTCTATTGTATTCTTTCTCTTCTGTTCTACTGTGTTCCATTCTATTCTTCTCTATTCTATCCTACCCTACTCTAATCTGTTCTACTTGAGTCGTTTCCACGCATTTCGATGCGATTCGGCTCAAATCGGCTCCATTCCACTCCACTCATCCCCATTCAGTTCAAATCTGTTCGATTCGGCTCTAATCGGCTCCATTTGGCTCTAGTAAGTTCTATTCGGCTCTAATAGGCTCTATTCAGCTCTATTCTCCTCTATTAGACTCTACTCAACTCTATTATCTCTTTTCGACTCCATTCGACTCCATTCTACAGCATTCTACTCCATCATACTCTATTCTCTATTCTATTGTCTTGTACTTTATGCGACTCTAAACAAAAATGTGTTTTTTAGAGTAGTAGTCTATTCTAATCGATTGGATTGGATTTGACTTGAATCGATGGGATTCAATGCAATCCGACGGGATTCGAAGCGACACGGCACGATTCCGCGGGATTCGGCACGATTCGTCTTGATTTCTATCGTTTCGGCTCTTTTTGGCTCTTTCTGGCTCTATTCGTTAATATGGAACTCTATTCTACTCTACTCTTCTATACTCTGCACTACTCGACCCTATTCTATTCTTTCAGTTCTCTTCTGTTCTTTTCTACTGCATTCTATTCTACCCTACCCTACCCTACCTTACCCTACTGTAATCTGTTCGATTCTATGTGACACACTTGAAAGAGATTCGACCTGATTTAGGTCGTATCGGTTCGATTCAGCTCCTTTTCCTCCATTAGATTCAAGTCGGTTCTACTCGGCTCTTTTCCGCTCTATTTGGCTCTGTTCAGCAGTATTCGACTGTATTTGTCTCTAGTCTACTCTACCCTACTTTTCTCTACTCTACTGTTTTCTTTCAGTTCTGTCGTAGTCTACCCTACCCTAACCTTACCCGCCCTACACTAATCTATTTGATTCGGTTCAACACATTTCAACGCAATTCGACATGTTTCATCTTGATTCACCTCGAATTTGGTCGATTCGGGTGTATTCAGCTCTGTTCGGCTCTTTTCGGCTCTATTCACCTCTATTCAACTCTATTTCACTCTCTTCTACTCTACTTAATTCTATTCTATTCTTTCTGTTGTGTTCTCTTCTCTTCTCTTCTAAACCTCTCCTACCCTACCCCCCTCTACTCTAATCTATTCAATTCACTTCAATGCATTTCGACGCGATTCCATGTGATTAGGCTTGAATCGGCTCCATTTAGCTCTATTTGACTTGAATCGGGTCGATTCGGCTCAATTCAGCATAGTTAGGCTCGATTCAACCTTCTTCAGCCCTTTTTGGCTCTATTCAGCTCTTTTCTACTTTAATCGTCTCTATTTGGCTCCATTCGACTCCGTTCCACACGATTCGACTCCATTCTACTGCATTCTGCACTATTCTATTCTCTTCTACCCTACCCTACTCTTATCGATTTTAATCAATTTGATTCATTACGATTTGTCTCATTTCCTCTCCATTTGACTCGATTCAGCTTGAATTGGGTCTATTCATCCATAGTCGGCACTGCTCGACTCTGACTATTCGACTCTGCTCAACTCTACTCCATTCTACTCTTTGTGTTCTCCTCTATTCTATTCTACTCTGCCCTAACCTACCGAATCCCAGCCTAACCTACACTACTCTAATCTATTCAATTTAATTGGATTCCATTCAATTCAATACCATTCTGCTCTATTTGACACAGTTCAATGTTATTCGGTGAGATTCCATGAGATTCGATGGGTTTTGGTTGGATTTCATGGGATTCAATGAAATTGGATGCAATAGGATGCGATTAGTTGTGATTTGGCTCAGTTTGGCCCGGTTCATTTTTTTGTCTCTATTTGGCTTGTTTCAGCTCCATTCGGCTACATTCAGCTCGAATCTGGTTGATTCGACTCGATTCGGCTCGATTTGGCTGGATTCGGCTGGATTTGGCCGTATGGGGCCCTGTTCGACGCTATTCAGCTCTATTCCACTCTTTTCTGCTCTATTCATCTCTATTCGACTCCATTCGACTCCATTCCACACCATTCTATTCCATTCTACACTATCCTATTCTACAGAACCCTACCCCACCGTACCCTATCCTAATCTATTCTATTCTGTTGTATCCTATTCTCTTTTTCTATTTTCCCTCTTCCATCCCATGCTACTCTACCATACCCTACACTAAACTAACCTACCCTGACCTATGCTGTTCTATTCTATTTTCTCTGTTCCACCGTATGCTACCCTACCCTACGGTACCCGACCGTACCGTACCCTACTACTACTTAGGAGTACTCAATAAGGGTAGTAATTAAGGGTACTAGTTAGGGCAAGGGTACTATTTCAGGCTACTAGTTCATGCCAGGGTACTTGTTAAGGGTACTAGTTAAGCTAAGGTTTATTCGTTAATGGTACTAGTTAATGCCAGGGTAATAGTTAAGGGTACTTGTTAAGGCACTGGTACTTGTTGAGGGTACTGTTTGAGACAAGGGTCGTATTTAAGACCACTACTTAAGGCAAGGCTACTAGTTAGGGGTGCTAGTTAAGGCCAGGGTACTAGTTAAGGTAAGGCTACTAGATAAGGCTACTAGTTAAGGCAAGGCTACTAGTTTAGGGAACAAACTCAGGGTACTTGTCAAGGCAAGGGTACTGTCCAAGGCTAGTTGTCTAGGCTACTGATCTATGCCCCTAGTCTAGCTGACTAGTCCAGCTTATTAGTCTAAGCTACTACTCTAGCCTTTTCTTGTCTACTGTACCATAGTCTACCTTCATCTACCCCATCCTAAAATACCGTACCGTACCCTATTCTATTCTAATCTATTCGATTTGATTCGATTCAAAGCATTTCGATGCAATTGGACGCGATCGTGCTTGAATCGGCTCGATTCGGCACCATCAGCTCCATTCAGCTTGATTCTGCTCGTTTCAACTCGATTTAACTCAGTGCAGCCTTATTCGGCCCTACTCAGCTCGATTCGACTGTTTTCTACTCTGTCTCTAGTCAACCCCATTTGGCTCCATTCTATTCCTTTCTACACTATTCTACTCTATTCTTTTCTACCCTACCCTACCCTACCCTCCTCTAATCTATTCTAACGGATTCGATTCGACGCGGTTCGAAGCAATTCGACACGATTCATCTTGTTTTGTTTCCATTTGGCTCGATTCGGCTCGAATTGTCTCTATTCAGCTATATACTGCACTATTTGTCTCTATTCGACTCAATTCTACTCTACTCTTCTCTACTTTTCTTTGCTCTACTCTACTGTACTATATTCTATTCTTTCTCTTCAGTACTGTTCTATTCTATTCTACCCTCCGCTCCCCTCCCCTCCCCTTCTCTAAGCTGTTTGATTCGATTTTATTTGACACATTTCCACGCGATTCGAAGTGATTAGGCTTGAATCAGCTCAATTCGGTTCGAATCGGCTCCATTCAGCTCGATTTCGCTCCATTCATCTCGATTTGGCTCAGATTGTGTCGATTCTGCTCCATTAGGCCTTCTTTGGTCCTATTCGGCCCTATCCTGCTCTATTCCACTGTTTTCTACTCTATTCATCTCTATCCGTCTCTATTCGACTCCTTTCAACTCCATTCTATTCCATTCCACACCATTCTCTCCTATTCTCTTGTACTCTGTTCTATTCTACCCTACCCTACCCTACTGCACCCCACCCAGAACTACCCTACTTTAATCTATTCAATTCAGTTCGACGTGATTTGATGGGATTCGACGGAATTTGACGAGATCTGAAGGGATTCAATGGGATTGGAAGACATTTGAAGAGATTCCATGCGACTCGACGTGATTCAGCAGGATTCTATGAGATTCGATGTAATTCGAAGTTAATCGATGTGATACGAAGCGATTCGGCGTGATTCGATGACATTCGACGTAATTTGACGCGATTCAACCCGATTTGACCCAAAGTGATGTGATTCGATGTGATTCGATGGGCTACGACTCTATTCAGCTACAGTCGGTGTGATTCTGCTTGATTCAGCTCAATTAGGTACTTTTCGGCACTATACGGCTCTTTTCAGCTGTATTCACCTCCATTCAGCTCTATCCGTCTCTATTCAGTCTATTCGACTCTACTCTTTTCCAATCTATTCCATTCTTTATATTCTGCTCTAATCTCTTCTATTCTACTCTAGTCTATTCTACCCTCCCCTCCCCTTCTCTAATCTATACGTTTTGATTCGATTTTACGAAGTTAACGTGATTCGGATCGATTTGGCTCTCTTCGGCTCAATTAGGCTCCATTTGGCTCGTTTTGGATTGAATCGCTTCGATTCTGCTCGAATCGGCCTTATTGGCCCTATTCTGCTCTATTTGACTCTTTTCTACTCTATTCATCTCTATTTCACTCCATTCTATTCATTCCACACCGTTCTACACTACTCTATTCTGCTCTACCTACCCTACTCTAACTCTAATCGATTCAACGCGATTCCTCTCCTTTTGTCTGCATTCGGCACTATTCAGTTCTATTCGACTCTATTCGACTCTATTGTACTCTAGTCTACTCGTTTGTACTCTAGTCTACTCTTAGCTGATGTATTCTATAGTATGGTTTCTATCCTGTTCTATTCTACTCTATTCTACCGTACCTTATGCTACCCAACTCTAATCTAGTCTCATCCATTTGATTGGATACGATTCGACCCATTTCGACGCGATTCGGCTCGATTTGGCTCTATTCTCACTCTATTCCCCTCTACTGTACTCTAGTCTACTCTTTTCTGTATTCTTTCTGTATTGTTCTGTTCTCTTCTATTCTGTTTTATTCTATTCTACTCTACTCTATTCTACCCAACCCTACCATACCCGAACCTCCCCTACTCTAATCTATTCAATTCCATATGATGAATTTTGACCCAATTCGGGTCATATCCTTTAGATTCGTGTCCGTTTGGATCGAATAGTGTCGATTCAGCTTCATTCGGCTCCATTAGGCTCGATTCACTGGATTCGGCTCAGTTTGGCTTGATTTGGCTCAATTCCGCTCGATTCGGCCCTCTTCGGCACTATTTAGCTCTGTTTGGATCTTTTCTACTCTCTTCGACTCCATTCGATTTCATCGCACCCCATTCTACTCCATTCTACACTATTCTACTCTACTGTACTCTAATTTCCTGTAATTGATTCGATGGGATTCGACGTGATTTGTCTTGTTTCGTCTCCATTCAGCTCGATTTGACTCTATTCGACTCTGTTTGCTCTACTCTCCTCTACTTTTTTCTACCCCATTCTATTGTATTCTTTCTCTTCTGTTCTACTGTGTTCCATTCTATTCTTCTCTATTCTATCCTACCCTACTCTAATCTGTTCTACTTGAGTCGTTTCCACGCATTTCGATGCGATTTGGCTCAAATCGGCTCCATTCCACTCCACTCATCCCCATTCAGTTCAAATCTGTTCGATTCGGCTCTAATCGGCTCCATTTGGCTCTAGTAAGTTCTATTCGGCTCTAATAGGCTCTATTCAGCTCTATTCTCCTCTATTAGACTCTACTCAACTCTATTATCTCTTTTCGACTCCATTCGACTCCATTCTACAGCATTCTACTCCATCATACTCTATTCTCTATTCTATTGTCTTGTACTTTATGCGACTCTAAACAAAAATGTGTTTTTTAGAGTAGTAGTCTATTCTAATCGATTGGATTGGATTTGACTTGAATCGATGGGATTCAATGCAATCCGACGGGATTCGAAGCGACACGGCACGATTCCGCGGGATTCGGCACGATTCGTCTTGATTTCTATCGTTTCGGCTCTTTTTGGCTCTTTCTGGCTCTATTCGTTAATATGGAACTCTATTCTACTCTACTCTTCTATACTCTGCACTACTCGACCCTATTCTATTCTTTCAGTTCTCTTCTGTTCTTTTCTACTGCATTCTATTCTACCCTACCCTACCCTACCTTACCCTACTGTAATCTGTTCGATTCTATGTGACACACTTGAAAGAGATTCGACCTGATTTAGGTCGTATCGGTTCGATTCAGCTCCTTTTCCTCCATTAGATTCAAGTCGGTTCTACTCGGCTCTTTTCCGCTCTATTTGGCTCTGTTCAGCAGTATTCGACTGTATTTGTCTCTAGTCTACTCTACCCTACTTTTCTCTACTCTACTGTTTTCTTTCAGTTCTGTCGTAGTCTACCCTACCCTAACCTTACCCGCCCTACACTAATCTATTTGATTCGGTTCAACACATTTCAACGCAATTCGACATGTTTCATCTTGATTCACCTCGAATTTGGTCGATTCGGGTGTATTCAGCTCTGTTCGGCTCTTTTCGGCTCTATTCACCTCTATTCAACTCTATTTCACTCTCTTCTACTCTACTTAATTCTATTCTATTCTTTCTGTTGTGTTCTCTTCTCTTCTCTTCTAAACCTCTCCTACCCTACCCCCCTCTACTCTAATCTATTCAATTCACTTCAATGCATTTCGACGCGATTCCATGTGATTAGGCTTGAATCGGCTCCATTTAGCTCTATTTGACTTGAATCGGGTCGATTCGGCTCAATTCAGCATAGTTAGGCTCGATTCAACCTTCTTCAGCCCTTTTTGGCTCTATTCAGCTCTTTTCTACTTTAATCGTCTCTATTTGGCTCCATTCGACTCCGTTCCACACGATTCGACTCCATTCTACTGCATTCTGCACTATTCTATTCTCTTCTACCCTACCCTACTCTTATCGATTTTAATCAATTTGATTCATTACGATTTGTCTCATTTCCTCTCCATTTGACTCGATTCAGCTTGAATTGGGTCTATTCATCCATAGTCGGCACTGCTCGACTCTGACTATTCGACTCTGCTCAACTCTACTCCATTCTACTCTTTGTGTTCTCCTCTATTCTATTCTACTCTGCCCTAACCTACCGAATCCCAGCCTAACCTACACTACTCTAATCTATTCAATTTAATTGGATTCCATTCAATTCAATACCATTCTGCTCTATTTGACACAGTTCAATGTTATTCGGTGAGATTCCATGAGATTCGATGGGTTTTGGTTGGATTTCATGGGATTCAATGAAATTGGATGCAATAGGATGCGATTAGTTGTGATTTGGCTCAGTTTGGCCCGGTTCATTTTTTTGTCTCTATTTGGCTTGTTTCAGCTCCATTCGGCTACATTCAGCTCGAATCTGGTTGATTCGACTCGATTCGGCTCGATTTGGCTGGATTCGGCTGGATTTGGCCGTATGGGGCCCTGTTCGACGCTATTCAGCTCTATTCCACTCTTTTCTGCTCTATTCATCTCTATTCGACTCCATTCGACTCCATTCCACACCATTCTATTCCATTCTACACTATCCTATTCTACAGAACCCTACCCCACCGTACCCTATCCTAATCTATTCTATTCTGTTGTATCCTATTCTCTTTTTCTATTTTCCCTCTTCCATCCCATGCTACTCTACCATACCCTACACTAAACTAACCTACCCTGACCTATGCTGTTCTATTCTATTTTCTCTGTTCCACCGTATGCTACCCTACCCTACGGTACCCGACCGTACCGTACCCTACTACTACTTAGGAGTACTCAATAAGGGTAGTAATTAAGGGTACTAGTTAGGGCAAGGGTACTATTTCAGGCTACTAGTTCATGCCAGGGTACTTGTTAAGGGTACTAGTTAAGCTAAGGTTTATTCGTTAATGGTACTAGTTAATGCCAGGGTAATAGTTAAGGGTACTTGTTAAGGCACTGGTACTTGTTGAGGGTACTGTTGGAGACAAGGGTCGTATTTAAGACCACTACTTAAGGCAAGGCTACTAGTTAGGGGTGCTAGTTAAGGCCAGGGTACTAGTTAAGGTAAGGCTACTAGATAAGGCTACTAGTTAAGGCAAGGCTACTAGTTTAGGGAACAAACTCAGGGTACTTGTCAAGGCAAGGGTACTGTCCAAGGCTAGTTGTCTAGGCTACTGATCTATGCCCCTAGTCTAGCTGACTAGTCCAGCTTATTAGTCTAAGCTACTACTCTAGCCTTTTCTTGTCTACTGTACCATAGTCTACCTTCATCTACCCCATCCTAAAATACCGTACCGTACCCTATTCTATTCTAATCTATTCGATTTGATTCGATTCAAAGCATTTCGATGCAATTGGACGCGATCGTGCTTGAATCGGCTCGATTCGGCACCATCAGCTCCATTCAGCTTGAGTCTGCTCGTTTCAACTCGATTTAACTCAGTGCAGCCTTATTCGGCCCTACTCAGCTCGATTCGACTGTTTTCTACTCTGTCTCTAGTCAACCCCATTTGGCTCCATTCTATTCCTTTCTACACTATTCTACTCTATTCTTTTCTACCCTACCCTACCCTACCCTCCTCTAATCTATTCTAACGGATTCGATTCGACGCGGTTCGAAGCAATTCGACACGATTCATCTTGTTTTGTTTCCATTTGGCTCGATTCGGCTCGAATTGTCTCTATTCAGCTATATACCGCACTATTTGTCTCTATTCGACTCAATTCTACTCTACTCTTCTCTACTTTTCTTTGCTCTACTCTACTGTACTATATTCTATTCTTTCTCTTCAGTACTGTTCTATTCTATTCTACCCTCCGCTCCCCTCCCCTCCCCTTCTCTAAGCTGTTTGATTCGATTTTATTTGACACATTTCCACGCGATTCGAAGTGATTAGGCTTGAATCAGCTCAATTCGGTTCGAATCGGCTCCATTCAGCTCGATTTCGCTCCATTCATCTCGATTTGGCTCAGATTGTGTCGATTCTGCTCCATTAGGCCTTCTTTGGTCCTATTCGGCCCTATCCTGCTCTATTCCACTGTTTTCTACTCTATTCATCTCTATCCGTCTCTATTCGACTCCTTTCAACTCCATTCTATTCCATTCCACACCATTCTCTCCTATTCTCTTGTACTCTGTTCTATTCTACCCTACCCTACCCTACTGCACCCCACCCAGAACTACCCTACTTTAATCTATTCAATTCAGTTCGACGTGATTTGATGGGATTCGACGGAATTTGACGAGATCTGAAGGGATTCAATGGGATTCGAAGACATTTGAAGAGATTCCATGCGACTCGACGTGATTCAGCAGGATTCTATGAGATTCGATGTAATTCGAAGTTAATCGATGTGATACGAAGCGATTCGGCGTGATTCGATGACATTCGACGTAATTTGACGCGATTCAACCCGATTTGACCCAAAGTGATGTGATTCGATGTGATTCGATGGGCTACGACTCTATTCAGCTACAGTCGGTGTGATTCTGCTTGATTCAGCTCAGTTAGGTACTTTTCGGCACTATACGGCTCTTTTCAGCTGTATTCACCTCCATTCAGCTCTATCCATCTCTATTCAGTCTATTCGACTCTACTCTTTTCCAATCTATTCCATTCTTTATATTCTGCTCTAATCTCTTCTATTCTACTCTAGTCTATTCTACCCTCCCCTCCCCTTCTCTAATCTATACGTTTTGATTCGATTTTACGAAGTTAACGTGATTCGGATCGATTTGGCTCTCTTCGGCTCAATTAGGCTCCATTTGGCTCGTTTTGGATTGAATCGCTTCGATTCTGCTCGAATCGGCCTTATTGGCCCTATTCTGCTCTATTTGACTCTTTTCTACTCTATTCATCTCTATTTCACTCCATTCTATTCATTCCACACCGTTCTACACTACTCTATTCTGCTCTACCTACCCTACTCTAACTCTAATCGATTCAACGCGATTCCTCTCCTTTTGTCTGCATTCGGCACTATTCAGTTCTATTCGACTCTATTCGACTCTATTGTACTCTAGTCTACTCGTTTGTACTCTAGTCTACTCTTAGCTGATGTATTCTATAGTACGGTTTCTATCCTGTTCTATTCTACTCTATTCTACCGTACCTTAGGCTACCCAACTCTAATCTAGTCTCATCCATTTGATTGGATACGATTCGACCCATTTCGACGCGATTCGGCTCGATTTGGCTCTATTCTCACTCTATTCCCCTCTACTGTACTCTAGTCTACTCTTTTCTGTATTCTTTCTGTATTGTTCTGTTCTCTTCTATTCTGTTTTATTCTATTCTACTCTACTCTATTCTACCCAACCCTACCATACCCGAACCTCCCCTACTCTAATCTATTCAATTCCATATGATGAATTTTGACCCAATTCGGGTCATATCCTTTAGATTCGTGTCCGTTTGGATCGAATAGTGTCGATTCAGCTTCATTCGGCTCCATTAGGCTCGATTCACTGGATTCGGCTCAGTTTGGCTTGATTTGGCTCAATTCCGCTCGATTCGGCCCTCTTCGGCACTATTTAGCTCTGTTTGGATCTTTTCTACTCTCTTCGACTCCATTCGATTTCATCGCACCCCATTCTACTCCATTCTACACTATTCTACTCTACTGTACTCTAATTTACTGTAATTGATTCGATGGGATTCGACGTGATTTGTCTTGTTTCGTCTCCATTCGGCTCGATTTGACTCTATTCGACTCTGTTTGCTCTACTCTCCTCTACTTTTTTCTACCCCATTCTATTGTATTCTTTCTCTTCTGTTCTACTGTGTTCCATTCTATTCTTCTCTATTCTATCCTACCCTACTCTAATCTGTTCTACTTGAGTCGTTTCCACGCATTTCGATGCGATTCGGCTCAAATCGGCTCCATTCCACTCCACTCATCCCCATTCAGTTCAAATCTGTTCGATTCGGCTCTAATCGGCTCCATTTGGCTCTAGTAAGTTCTATTCGGCTCTAATAGGCTCTATTCAGCTCTATTCTCCTCTATTAGACTCTACTCAACTCTATTATCTCTTTTCGACTCCATTCGACTCCATTCTACAGCATTCTACTCCATCATACTCTATTCTCTATTCTATTGTCTTGTACTTTATGCGACTCTAAACAAAAATGTGTTTTTTAGAGTCGTAGTCTATTCTAATCGATTGGATTGGATTTGACTTGAATCGATGGGATTCAATGCAATCCGACGGGATTCGAAGCGACACGGCACGATTCCGCGGGATTCGGCACGATTCGTCTTGATTTCTATCGTTTCGGCTCTTTTTGGCTCTTTCTGGCTCTATTCGTTAATATGGAACTCTATTCTACTCTACTCTTCTATACTCTACACTACTCGACCCTATTCTATTCTTTCAGTTCTCTTCTGTTCTTTTCTACTGCATTCTATTCTACCCTACCCTACCCTACCTTACCCTACTGTAATCTGTTCGATTCTATGTGACACACTTGAAAGAGATTCGACCTGATTTAGGTCGTATCGGTTCGATTCAGCTCCTTTTCCTCCATTAGATTCAAGTCGGTTCTACTCGGCTCTTTTCCGCTCTATTTGGCTCTGTTCAGCAGTATTCGACTCTATTTGTCTCTAGTCTACTCTACCCTACTTTTCTCTACTCTACTGTTTTCTTTCAGTTCTGTCGTAGTCTACCCTACCCTAACCTTACCCGCCCTACACTAATCTATTTGATTCGGTTCAACACATTTCAACGCGATTCGACATGTTTCATCTTGATTCACCTCGAATTTGGTCGATTCGGGTGTATTCAGCTCTGTTCGGCTCTTTTCGGCTCTATTCACCTCTATTCAACTCTATTTCACTCTCTTCTACTCTACTTAATTCTATTCTATTCTTTCTGTTGTGTTCTCTTCTCTTCTCTTCTAAACCTCTCCTACCCTACCCCCCTCTACTCTAATCTATTCAATTCACTTCAATGCATTTCGACGCGATTCCATGTGATTAGGCTTGAATCGGCTCCATTTAGCTCTATTTGACTTGAATCGGGTCGATTCGGCTCAATTCAGCATAGTTAGGCTCGATTCAACCTTCTTCAGCCCTTTTTGGCTCTATTCAGCTCTTTTCTACTTTAATCGTCTCTATTTGGCTCCATTCGACTCCGTTCCACACGATTCGACTCCATTCTACTGCATTCTGCACTATTCTATTCTCTTCTACCCTACCCTACTCTTATCGATTTTAATCAATTTGATTCATTACGATTTGTCTCATTTCCTCTCCATTTGACTCGATTCAGCTTGAATTGGGTCTATTCATCCATAGTCGGCACTGCTCGACTCTGACTATTCGACTCTGCTCAACTCTACTCCATTCTACTCTTTGTGTTCTCCTCTATTCTATTCTACTCTGCCCTAACCTACCGAATCCCAGCCTAACCTACACTACTCTAATCTATTCAATTTAATTGGATTCCATTCAATTCAATACCATTCTGCTCTATTTGACACAGTTCAATGTTATTCGGTGAGATTCCATGAGATTCGATGGGTTTTGGTTGGATTTCATGGGATTCAATGAAATTGGATGCAATAGGATGCGATTAGTTGTGATTTGGCTCAGTTTGGCCCGGTTCATTTTTTTGTCTCTATTTGGCTTGTTTCAGCTCCATTCGGCTACATTCAGCTCGAATCTGGTTGATTCGACTCGATTCGGCTCGATTTGGCTGGATTCGGCTGGATTTGGCCGTATGGGGCCCTGTTCGACGCTATTCAGCTCTATTCCACTCTTTTCTGCTCTATTCATCTCTATTCGACTCCATTCGACTCCATTCCACACCATTCTATTCCATTCTACACTATCCTATTCTACAGAACCCTACCCCACCGTACCCTATCCTAATCTATTCTATTCTGTTGTATCCTATTCTCTTTTTCTATTTTCCCTATTCCATCCCATGCTACTCTACCATACCCTACACTAAACTAACCTACCCTGACCTATGCTGTTCTATTCTATTTTCTCTGTTCCACCGTATGCTACCCTACCCTACGGTACCCGACCGTACCGTACCCTACTACTACTTAGGAGTACTCAATAAGGGTAGTAATTAAGGGTACTAGTTAGGGCAAGGGTACTATTTCAGGCTACTAGTTCATGCCAGGGTACTTGTTAAGGGTACTAGTTAAGCTAAGGTTTATTCGTTAATGGTACTAGTTAATGCCAGGGTAATAGTTAAGGGTACTTGTTAAGGCACTGGTACTTGTTGAGGGTACTGTTTGAGACAAGGGTCGTATTTAAGACCACTACTTAAGGCAAGGCTACTAGTTAGGGGTGCTAGTTAAGGCCAGGGTACTAGTTAAGGTAAGGCTACTAGATAAGGCTACTAGTTAAGGCAAGGCTACTAGTTTAGGGAACAAACTCAGGGTACTTGTCAAGGCAAGGATACTGTCCAAGGCTAGTTGTCTAGGCTACTGATCTATGCCCCTAGTCTAGCTGACTAGTCCAGCTTATTAGTCTAAGCTACTACTCTAGCCTTTTCTTGTCTACTGTACCATAGTCTACCTTCATCTACCCCATCCTAAAATACCGTACCGTACCCTATTCTATTCTAATCTATTCGATTTGATTCGATTCAAAGCATTTCGATGCAATTGGACGCGATCGTGCTTGAATCGGCTCGATTCGGCACCATCAGCTCCATTCAGCTTGATTCTGCTCGTTTCAACTCGATTTAACTCAGTGCAGCCTTATTCGGCCCTACTCAGCTCGATTCGACTGTTTTCTACTCTGTCTCTAGTCAACCCCATTTGGCTCCATTCTATTCCTTTCTACACTATTCTACTCTATTCTTTTCTACCCTACCCTACCCTACCCTCCTCTAATCTATTCTAACGGATTCGATTCGACGCGGTTCGAAGCAATTCGACACGATTCATCTTGTTTTGTTTCCATTTGGCTCAATTCGGCTCGAATTGTCTCTATTCAGCTATATACTGCACTATTTGTCTCTATTCGACTCAATTCTACTCTACTCTTCTCTACTTTTCTTTGCTCTACTCTACTGTACTATATTCTATTCTTTCTCTTCAGTACTGTTCTATTCTATTCTACCCTCCGCTCCCCTCCCCTCCCCTTCTCTAAGCTGTTTGATTCGATTTTATTTGACACATTTCCACGCGATTCGAAGTGATTAGGCTTGAATCAGCTCAATTCGGTTCGAATCGGCTCCATTCAGCTCGATTTCGCTCCATTCATCTCGATTTGGCTCAGATTGTGTCGATTCTGCTCCATTAGGCCTTCTTTGGTCCTATTCGGCCCTATCCTGCTCTATTCCACTGTTTTCTACTCTATTCATCTCTATCCGTCTCTATTCGACTCCTTTCAACTCCATTCTATTCCATTCCACACCATTCTCTCCTATTCTCTTGTACTCTGTTCTATTCTACCCTACCCTACCCTACTGCACCCCACCCAGAACTACCCTACTTTAATCTATTCAATTCAGTTCGACGTGATTTGATGGGATTCGACGGAATTTGACGAGATCTGAAGGGATTCAATGGGATTCGAAGACATTTGAAGAGATTCCATGCGACTCGACGTGATTCAGCAGGATTCTATGAGATTCGATGTAATTCGAAGTTAATCGATGTGATACGAAGCGATTCGGCGTGATTCGATGACATTCGACGTAATTTGACGCGATTCAACCCGATTTGACCCAAAGTGATGTGATTCGATGTGATTCGATGGGCTACGACTCTATTCAGCTACAGTCGGTGTGATTCTGCTTGATTCAGCTCAATTAGGTACTTTTCGGCACTATACGGCTCTTTTCAGCTGTATTCACCTCCATTCAGCTCTATCCGTCTCTATTCAGTCTATTCGACTCTACTCTTTTCCAATCTATTCCATTCTTTATATTCTGCTCTAATCTCTTCTATTCTACTCTAGTCTATTCTACCCTCCCCTCCCCTTCTCTAATCTATACGTTTTGATTCGATTTTACGAAGTTAACGTGATTCGGATCGATTTGGCTCTCTTCGGCTCAATTAGGCTCCATTTGGCTCGTTTTGGATTGAATCGCTTCGATTCTGCTCGAATCGGCCTTATTGGCCCTATTCTGCTCTATTTGACTCTTTTCTACTCTATTCATCTCTATTTCACTCCATTCTATTCATTCCACACCGTTCTACACTACTCTATTCTGCTCTACCTACCCTACTCTAACTCTAATCGATTCAACGCGATTCCTCTCCTTTTGTCTGCATTCGGCACTATTCAGTTCTATTCGACTCTATTGTACTCTAGTCTACTCGTTTGTACTCTAGTCTACTCTTAGCTGATGTATTCTATAGTATGGTTTCTATCCTGTTCTATTCTACTCTATTCTACCGTACCTTAGGCTACCCAACTCTAATCTAGTCTCATCCATTTGATTGGATACGATTCGACCCATTTCGACGCGATTCGGCTCGATTTGGCTCTATTCTCACTCTATTCCCCTCTACTGTACTCTAGTCTACTCTTTTCTGTATTCTTTCTGTATTGTTCTGTTCTCTTCTATTCTGTTTTATTCTATTCTACTCTACTCTATTCTACCCAACCCTACCATACCCGAACCTCCCCTACTCTAATCTATTCAATTCCATATGATGAATTTTGACCCAATTCGGGTCATATCCTTTAGATTCGTGTCCATTTGGATCGAATAGTGTCGATTCAGCTTCATTCGGCTCCATTAGGCTCGATTCACTGGATTCGGCTCAGTTTGGCTTGATTTGGCTCAATTCCGCTCGATTCGGCCCTCTTCGGCACTATTTAGCTCTGTTTGGATCTTTTCTACTCTCTTCGACTCCATTCGATTTCATCGCACCCCATTCTACTCCATTCTACACTATTCTACTCTACTGTACTCTAATTTCCTGTAATTGATTCGATGGGATTCGACGTGATTTGTCTTGTTTCGTCTCCATTCGGCTCGATTTGACTCTATTCGACTCTGTTTGCTCTACTCTCCTCTACTTTTTTCTACCCCATTCTATTGTATTCTTTCTCTTCTGTTCTACTGTGTTCCATTCTATCCTTCTCTATTCTATCCTACCCTACTCTAATCTGTTCTACTTGAGTCGTTTCCACGCATTTCGATGCGATTCGGCTCAAATCGGCTCCATTCCACTCCACTCATCCCCATTCAGTTCAAATCTGTTCGATTCGGCTCTAATCGGCTCCATTTGGCTCTAGTAAGTTCTATTCGGCTCTAATAGGCTCTATTCAGCTCTATTCTCCTCTATTAGACTCTACTCAACTCTATTATCTCTTTTCGACTCCATTCGACTCCATTCTACAGCATTCTACTCCATCATACTCTATTCTCTATTCTATTGTCTTGTACTTTATGCGACTCTAAACAAAAATGTGTTTTTTAGAGTCGTAGTCTATTCTAATCGATTGGATTGGATTTGACTTGAATCGATGGGATTCAATGCAATCCGACGGGATTCGAAGCGACACGGCACGATTCCGCGGGATTCGGCACGATTCGTCTTGATTTCTATCGTTTCGGCTCTTTTTGGCTCTTTCTGGCTCTATTCGTTAATATGGAACTCTATTCTACTCTACTCTTCTATACTCTACACTACTCGACCCTATTCTATTCTTTCAGTTCTCTTCTGTTCTTTTCTACTGCATTCTATTCTACCCTACCCTACCCTACCTTACCCTACTGTAATCTGTTCGATTCTATGTGACACACTTGAAAGAGATTCGACCTGATTTAGGTCGTATGGGTTCGATTCAGCTCCTTTTCCTCCATTAGATTCAAGTCGGTTCTACTCGGCTCTTTTCCGCTCTATTTGGCTCTGTTCAGCAGTATTCGACTCTATTTGTCTCTAGTCTACTCTACCCTACTTTTCTCTACTCTACTGTTTTCTTTCAGTTCTGTCGTAGTCTACCCTACCCTAACCTTACCCGCCCTACACTAATCTATTTGATTCGGTTCAACACATTTCAACGCGATTCGACATGTTTCATCTTGATTCACCTCGAATTTGGTCGATTCGGGTGTATTCAGCTCTGTTCGGCTCTTTTCGGCTCTATTCACCTCTATTCAACTCTATTTCACTCTCTTCTACTCTACTTAATTCTATTCTATTCTTTCTGTTGTGTTCTCTTCTCTTCTCTTCTAAACCTCTCCTACCCTACCCCCCTCTACTCTAATCTATTCAATTCACTTCAATGCATTTCGACGCGATTCCATGTGATTAGGCTTGAATCGGCTCCATTTAGCTCTATTTGACTTGAATCGGGTCGATTCGGCTCAATTCAGCATAGTTAGGCTCGATTCAACCTTCTTCAGCCCTTTTTGGCTCTATTCAGCTCTTTTCTACTTTAATCGTCTCTATTTGGCTCCATTCGACTCCGTTCCACACGATTCGACTCCATTCTACTGCATTCTGCACTATTCTATTCTCTTCTACCCTACCCTACTCTTATCGATTTTAATCAATTTGATTCATTACGATTTGTCTCATTTCCTCTCCATTTGACTCGATTCAGCTTGAATTGGGTCTATTCATCCATAGTCGGCACTGCTCGACTCTGACTATTCGACTCTGCTCAACTCTACTCCATTCTACTCTTTGTGTTCTCCTCTATTCTATTCTACTCTGCCCTAACCTACCGAATCCCAGCCTAACCTACACTACTCTAATCTATTCAATTTAATTGGATTCCATTCAATTCAATACCATTCTGCTCTATTTGACACAGTTCAATGTTATTCGGTGAGATTCCATGAGATTCGATGGGTTTTGGTTGGATTTCATGGGATTCAATGAAATTGGATGCAATAGGATGCGATTAGTTGTGATTTGGCTCAGTTTGGCCCGGTTCATTTTTTTGTCTCTATTTGGCTTGTTTCAGCTCCATTCGGCTACATTCAGCTCGAATCTGGTTGATTCGACTCGATTCGGCTCGATTTGGCTGGATTCGGCTGGATTTGGCCGTATGGGGCCCTGTTCGACGCTATTCAGCTCTATTCCACTCTTTTCTGCTCTATTCATCTCTATTCGACTCCATTCGACTCCATTCCACACCATTCTATTCCATTCTACACTATCCTATTCTACAGAACCCTACCCCACCGTACCCTATCCTAATCTATTCTATTCTGTTGTATCCTATTCTCTTTTTCTATTTTCCCTCTTCCATCCCATGCTACTCTACCATACCCTACACTAAACTAACCTACCCTGACCTATGCTGTTCTATTCTATTTTCTCTGTTCCACCGTATGCTACCCTACCCTACGGTACCCGACCGTACCGTACCCTACTACTACTTAGGAGTACTCAATAAGGGTAGTAATTAAGGGTACTAGTTAGGGCAAGGGTACTATTTCAGGCTACTAGTTCATGCCAGGGTACTTGTTAAGGGTACTAGTTAAGCTAAGGTTTATTCGTTAATGGTACTAGTTAATGCCAGGGTAATAGTTAAGGGTACTTGTTAAGGCACTGGTACTTGTTGAGGGTACTGTTGGAGACAAGGGTCGTATTTAAGACCACTACTTAAGGCAAGGCTACTAGTTAGGGGTGCTAGTTAAGGCCAGGGTACTAGTTAAGGTAAGGCTACTAGATAAGGCTACTAGTTAAGGCAAGGCTACTAGTTTAGGGAACAAACTCAGGGTACTTGTCAAGGCAAGGGTACTGTCCAAGGCTAGTTGTCTAGGCTACTGATCTATGCCCCTAGTCTAGCTGACTAGTCCAGCTTATTAGTCTAAGCTACTACTCTAGCCTTTTCTTGTCTACTGTACCATAGTCTACCTTCATCTACCCCATCCTAAAATACCGTACCGTACCCTATTCTATTCTAATCTATTCGATTTGATTCGATTCAAAGCATTTCGATGCAATTGGACGCGATCGTGCTTGAATCGGCTCGATTCGGCACCATCAGCTCCATTCAGCTTGATTCTGCTCGTTTCAACTCGATTTAACTCAGTGCAGCCTTATTCGGCCCTACTCAGCTCGATTCGACTGTTTTCTACTCTGTCTCTAGTCAACCCCATTTGGCTCCATTCTATTCCTTTCTACACTATTCTACTCTATTCTTTTCTACCCTACCCTACCCTACCCTCCTCTAATCTATTCTAACGGATTCGATTCGACGCGGTTCGAAGCAATTCGACACGATTCATCTTGTTTTGTTTCCATTTGGCTCGATTCGGCTCGAATTGTCTCTATTCAGCTATATACTGCACTATTTGTCTCTATTCGACTCAATTCTACTCTACTCTTCTCTACTTTTCTTTGCTCTACTCTACTGTACTATATTCTATTCTTTCTCTTCAGTACTGTTCTATTCTATTCTACCCTCCGCTCCCCTCCCCTCCCCTTCTCTAAGCTGTTTGATTCGATTTTATTTGACACATTTCCACGCGATTCGAAGTGATTAGGCTTGAATCAGCTCAATTCGGTTCGAATCGGCTCCATTCAGCTCGATTTCGCTCCATTCATCTCGATTTGGCTCAGATTGTGTCGATTCTGCTCCATTAGGCCTTCTTTGGTCCTATTCGGCCCTATCCTGCTCTATTCCACTGTTTTCTACTCTATTCATCTCTATCCGTCTCTATTCGACTCCTTTCAACTCCATTCTATTCCATTCCACACCATTCTCTCCTATTCTCTTGTACTCTGTTCTATTCTACCCTACCCTACCCTACTGCACCCCACCCAGAACTACCCTACTTTAATCTATTCAATTCAGTTCGACGTGATTTGATGGGATTCGACGGAATTTGACGAGATCTGAAGGGATTCAATGGGATTGGAAGACATTTGAAGAGATTCCATGCGACTCGACGTGATTCAGCAGGATTCTATGAGATTCGATGTAATTCGAAGTTAATCGATGTGATACGAAGCGATTCGGCGTGATTCGATGACATTCGACGTAATTTGACGCGATTCAACCCGATTTGACCCAAAGTGATGTGATTCGATGTGATTCGATGGGCTACGACTCTATTCAGCTACAGTCGCTGTGATTCTGCTTGATTCAGCTCAATTAGGTACTTTTCGACACTATACGCCTCTTTTCAGCTGTATTCACCTCCATTCAGCTCTATCCGTCTCTATTCGGTCTATTCGACTCTACTCTTTTCCAATCTATTCCATTCTTTATATTCTGCTCTAATCTCTTCTATTCTACTCTAGTCTATTCTACCCTCCCCTCCCCTTCTCTAATCTATACGTTTTGATTCGATTTTACGAAGTTAACGTGATTCGGATCGATTTGGCTCTCTTCGGCTCAATTAGGCTCCATTTGGCTCGTTTTGGATTGAATCGCTTCGATTCTGCTCGAATCGGCCTTATTGGCCCTATTCTGCTCTATTTGACTCTTTTCTACTCTATTCATCTCTATTTCACTCCATTCTATTCATTCCACACCGTTCTACACTACTCTATTCTGCTCTACCTACCCTACTCTAACTCTAATCGATTCAACGCGATTCCTCTCCTTTTGTCTGCATTCGGCACTATTCAGTTCTATTCGACTCTATTGTACTCTAGTCTACTCGTTTGTACTCTAGTCTACTCGTTTGTACTCTAGTCTACTCTTAGCTGATGTATTCTATTGTATGGTTTCTATCCTGTTCTTTTCTACTCTATTCTACCGTACCTTATGCTACCCAACTCTAATCTAGTCTCATCCATTTGATTGGATACGATTCGACCCATTTCGACGCGATTCGGCTCGATTTGGCTCTATTCTCACTCTATTCCCCTCTACTGTACTCTAGTCTACTCTTTTCTGTATTCTTTCTGTATTGTTCTGTTCTCTTCTATTCTGTTTTATTCTATTCTACTCTACTCTATTCTACCCAACCCTACCATACCCGAACCTCCCCTACTCTAATCTATTCAATTCCATATGATGAATTTTGACCCAATTCGGGTCATATCCTTTAGATTCGTGTCCATTTGGATCGAATAGTGTCGATTCAGCTTCATTCGGCTCCATTAGGCTCGATTCACTGGATTCGGCTCAGTTTGGCTTGATTTGGCTCAATTCCGCTCGATTCGGCCCTCTTCGGCACTATTTAGCTCTGTTTGGATCTTTTCTACTCTCTTCGACTCCATTCGATTTCATCGCACCCCATTCTACTCCATTCTACACTATTCTACTCTACTGTACTCTAATTTCCTGTAATTGATTCGATGGGATTCGACGTGATTTGTCTTGTTTCGTCTCCATTCGGCTCGATTTGACTCTATTCGACTCTGTTTGCTCTACTCTCCTCTACTTTTTTCTACCCCATTCTATTGTATTCTTTCTCTTCTGTTCTACTGTGTTCCATTCTATCCTTCTCTATTCTATCCTACCCTACTCTAATCTGTTCTACTTGAGTCGTTTCCACGCATTTCGATGCGATTCGGCTCAAATCGGCTCCATTCCACTCCACTCATCCCCATTCAGTTCAAATCTGTTCGATTCGGCTCTAATCGGCTCCATTTGGCTCTAGTAAGTTCTATTCGGCTCTAATAGGCTCTATTCAGCTCTATTCTCCTCTATTAGACTCTACTCAACTCTATTATCTCTTTTCGACTCCATTCGACTCCATTCTACAGCATTCTACTCCATCATACTCTATTCTCTATTCTATTGTCTTGTACTTTATGCGACTCTAAACAAAAATGTGTTTTTTAGAGTCGTAGTCTATTCTAATCGATTGGATTGGATTTGACTTGAATCGATGGGATTCAATGCAATCCGACGGGATTCGAAGCGACACGGCACGATTCCGCGGGATTCGGCACGATTCGTCTTGATTTCTATCGTTTCGGCTCTTTTTGGCTCTTTCTGGCTCTATTCGTTAATATGGAACTCTATTCTACTCTACTCTTCTATACTCTACACTACTCGACCCTATTCTATTCTTTCAGTTCTCTTCTGTTCTTTTCTACTGCATTCTATTCTACCCTACCCTACCCTACCTTACCCTACTGTAATCTGTTCGATTCTATGTGACACACTTGAAAGAGATTCGACCTGATTTAGGTCGTATCGGTTCGATTCAGCTCCTTTTCCTCCATTAGATTCAAGTCGGTTCTACTCGGCTCTTTTCCGCTCTATTTGGCTCTGTTCAGCAGTATTCGACTCTATTTGTCTCTAGTCTACTCTACCCTACTTTTCTCTACTCTACTGTTTTCTTTCAGTTCTGTCGTAGTCTACCCTACCCTAACCTTACCCGCCCTACACTAATCTATTTGATTCGGTTCAACACATTTCAACGCGATTCGACATGTTTCATCTTGATTCACCTCGAATTTGGTCGATTCGGGTGTATTCAGCTCTGTTCGGCTCTTTTCGGCTCTATTCACCTCTATTCAACTCTATTTCACTCTCTTCTACTCTACTTAATTCTATTCTATTCTTTCTGTTGTGTTCTCTTCTCTTCTCTTCTAAACCTCTCCTACCCTACCCCCCTCTACTCTAATCTATTCAATTCACTTCAATGCATTTCGACGCGATTCCATGTGATTAGGCTTGAATCGGCTCCATTTAGCTCTATTTGACTTGAATCGGGTCGATTCGGCTCAATTCAGCATAGTTAGGCTCGATTCAACCTTCTTCAGCCCTTTTTGGCTCTATTCAGCTCTTTTCTACTTTAATCGTCTCTATTTGGCTCCATTCGACTCCGTTCCACACGATTCGACTCCATTCTACTGCATTCTGCACTATTCTATTCTCTTCTACCCTACCCTACTCTTATCGATTTTAATCAATTTGATTCATTACGATTTGTCTCATTTCCTCTCCATTTGACTCGATTCAGCTTGAATTGGGTCTATTCATCCATAGTCGGCACTGCTCGACTCTGACTATTCGACTCTGCTCAACTCTACTCCATTCTACTCTTTGTGTTCTCCTCTATTCTATTCTACTCTGCCCTAACCTACCGAATCCCAGCCTAACCTACACTACTCTAATCTATTCAATTTAATTGGATTCCATTCAATTCAATACCATTCTGCTCTATTTGACACAGTTCAATGTTATTCGGTGAGATTCCATGAGATTCGATGGGTTTTGGTTGGATTTCATGGGATTCAATGAAATTGGATGCAATAGGATGCGATTAGTTGTGATTTGGCTCAGTTTGGCCCGGTTCATTTTTTTGTCTCTATTTGGCTTGTTTCAGCTCCATTCGGCTACATTCAGCTCGAATCTGGTTGATTCGACTCGATTCGGCTCGATTTGGCTGGATTCGGCTGGATTTGGCCGTATGGGGCCCTGTTCGACGCTATTCAGCTCTATTCCACTCTTTTCTGCTCTATTCATCTCTATTCGACTCCATTCGACTCCATTCCACACCATTCTATTCCATTCTACACTATCCTATTCTACAGAACCCTACCCCACCGTACCCTATCCTAATCTATTCTATTCTGTTGTATCCTATTCTCTTTTTCTATTTTCCCTCTTCCATCCCATGCTACTCTACCATACCCTACACTAAACTAACCTACCCTGACCTATGCTGTTCTATTCTATTTTCTCTGTTCCACCGTATGCTACCCTACCCTACGGTACCCGACCGTACCGTACCCTACTACTACTTAGGAGTACTCAATAAGGGTAGTAATTAAGGGTACTAGTTAGGGCAAGGGTACTATTTCAGGCTACTAGTTCATGCCAGGGTACTTGTTAAGGGTACTAGTTAAGCTAAGGTTTATTCGTTAATGGTACTAGTTAATGCCAGGGTAATAGTTAAGGGTACTTGTTAAGGCACTGGTACTTGTTGAGGGTACTGTTGGAGACAAGGGTCGTATTTAAGACCACTACTTAAGGCAAGGCTACTAGTTAGGGGTGCTAGTTAAGGCCAGGGTACTAGTTAAGGTAAGGCTACTAGATAAGGCTACTAGTTAAGGCAAGGCTACTAGTTTAGGGAACAAACTCAGGGTACTTGTCAAGGCAAGGGTACTGTCCAAGGCTAGTTGTCTAGGCTACTGATCTATGCCCCTAGTCTAGCTGACTAGTCCAGCTTATTAGTCTAAGCTACTACTCTAGCCTTTTCTTGTCTACTGTACCATAGTCTACCTTCATCTACCCCATCCTAAAATACCGTACCGTACCCTATTCTATTCTAATCTATTCGATTTGATTCGATTCAAAGCATTTCGATGCAATTGGACGCGATCGTGCTTGAATCGGCTCGATTCGGCACCATCAGCTCCATTCAGCTTGATTCTGCTCGTTTCAACTCGATTTAACTCAGTGCAGCCTTATTCGGCCCTACTCAGCTCGATTCGACTGTTTTCTACTCTGTCTCTAGTCAACCCCATTTGGCTCCATTCTATTCCTTTCTACACTATTCTACTCTATTCTTTTCTACCCTACCCTACCCTACCCTCCTCTAATCTATTCTAACGGATTCGATTCGACGCGGTTCGAAGCAATTCGACACGATTCATCTTGTTTTGTTTCCATTTGGCTCAATTCGGCTCGAATTGTCTCTATTCAGCTATATACTGCACTATTTGTCTCTATTCGACTCAATTCTACTCTACTCTTCTCTACTTTTCTTTGCTCTACTCTACTGTACTATATTCTATTCTTTCTCTTCAGTACTGTTCTATTCTATTCTACCCTCCGCTCCCCTCCCCTCCCCTTCTCTAAGCTGTTTGATTCGATTTTATTTGACACATTTCCACGCGATTCGAAGTGATTAGGCTTGAATCAGCTCAATTCGGTTCGAATCGGCTCCATTCAGCTCGATTTCGCTCCATTCATCTCGATTTGGCTCAGATTGTGTCGATTCTGCTCCATTAGGCCTTCTTTGGTCCTATTCGGCCCTATCCTGCTCTATTCCACTGTTTTCTACTCTATTCATCTCTATCCGTCTCTATTCGACTCCTTTCAACTCCATTCTATTCCATTCCACACCATTCTCTCCTATTCTCTTGTACTCTGTTCTATTCTACCCTACCCTACCCTACTGCACCCCACCCAGAACTACCCTACTTTAATCTATTCAATTCAGTTCGACGTGATTTGATGGGATTCGACGGAATTTGACGAGATCTGAAGGGATTCAATGGGATTCGAAGACATTTGAAGAGATTCCATGCGACTCGACGTGATTCAGCAGGATTCTATGAGATTCGATGTAATTCGAAGTTAATCGATGTGATACGAAGCGATTCGGCGTGATTCGATGACATTCGACGTAATTTGACGCGATTCAACCCGATTTGACCCAAAGTGATGTGATTCGATGTGATTCGATGGGCTACGACTCTATTCAGCTACAGTCGGTGTGATTCTGCTTGATTCAGCTCAATTAGGTACTTTTCGGCACTATACGGCTCTTTTCAGCTGTATTCACCTCCATTCAGCTCTATCCGTCTCTATTCAGTCTATTCGACTCTACTCTTTTCCAATCTATTCCATTCTTTATATTCTGCTCTAATCTCTTCTATTCTACTCTAGTCTATTCTACCCTCCCCTCCCCTTCTCTAATCTATACGTTTTGATTCGATTTTACGAAGTTAACGTGATTCGGATCGATTTGGCTCTCTTCGGCTCAATTAGGCTCCATTTGGCTCGTTTTGGATTGAATCGCTTCGATTCTGCTCGAATCGGCCTTATTGGCCCTATTCTGCTCTATTTGACTCTTTTCTACTCTATTCATCTCTATTTCACTCCATTCTATTCATTCCACACCGTTCTACACTACTCTATTCTGCTCTACCTACCCTACTCTAACTCTAATCGATTCAACGCGATTCCTCTCCTTTTGTCTGCATTCGGCACTATTCAGTTCTATTCGACTCTATTGTACTCTAGTCTACTCGTTTGTACTCTAGTCTACTCGTTTGTACTCTAGTCTACTCTTAGCTGATGTATTCTATAGTATGGTTTCTATCCTGTTCTATTCTACTCTATTCTACCGTACCTTATGCTACCCAACTCTAATCTAGTCTCATCCATTTGATTGGATACGATTCGACCCATTTCGACGCGATTCGGCTCGATTTGGCTCTATTCTCACTCTATTCCCCTCTACTGTACTCTAGTCTACTCTTTTCTGTATTCTTTCTGTATTGTTCTGTTCTCTTCTATTCTGTTTTATTCTATTCTACTCTACTCTATTCTACCCAACCCTACCATACCCGAACCTCCCCTACTCTAATCTATTCAATTCCATATGATGAATTTTGACCCAATTCGGGTCATATCCTTTAGATTCGTGTCCATTTGGATCGAATAGTGTCGATTCAGCTTCATTCGGCTCCATTAGGCTCGATTCACTGGATTCGGCTCAGTTTGGCTTGATTTGGCTCAATTCCGCTCGATTCGGCCCTCTTCGGCACTATTTAGCTCTGTTTGGATCTTTTCTACTCTCTTCGACTCCATTCGATTTCATCGCACCCCATTCTACTCCATTCTACACTATTCTACTCTACTGTACTCTAATTTCCTGTAATTGATTCGATGGGATTCGACGTGATTTGTCTTGTTTCGTCTCCATTCGGCTCGATTTGACTCTATTCGACTCTGTTTGCTCTACTCTCCTCTACTTTTTTCTACTCCATTCTATTGTATTCTTTCTCTTCTGTTCTACTGTGTTCCATTCTATCCTTCTCTATTCTATCCTACCCTACTCTAATCTGTTCTACTTGAGTCGTTTCCACGCATTTCGATGCGATTCGGCTCAAATCGGCTCCATTCCACTCCACTCATCCCCATTCAGTTCAAATCTGTTCGATTCGGCTCTAATCGGCTCCATTTGGCTCTAGTAAGTTCTATTCGGCTCTAATAGGCTCTATTCAGCTCTATTCTCCTCTATTAGACTCTACTCAACTCTATTATCTCTTTTCGACTCCATTCGACTCCATTCTACAGCATTCTACTCCATCATACTCTATTCTCTATTCTATTGTCTTGTACTTTATGCGACTCTAAACAAAAATGTGTTTTTTAGAGTCGTAGTCTATTCTAATCGATTGGATTGGATTTGACTTGAATCGATGGGATTCAATGCAATCCGACGGGATTCGAAGCGACACGGCACGATTCCGCGGGATTCGGCACGATTCGTCTTGATTTCTATCGTTTCGGCTCTTTTTGGCTCTTTCTGGCTCTATTCGTTAATATGGAACTCTATTCTACTCTACTCTTCTATACTCTACACTACTCGACCCTATTCTATTCTTTCAGTTCTCTTCTGTTCTTTTCTACTGCATTCTATTCTACCCTACCCTACCCTACCTTACCCTACTGTAATCTGTTCGATTCTATGTGACACACTTGAAAGAGATTCGACCTGATTTAGGTCGTATCGGTTCGATTCAGCTCCTTTTCCTCCATTAGATTCAAGTCGGTTCTACTCGGCTCTTTTCCGCTCTATTTGGCTCTGTTCAGCAGTATTCGACTCTATTTGTCTCTAGTCTACTCTACCCTACTTTTCTCTACTCTACTGTTTTCTTTCAGTTCTGTCGTAGTCTACCCTACCCTAACCTTACCCGCCCTACACTAATCTATTTGATTCGGTTCAACACATTTCAACGCGATTCGACATGTTTCATCTTGATTCACCTCGAATTTGGTCGATTCGGGTGTATTCAGCTCTGTTCGGCTCTTTTCGGCTCTATTCACCTCTATTCAACTCTATTTCACTCTCTTCTACTCTACTTAATTCTATTCTATTCTTTCTGTTGTGTTCTCTTCTCTTCTCTTCTAAACCTCTCCTACCCTACCCCCCTCTACTCTAATCTATTCAATTCACTTCAATGCATTTCGACGCGATTCCATGTGATTAGGCTTGAATCGGCTCCATTTAGCTCTATTTGACTTGAATCGGGTCGATTCGGCTCAATTCAGCATAGTTAGGCTCGATTCAACCTTCTTCAGCCCTTTTTGGCTCTATTCAGCTCTTTTCTACTTTAATCGTCTCTATTTGGCTCCATTCGACTCCGTTCCACACGATTCGACTCCATTCTACTGCATTCTGCACTATTCTATTCTCTTCTACCCTACCCTACTCTTATCGATTTTAATCAATTTGATTCATTACGATTTGTCTCATTTCCTCTCCATTTGACTCGATTCAGCTTGAATTGGGTCTATTCATCCATAGTCGGCACTGCTCGACTCTGACTATTCGACTCTGCTCAACTCTACTCCATTCTACTCTTTGTGTTCTCCTCTATTCTATTCTACTCTGCCCTAACCTACCGAATCCCAGCCTAACCTACACTACTCTAATCTATTCAATTTAATTGGATTCCATTCAATTCAATACCATTCTGCTCTATTTGACACAGTTCAATGTTATTCGGTGAGATTCCATGAGATTCGATGGGTTTTGGTTGGATTTCATGGGATTCAATGAAATTGGATGCAATAGGATGCGATTAGTTGTGATTTGGCTCAGTTTGGCCCGGTTCATTTTTTTGTCTCTATTTGGCTTGTTTCAGCTCCATTCGGCTACATTCAGCTCGAATCTGGTTGATTCGACTCGATTCGGCTCGATTTGGCTGGATTCGGCTGGATTTGGCCGTATGGGGCCCTGTTCGACGCTATTCAGCTCTATTCCACTCTTTTCTGCTCTATTCATCTCTATTCGACTCCATTCGACTCCATTCCACACCATTCTATTCCATTCTACACTATCCTATTCTACAGAACCCTACCCCACCGTACCCTATCCTAATCTATTCTATTCTGTTGTATCCTATTCTCTTTTTCTATTTTCCCTCTTCCATCCCATGCTACTCTACCATACCCTACACTAAACTAACCTACCCTGACCTATGCTGTTCTATTCTATTTTCTCTGTTCCACCGTATGCTACCCTACCCTACGGTACCCGACCGTACCGTACCCTACTACTACTTAGGAGTACTCAATAAGGGTAGTAATTAAGGGTACTAGTTAGGGCAAGGGTACTATTTCAGGCTACTAGTTCATGCCAGGGTACTTGTTAAGGGTACTAGTTAAGCTAAGGTTTATTCGTTAATGGTACTAGTTAATGCCAGGGTAATAGTTAAGGGTACTTGTTAAGGCACTGGTACTTGTTGAGGGTACTGTTGGAGACAAGGGTCGTATTTAAGACCACTACTTAAGGCAAGGCTACTAGTTAGGGGTGCTAGTTAAGGCCAGGGTACTAGTTAAGGTAAGGCTACTAGATAAGGCTACTAGTTAAGGCAAGGCTACTAGTTTAGGGAACAAACTCAGGGTACTTGTCAAGGCAAGGGTACTGTCCAAGGCTAGTTGTCTAGGCTACTGATCTATGCCCCTAGTCTAGCTGACTAGTCCAGCTTATTAGTCTAAGCTACTACTCTAGCCTTTTCTTGTCTACTGTACCATAGTCTACCTTCATCTACCCCATCCTAAAATACCGTACCGTACCCTATTCTATTCTAATCTATTCGATTTGATTCGATTCAAAGCATTTCGATGCAATTGGACGCGATCGTGCTTGAATCGGCTCGATTCGGCACCATCAGCTCCATTCAGCTTGATTCTGCTCGTTTCAACTCGATTTAACTCAGTGCAGCCTTATTCGGCCCTACTCAGCTCGATTCGACTGTTTTCTACTCTGTCTCTAGTCAACCCCATTTGGCTCCATTCTATTCCTTTCTACACTATTCTACTCTATTCTTTTCTACCCTACCCTACCCTACCCTCCTCTAATCTATTCTAACGGATTCGATTCGACGCGGTTCGAAGCAATTCGACACGATTCATCTTGTTTTGTTTCCATTTGGCTCGATTCGGCTCGAATTGTCTCTATTCAGCTATATACTGCACTATTTGTCTCTATTCGACTCAATTCTACTCTACTCTTCTCTACTTTTCTTTGCTCTACTCTACTGTACTATATTCTATTCTTTCTCTTCAGTACTGTTCTATTCTATTCTACCCTCCGCTCCCCTCCCCTCCCCTTCTCTAAGCTGTTTGATTCGATTTTATTTGACACATTTCCACGCGATTCGAAGTGATTAGGCTTGAATCAGCTCAATTCGGTTCGAATCGGCTCCATTCAGCTCGATTTCGCTCCATTCATCTCGATTTGGCTCAGATTGTGTCGATTCTGCTCCATTAGGCCTTCTTTGGTCCTATTCGGCCCTATCCTGCTCTATTCCACTGTTTTCTACTCTATTCATCTCTATCCGTCTCTATTCGACTCCTTTCAACTCCATTCTATTCCATTCCACACCATTCTCTCCTATTCTCTTGTACTCTGTTCTATTCTACCCTACCCTACCCTACTGCACCCCACCCAGAACTACCCTACTTTAATCTATTCAATTCAGTTCGACGTGATTTGATGGGATTCGACGGAATTTGACGAGATCTGAAGGGATTCAATGGGATTCGAAGACATTTGAAGAGATTCCATGCGACTCGACGTGATTCAGCAGGATTCTATGAGATTCGATGTAATTCGAAGTTAATCGATGTGATACGAAGCGATTCGGCGTGATTCGATGACATTCGACGTAATTTGACGCGATTCAACCCGATTTGACCCAAAGTGATGTGATTCGATGTGATTCGATGGGCTACGACTCTATTCAGCTACAGTCGGTGTGATTCTGCTTGATTCAGCTCAATTAGGTACTTTTCGACACTATACGCCTCTTTTCAGCTGTATTCACCTCCATTCAGCTCTATCCGTCTCTATTCGGTCTATTCGACTCTACTCTTTTCCAATCTATTCCATTCTTTATATTCTGCTCTAATCTCTTCTATTCTACTCTAGTCTATTCTACCCTCCCCTCCCCTTCTCTAATCTATACGTTTTGATTCGATTTTACGAAGTTAACGTGATTCGGATCGATTTGGCTCTCTTCGGCTCAATTAGGCTCCATTTGGCTCGTTTTGGATTGAATCGCTTCGATTCTGCTCGAATCGGCCTTATTGGCCCTATTCTGCTCTATTTGACTCTTTTCTACTCTATTCATCTCTATTTCACTCCATTCTATTCATTCCACACCGTTCTACACTACTCTATTCTGCTCTACCTACCCTACTCTAACTCTAATCGATTCAACGCGATTCCTCTCCTTTTGTCTGCATTCGGCACTATTCAGTTCTATTCGACTCTATTGTACTCTAGTCTACTCGTTTGTACTCTAGTCTACTCGTTTGTACTCTAGTCTACTCTTAGCTGATGTATTCTATTGTATGGTTTCTATCCTGTTCTTTTCTACTCTATTCTACCGTACCTTATGCTACCCAACTCTAATCTATTCTCATCCATTTGATTGGATACGATTCGACCCATTTCGACGCGATTCGGCTCGATTTGGCTCTATTCTCACTCTATTCCCCTCTACTGTACTCTAGTCTACTCTTTTCTGTATTCTTTCTGTATTGTTCTGTTCTCTTCTATTCTGTTTTATTCTATTCTACTCTACTCTATTCTACCCAACCCTACCATACCCGAACCTCCCCTACTCTAATCTATTCAATTCCATATGATGAATTTTGACCCAATTCGGGTCATATCCTTTAGATTCGTGTCCATTTGGATCGAATAGTGTCGATTCAGCTTCATTCGGCTCCATTAGGCTCGATTCACTGGATTCGGCTCAGTTTGGCTTGATTTGGCTCAATTCCGCTCGATTCGGCCCTCTTCGGCACTATTTAGCTCTGTTTGGATCTTTTCTACTCTCTTCGACTCCATTCGATTTCATCGCACCCCATTCTACTCCATTCTACACTATTCTACTCTACTGTACTCTAATTTCCTGTAATTGATTCGATGGGATTCGACGTGATTTGTCTTGTTTCGTCTCCATTCGGCTCGATTTGACTCTATTCGACTCTGTTTGCTCTACTCTCCTCTACTTTTTTCTACCCCATTCTATTGTATTCTTTCTCTTCTGTTCTACTGTGTTCCATTCTATCCTTCTCTATTCTATCCTACCCTACTCTAATCTGTTCTACTTGAGTCGTTTCCACGCATTTCGATGCGATTCGGCTCAAATCGGCTCCATTCCACTCCACTCATCCCCATTCAGTTCAAATCTGTTCGATTCGGCTCTAATCGGCTCCATTTGGCTCTAGTAAGTTCTATTCGGCTCTAATAGGCTCTATTCAGCTCTATTCTCCTCTATTAGACTCTACTCAACTCTATTATCTCTTTTCGACTCCATTCGACTCCATTCTACAGCATTCTACTCCATCATACTCTATTCTCTATTCTATTGTCTTGTACTTTATGCGACTCTAAACAAAAATGTGTTTTTTAGAGTCGTAGTCTATTCTAATCGATTGGATTGGATTTGACTTGAATCGATGGGATTCAATGCAATCCGACGGGATTCGAAGCGACACGGCACGATTCCGCGGGATTCGGCACGATTCGTCTTGATTTCTATCGTTTCGGCTCTTTTTGGCTCTTTCTGGCTCTATTCGTTAATATGGAACTCTATTCTACTCTACTCTTCTATACTCTACACTACTCGACCCTATTCTATTCTTTCAGTTCTCTTCTGTTCTTTTCTACTGCATTCTATTCTACCCTACCCTACCCTACCTTACCCTACTGTAATCTGTTCGATTCTATGTGACACACTTGAAAGAGATTCGACCTGATTTAGGTCGTATCGGTTCGATTCAGCTCCTTTTCCTCCATTAGATTCAAGTCGGTTCTACTCGGCTCTTTTCCGCTCTATTTGGCTCTGTTCAGCAGTATTCGACTCTATTTGTCTCTAGTCTACTCTACCCTACTTTTCTCTACTCTACTGTTTTCTTTCAGTTCTGTCGTAGTCTACCCTACCCTAACCTTACCCGCCCTACACTAATCTATTTGATTCGGTTCAACACATTTCAACGCGATTCGACATGTTTCATCTTGATTCACCTCGAATTTGGTCGATTCGGGTGTATTCAGCTCTGTTCGGCTCTTTTCGGCTCTATTCACCTCTATTCAACTCTATTTCACTCTCTTCTACTCTACTTAATTCTATTCTATTCTTTCTGTTGTGTTCTCTTCTCTTCTAAACCTCTCCTACCCTACCCCCCTCTACTCTAATCTATTCAATTCACTTCAATGCATTTCGACGCGATTCCATGTGATTAGGCTTGAATCGGCTCCATTTAGCTCTATTTGACTTGAATCGGGTCGATTCGGCTCAATTCAGCATAGTTAGGCTCGATTCAACCTTCTTCAGCCCTTTTTGGCTCTATTCAGCTCTTTTCTACTTTAATCGTCTCTATTTGGCTCCATTCGACTCCGTTCCACACGATTCGACTCCATTCTACTGCATTCTGCACTATTCTATTCTCTTCTACCCTACCCTACTCTTATCGATTGTAATCAATTTGATTCATTACGATTTGTCTCATTTCCTCTCCATTTGACTCGATTCAGCTTGAATTGGGTCTATTCATCCATAGTCGGCACTGCTCGACTCTGACTATTCGACTCTGCTCAACTCTACTCCATTCTACTCTTTGTGTTCTCCTCTATTCTATTCTACTCTGCCCTAACCTACCGAATCCCAGCCTAACCTACACTACTCTAATCTATTCAATTTAATTGGATTCCATTCAATTCAATACCATTCTGCTCTATTTGACACAGTTCAATGTTATTCGGTGAGATTCCATGAGATTCGATGGGTTTTGGTTGGATTTCATGGGATTCAATGAAATTGGATGCAATAGGATGCGATTAGTTGTGATTTGGCTCAGTTTGGCCCGGTTCATTTTTTTGTCTCTATTTGGCTTGTTTCAGCTCCATTCGGCTACATTCAGCTCGAATCTGGTTGATTCGACTCGATTCGGCTCGATTTGGCTGGATTCGGCTGGATTTGGCCGTATGGGGCCCTGTTCGACGCTATTCAGCTCTATTCCACTCTTTTCTGCTCTATTCATCTCTATTCGACTCCATTCGACTCCATTCCACACCATTCTATTCCATTCTACACTATCCTATTCTACAGAACCCTACCCCACCGTACCCTATCCTAATCTATTCTATTCTGTTGTATCCTATTCTCTTTTTCTATTTTCCCTCTTCCATCCCATGCTACTCTACCATACCCTACACTAAACTAACCTACCCTGACCTATGCTGTTCTATTCTATTTTCTCTGTTCCACCGTATGCTACCCTACCCTACGGTACCCGACCGTACCGTACCCTACTACTACTTAGGAGTACTCAATAAGGGTAGTAATTAAGGGTACTAGTTAGGGCAAGGGTACTATTTCAGGCTACTAGTTCATGCCAGGGTACTTGTTAAGGGTACTAGTTAAGCTAAGGTTTATTCGTTAATGGTACTAGTTAATGCCAGGGTAATAGTTAAGGGTACTTGTTAAGGCACTGGTACTTGTTGAGGGTACTGTTGGAGACAAGGGTCGTATTTAAGACCACTACTTAAGGCAAGGCTACTAGTTAGGGGTGCTAGTTAAGGCCAGGGTACTAGTTAAGGTAAGGCTACTAGATAAGGCTACTAGTTAAGGCAAGGCTACTAGTTTAGGGAACAAACTCAGGGTACTTGTCAAGGCAAGGGTACTGTCCAAGGCTAGTTGTCTAGGCTACTGATCTATGCCCCTAGTCTAGCTGACTAGTCCAGCTTATTAGTCTAAGCTACTACTCTAGCCTTTTCTTGTCTACTGTACCATAGTCTACCTTCATCTACCCCATCCTAAAATACCGTACCGTACCCTATTCTATTCTAATCTATTCGATTTGATTCGATTCAAAGCATTTCGATGCAATTGGACGCGATCGTGCTTGAATCGGCTCGATTCGGCACCATCAGCTCCATTCAGCTTGATTCTGCTCGTTTCAACTCGATTTAACTCAGTGCAGCCTTATTCGGCCCTACTCAGCTCGATTCGACTGTTTTCTACTCTGTCTCTAGTCAACCCCATTTGGCTCCATTCTATTCCTTTCTACACTATTCTACTCTATTCTTTTCTACCCTACCCTACCCTACCCTCCTCTAATCTATTCTAACGGATTCGATTCGACGCGGTTCGAAGCAATTCGACACGATTCATCTTGTTTTGTTTCCATTTGGCTCGATTCGGCTCGAATTGTCTCTATTCAGCTATATACTGCACTATTTGTCTCTATTCGACTCAATTCTACTCTACTCTTCTCTACTTTTCTTTGCTCTACTCTACTGTACTATATTCTATTCTTTCTCTTCAGTACTGTTCTATTCTATTCTACCCTCCGCTCCCCTCCCCTCCCCTTCTCTAAGCTGTTTGATTCGATTTTATTTGACACATTTCCACGCGATTCGAAGTGATTAGGCTTGAATCAGCTCAATTCGGTTCGAATCGGCTCCATTCAGCTCGATTTCGCTCCATTCATCTCGATTTGGCTCAGATTGTGTCGATTCTGCTCCATTAGGCCTTCTTTGGTCCTATTCGGCCCTATCCTGCTCTATTCCACTGTTTTCTACTCTATTCATCTCTATCCGTCTCTATTCGACTCCTTTCAACTCCATTCTATTCCATTCCACACCATTCTCTCCTATTCTCTTGTACTCTGTTCTATTCTACCCTACCCTACCCTACTGCACCCCACCCAGAACTACCCTACTTTAATCTATTCAATTCAGTTCGACGTGATTTGATGGGATTCGACGGAATTTGACGAGATCTGAAGGGATTCAATGGGATTGGAAGACATTTGAAGAGATTCCATGCGACTCGACGTGATTCAGCAGGATTCTATGAGATTCGATGTAATTCGAAGTTAATCGATGTGATACGAAGCGATTCGGCGTGATTCGATGACATTCGACGTAATTTGACGCGATTCAACCCGATTTGACCCAAAGTGATGTGATTCGATGTGATTCGATGGGCTACGACTCTATTCAGCTACAGTCGGTGTGATTCTGCTTGATTCAGCTCAATTAGGTACTTTTCGACACTATACGCCTCTTTTCAGCTGTATTCACCTCCATTCAGCTCTATCCGTCTCTATTCGGTCTATTCGACTCTACTCTTTTCCAATCTATTCCATTCTTTATATTCTGCTCTAATCTCTTCTATTCTACTCTAGTCTATTCTACCCTCCCCTCCCCTTCTCTAATCTATACGTTTTGATTCGATTTTACGAAGTTAACGTGATTCGGATCGATTTGGCTCTCTTCGGCTCAATTAGGCTCCATTTGGCTCGTTTTGGATTGAATCGCTTCGATTCTGCTCGAATCGGCCTTATTGGCCCTATTCTGCTCTATTTGACTCTTTTCTACTCTATTCATCTCTATTTCACTCCATTCTATTCATTCCACACCGTTCTACACTACTCTATTCTGCTCTACCTACCCTACTCTAACTCTAATCGATTCAACGCGATTCCTCTCCTTTTGTCTGCATTCGGCACTATTCAGTTCTATTCGACTCTATTGTACTCTAGTCTACTCGTTTGTACTCTAGTCTACTCTTAGCTGATGTATTCTATAGTATGGTTTCTATCCTGTTCTATTCTACTCTATTCTACCGTACCTTATGCTACCCAACTCTAATCTATTCTCATCCATTTGATTGGATACGATTCGACCCATTTCGACGCGATTCGGCTCGATTTGGCTCTATTCTCACTCTATTCCCCTCTACTGTACTCTAGTCTACTCTTTTCTGTATTCTTTCTGTATTGTTCTGTTCTCTTCTATTCTGTTTTATTCTATTCTACTCTACTCTATTCTACCCAACCCTACCATACCCGAACCTCCCCTACTCTAATCTATTCAATTCCATACGATGAATTTTGACCCAATTCGGGTCATATCCTTTAGATTCGTGTCCATTTGGATCGAATAGTGTCGATTCAGCTTCATTCGGCTCCATTAGGCTCGATTCACTGGATTCGGCTCAGTTTGGCTTGATTTGGCTCAATTCCGCTCGATTCGGCCCTCTTCGGCACTATTTAGCTCTGTTTGGATCTTTTCTACTCTCTTCGACTCCATTCGATTTCATCGCACCCCATTCTACTCCATTCTACACTATTCTACTCTACTGTACTCTAATTTCCTGTAATTGATTCGATGGGATTCGACGTGATTTGTCTTGTTTCGTCTCCATTCGGCTCGATTTGACTCTATTCGACTCTGTTTGCTCTACTCTCCTCTACTTTTTTCTACCCCATTCTATTGTATTCTTTCTCTTCTGTTCTACTGTGTTCCATTCTATTCTTCTCTATTCTATCCTACCCTACTCTAATCTGTTCTACTTGAGTCGTTTCCACGCATTTCGATGCGATTCGGCTCAAATCGGCTCCATTCCACTCCACTCATCCCCATTCAGTTCAAATCTGTTCGATTCGGCTCTAATCGGCTCCATTTGGCTCTAGTAAGTTCTATTCGGCTCTAATAGGCTCTATTCAGCTCTATTCTCCTCTATTAGACTCTACTCAACTCTATTATCTCTTTTCGACTCCATTCGACTCCATTCTACAGCATTCTACTCCATCATACTCTATTCTCTATTCTATTGTCTTGTACTTTATGCGACTCTAAACAAAAATGTGTTTTTTAGAGTCGTAGTCTATTCTAATCGATTGGATTGGATTTGACTTGAATCGATGGGATTCAATGCAATCCGACGGGATTCGAAGCGACACGGCACGATTCCGCGGGATTCGGCACGATTCGTCTTGATTTCTATCGTTTCGGCTCTTTTTGGCTCTTTCTGGCTCTATTCGTTAATATGGAACTCTATTCTACTCTACTCTTCTATACTCTACACTACTCGACCCTATTCTATTCTTTCAGTTCTCTTCTGTTCTTTTCTACTGCATTCTATTCTACCCTACCCTACCCTACCTTACCCTACTGTAATCTGTTCGATTCTATGTGACACACTTGAAAGAGATTCGACCTGATTTAGGTCGTATCGGTTCGATTCAGCTCCTTTTCCTCCATTAGATTCAAGTCGGTTCTACTCGGCTCTTTTCCGCTCTATTTGGCTCTGTTCAGCAGTATTCGACTCTATTTGTCTCTAGTCTACTCTACCCTACTTTTCTCTACTCTACTGTTTTCTTTCAGTTCTGTCGTAGTCTACCCTACCCTAACCTTACCCGCCCTACACTAATCTATTTGATTCGGTTCAACACATTTCAACGCGATTCGACATGTTTCATCTTGATTCACCTCGAATTTGGTCGATTCGGGTGTATTCAGCTCTGTTCGGCTCTTTTCGGCTCTATTCACCTCTATTCAACTCTATTTCACTCTCTTCTACTCTACTTAATTCTATTCTATTCTTTCTGTTGTGTTCTCTTCTCTTCTCTTCTAAACCTCTCCTACCCTACCCCCCTCTACTCTAATCTATTCAATTCACTTCAATGCATTTCGACGCGATTCCATGTGATTAGGCTTGAATCGGCTCCATTTAGCTCTATTTGACTTGAATCGGGTCGATTCGGCTCAATTCAGCATAGTTAGGCTCGATTCAACCTTCTTCAGCCCTTTTTGGCTCTATTCAGCTCTTTTCTACTTTAATCGTCTCTATTTGGCTCCATTCGACTCCGTTCCACACGATTCGACTCCATTCTACTGCATTCTGCACTATTCTATTCTCTTCTACCCTACCCTACTCTTATCGATTGTAATCAATTTGATTCATTACGATTTGTCTCATTTCCTCTCCATTTGACTCGATTCAGCTTGAATTGGGTCTATTCATCCATAGTCGGCACTGCTCGACTCTGACTATTCGACTCTGCTCAACTCTACTCCATTCTACTCTTTGTGTTCTCCTCTATTCTATTCTACTCTGCCCTAACCTACCGAATCCCAGCCTAACCTACACTACTCTAATCTATTCAATTTAATTGGATTCCATTCAATTCAATACCATTCTGCTCTATTTGACACAGTTCAATGTTATTCGGTGAGATTCCATGAGATTCGATGGGTTTTGGTTGGATTTCATGGGATTCAATGAAATTGGATGCAATAGGATGCGATTAGTTGTGATTTGGCTCAGTTTGGCCCGGTTCATTTTTTTGTCTCTATTTGGCTTGTTTCAGCTCCATTCGGCTACATTCAGCTCGAATCTGGTTGATTCGACTCGATTCGGCTCGATTTGGCTGGATTCGGCTGGATTTGGCCGTATGGGGCCCTGTTCGGCGCTATTCAGCTCTATTCCACTCTTTTCTGCTCTATTCATCTCTATTCGACTCCATTCGACTCCATTCCACACCATTCTATTCCATTCTACACTATCCTATTCTACAGAACCCTACCCCACCGTACCCTATCCTAATCTATTCTATTCTGTTGTATCCTATTCTCTTTTTCTATTTTCCCTATTCCATCCCATGCTACTCTACCATACCCTACACTAAACTAACCTACCCTGACCTATGCTGTTCTATTCTATTTTCTCTGTTCCACCGTATGCTACCCTACCCTACGGTACCCGACCGTACCGTACCCTACTACTACTTAGGAGTACTCAATAAGGGTAGTAATTAAGGGTACTAGTTAGGGCAAGGATACTATTTCAGGCTACTAGTTCATGCCAGGGTACTTGTTAAGGGTACTAGTTAAGCTAAGGTTTATTCGTTAATGGTACTAGTTAATGCCAGGGTAATAGTTAAGGGTACTTGTTAAGGCACTGGTACTTGTTGAGGGTACTGTTTGAGACAAGGGTCGTATTTAAGACCACTACTTAAGGCAAGGCTACTAGTTAGGGGTGCTAGTTAAGGCCAGGGTACTAGTTAAGGTAAGGCTACTAGATAAGGCTACTAGTTACGGCAAGGCTACTAGTTTAGGGAACAAACTCAGGGTACTTGTCAAGGCAAGGGTACTGTCCAAGGCTAGTTGTCTAGGCTACTGATCTATGCCCCTAGTCTAGCTGACTAGTCCAGCTTATTAGTCTAAGCTACTACTCTAGCCTTTTCTTGTCTACTGTACCATAGTCTACCTTCATCTACCCCATCCTAAAATACCGTACCGTACCCTATTCTATTCTAATCTATTCGATTTGATTCGATTCAAAGCATTTCGATGCAATTGGACGCGATCGTGCTTGAATCGGCTCGATTCGGCACCATCAGCTCCATTCAGCTTGATTCTGCTCGTTTCAACTCGATTTAACTCAGTGCAGCCTTATTCGGCCCTACTCAGCTCGATTCGACTGTTTTCTACTCTGTCTCTAGTCAACCCCATTTGGCTCCATTCTATTCCTTTCTACACTATTCTACTCTATTCTTTTCTACCCTACCCTACCCTACCCTCCTCTAATCTATTCTAACGGATTCGATTCGACGCGGTTCGAAGCAATTCGACACGATTCATCTTGTTTTGTTTCCATTTGGCTCGATTCGGCTCGAATTGTCTCTATTCAGCTATATACTGCACTATTTGTCTCTATTCGACTCAATTCTACTCTACTCTTCTCTACTTTTCTTTGCTCTACTCTACTGTACTATATTCTATTCTTTCTCTTCAGTACTGTTCTATTCTATTCTACCCTCCGCTCCCCTCCCCTCCCCTTCTCTAAGCTGTTTGATTCGATTTTATTTGACACATTTCCACGCGATTCGAAGTGATTAGGCTTGAATCAGCTCAATTCGGTTCGAATCGGCTCCATTCAGCTCGATTTCGCTCCATTCATCTCGATTTGGCTCAGATTGTGTCGATTCTGCTCCATTAGGCCTTCTTTGGTCCTATTCGGCCCTATCCTGCTCTATTCCACTGTTTTCTACTCTATTCATCTCTATCCGTCTCTATTCGACTCCTTTCAACTCCATTCTATTCCATTCCACACCATTCTCTCCTATTCTCTTGTACTCTGTTCTATTCTACCCTACCCTACCCTACTGCACCCCACCCAGAACTACCCTACTTTAATCTATTCAATTCAGTTCGACGTGATTTGATGGGATTCGACGGAATTTGACGAGATCTGAAGGGATTCAATGGGATTCGAAGACATTTGAAGAGATTCCATGCGACTCGACGTGATTCAGCAGGATTCTATGAGATTCGATGTAATTCGAAGTTAATCGATGTGATACGAAGCGATTCGGCGTGATTCGATGACATTCGACGTAATTTGACGCGATTCGACCCTATTCGACCCGATTTCACCCAAAGTGATGTGATTCGATGTGATTCGATGGGTTACGACTCTATTCAGCTACAGTCGGTGTGATTCTGCTTGATTCAGCTCAATTAGGTGCTTTTCGGCACTATACGCCTCTTTTCAGCTGTATTCACCTCCATTCAGCTCTATCCGTCTCTATTCAGTCTATTCGACTCTACTCTTTTCCAATCTATTCCATTCTTTATATTCTGCTCTAATCTCTTCTATTCTACTCTAGTCTATTCTACCCTCCCCTCCCCTTCTCTAATCTATACGTTTTGATTCGATTTTACGAAGTTAACGTGATTCGGATCGATTTGGCTCTCTTCGGCTCAATTAGGCTCCATTTGGCTCGTTTTGGATTGAATCGCTTCGATTCTGCTCGAATCGGCCTTATTGGCCCTATTCTGCTCTATTTGACTCTTTTCTACTCTATTCATCTCTATTTCACTCCATTCTATTCATTCCACACCGTTCTACACTACTCTATTCTGCTCTACCTACCCTACTCTAACTCTAATCGATTCAACGCGATTCCTCTCCTTTTGTCTGCATTCGGCACTATTCAGTTCTATTCGACTCTATTCGACTCTATTGTACTCTAGTCTACTCGTTTGTACTCTAGTCTACTCTTAGCTGATGTATTCTATAGTACGGTTTCTATCCTGTTCTATTCTACTCTATTCTACCGTACCTTAGGCTACCCAACTCTAATCTAGTCTCATCCATTTGATTGGATACGATTCGACCCATTTCGACGCGATTCGGCTCGATTTGGCTCTATTCTCACTCTATTCCCCTCTACTGTACTCTAGTCTACTCTTTTCTGTATTCTTTCTGTATTGTTCTGTTCTCTTCTATTCTGTTTTATTCTATTCTACTCTACTCTATTCTACCCAACCCTACCATACCCGAACCTCCCCTACTCTAATCTATTCAATTCCATATGATGAATTTTGACCCAATTCGGGTCATATCCTTTAGATTCGTGTCCGTTTGGATCGAATAGTGTCGATTCAGCTTCATTCGGCTCCATTAGGCTCGATTCACTGGATTCGGCTCAGTTTGGCTTGATTTGGCTCAATTCCGCTCGATTCGGCCCTCTTCGGCACTATTTAGCTCTGTTTGGATCTTTTCTACTCTCTTCGACTCCATTCGATTTCATCGCACCCCATTCTACTCCATTCTACACTATTCTACTCTACTGTACTCTAATTTCCTGTAATTGATTCGATGGGATTCGACGTGATTTGTCTTGTTTCGTCTCCATTCGGCTCGATTTGACTCTATTCGACTCTGTTTGCTCTACTCTCCTCTACTTTTTTCTACCCCATTCTATTGTATTCTTTCTCTTCTGTTCTACTGTGTTCCATTCTATTCTTCTCTATTCTATCCTACCCTACTCTAATCTGTTCTACTTGAGTCGTTTCCACGCATTTCGATGCGATTCGGCTCAAATCGGCTCCATTCCACTCCACTCATCCCCATTCAGTTCAAATCTGTTCGATTCGGCTCTAATCGGCTCCATTTGGCTCTAGTAAGTTCTATTCGGCTCTAATAGGCTCTATTCAGCTCTATTCTCCTCTATTAGACTCTACTCAACTCTATTATCTCTTTTCGACTCCATTCGACTCCATTCTACAGCATTCTACTCCATCATACTCTATTCTCTATTCTATTGTCTTGTACTTTATGCGACTCTAAACAAAAATGTGTTTTTTAGAGTCGTAGTCTATTCTAATCGATTGGATTGGATTTGACTTGAATCGATGGGATTCAATGCAATCCGACGGGATTCGAAGCGACACGGCACGATTCCGCGGGATTCGGCACGATTCGTCTTGATTTCTATCGTTTCGGCTCTTTTTGGCTCTTTCTGGCTCTATTCGTTAATATGGAACTCTATTCTACTCTACTCTTCTATACTCTACACTACTCGACCCTATTCTATTCTTTCAGTTCTCTTCTGTTCTTTTCTACTGCATTCTATTCTACCCTACCCTACCCTACCTTACCCTACTGTAATCTGTTCGATTCTATGTGACACACTTGAAAGAGATTCGACCTGATTTAGGTCGTATCGGTTCGATTCAGCTCCTTTTCCTCCATTAGATTCAAGTCGGTTCTACTCGGCTCTTTTCCGCTCTATTTGGCTCTGTTCAGCAGTATTCGACTCTATTTGTCTCTAGTCTACTCTACCCTACTTTTCTCTACTCTACTGTTTTCTTTCAGTTCTGTCGTAGTCTACCCTACCCTACCCTAACCTTACCCGCCCTACACTAATCTATTTGATTCGGTTCAACACATTTCAACGCGATTCGACATGTTTCATCTTGATTCACCTCGAATTTGGTCGATTCGGGTGTATTCAGCTCTGTTCGGCTCTTTTCGGCTCTATTCACCTCTATTCAACTCTATTTCACTCTCTTCTACTCTACTTAATTCTATTCTATTCTTTCTGTTGTGTTCTCTTCTCTTCTCTTCTAAACCTCTCCTACCCTACCCCCCTCTACTCTAATCTATTCAATTCACTTCAATGCATTTCGACGCGATTCCATGTGATTAGGCTTGAATCGGCTCCATTTAGCTCTATTTGACTTGAATCGGGTCGATTCGGCTCAATTCAGCATAGTTAGGCTCGATTCAACCTTCTTCAGCCCTTTTTGGCTCTATTCAGCTCTTTTCTACTTTAATCGTCTCTATTTGGCTCCATTCGACTCCGTTCCACACGATTCGACTCCATTCTACTGCATTCTGCACTATTCTATTCTCTTCTACCCTACCCTACTCTTATCGATTGTAATCAATTTGATTCATTACGATTTGTCTCATTTCCTCTCCATTTGACTCGATTCAGCTTGAATTGGGTCTATTCATCCATAGTCGGCACTGCTCGACTCTGACTATTCGACTCTGCTCAACTCTACTCCATTCTACTCTTTGTGTTCTCCTCTATTCTATTCTACTCTGCCCTAACCTACCGAATCCCAGCCTAACCTACACTACTCTAATCTATTCAATTTAATTGGATTCCATTCAATTCAATACCATTCTGCTCTATTTGACACAGTTCAATGTTATTCGGTGAGATTCCATGAGATTCGATGGGTTTTGGTTGGATTTCATGGGATTCAATGAAATTGGATGCAATAGGATGCGATTAGTTGTGATTTGGCTCAGTTTGGCCCGGTTCATTTTTTTGTCTCTATTTGGCTTGTTTCAGCTCCATTCGGCTACATTCAGCTCGAATCTGGTTGATTCGACTCGATTCGGCTCGATTTGGCTGGATTCGGCTGGATTTGGCCGTATGGGGCCCTGTTCGACGCTATTCACCTCTATTCCACTCTTTTCTGCTCTATTCATCTCTATTCGACTCCATTCGACTCCATTCCACACCATTCTATTCCATTCTACACTATCCTATTCTACAGAACCCTACCCCACCGTACCCTATCCTAATCTATTCTATTCTGTTGTATCCTATTCTCTTTTTCTATTTTCCCTATTCCATCCCATGCTACTCTACCATACCCTACACTAAACTAACCTACCCTGACCTATGCTGTTCTATTCTATTTTCTCTGTTCCACCGTATGCTACCCTACCCTACGGTACCCGACCGTACCGTACCCTACTACTACTTAGGAGTACTCAATAAGGGTAGTAATTAAGGGTACTAGTTAGGGCAAGGGTACTATTTCAGGCTACTAGTTCATGCCAGGGTACTTGTTAAGGGTACTAGTTAAGCTAAGGTTTATTCGTTAATGGTACTAGTTAATGCCAGGGTAATAGTTAAGGGTACTTGTTAAGGCACTGGTACTTGTTGAGGGTACTGTTTGAGACAAGGGTCGTATTTAAGACCACTACTTAAGGCAAGGCTACTAGTTAGGGGTGCTAGTTAAGGCCAGGGTACTAGTTAAGGTAAGGCTACTAGATAAGGCTACTAGTTAAGGCAAGGCTACTAGTTTAGGGAACAAACTCAGGGTACTTGTCAAGGCAAGGGTACTGTCCAAGGCTAGTTGTCTAGGCTACTGATCTATGCCCCTAGTCTAGCTGACTAGTCCAGCTTATTAGTCTAAGCTACTACTCTAGCCTTTTCTTGTCTACTGTACCATAGTCTACCTTCATCTACCCCATCCTAAAATACCGTACCGTACCCTATTCTATTCTAATCTATTCGATTTGATTCGATTCAAAGCATTTCGATGCAATTGGACGCGATCGTGCTTGAATCGGCTCGATTCGGCACCATCAGCTCCATTCAGCTTGATTCTGCTCGTTTCAACTCGATTTAACTCAGTGCAGCCTTATTCGGCCCTACTCAGCTCGATTCGACTGTTTTCTACTCTGTCTCTAGTCAACCCCATTTGGCTCCATTCTATTCCTTTCTACACTATTCTACTCTATTCTTTTCTACCCTACCCTACCCTACCCTCCTCTAATCTATTCTAACGGATTCGATTCGACGCGGTTCGAAGCAATTCGACACGATTCATCTTGTTTTGTTTCCATTTGGCTCAATTCGGCTCGAATTGTCTCTATTCAGCTATATACTGCACTATTTGTCTCTATTCGACTCAATTCTACTCTACTCTTCTCTACTTTTCTTTGCTCTACTCTACTGTACTATATTCTATTCTTTCTCTTCAGTACTGTTCTATTCTATTCTACCCTCCGCTCCCCTCCCCTCCCCTTCTCTAAGCTGTTTGATTCGATTTTATTTGACACATTTCCACGCGATTCGAAGTGATTAGGCTTGAATCAGCTCAATTCGGTTCGAATCGGCTCCATTCAGCTCGATTTCGCTCCATTCATCTCGATTTGGCTCAGATTGTGTCGATTCTGCTCCATTAGGCCTTCTTTGGTCCTATTCGGCCCTATCCTGCTCTATTCCACTGTTTTCTACTCTATTCATCTCTATCCGTCTCTATTCGACTCCTTTCAACTCCATTCTATTCCATTCCACACCATTCTCTCCTATTCTCTTGTACTCTGTTCTATTCTACCCTACCCTACCCTACTGCACCCCACCCAGAACTACCCTACTTTAATCTATTCAATTCAGTTCGACGTGATTTGATGGGATTCGACGGAATTTGACGAGATCTGAAGGGATTCAATGGGATTGGAAGACATTTGAAGAGATTCCATGCGACTCGACGTGATTCAGCAGGATTCTATGAGATTCGATGTAATTCGAAGTTAATCGATGTGATACGAAGCGATTCGGCGTGATTCGATGACATTCGACGTAATTTGACGCGATTCAACCCGATTTGACCCAAAGTGATGTGATTCGATGTGATTCGATGGGCTACGACTCTATTCAGCTACAGTCGGTGTGATTCTGCTTGATTCAGCTCAATTAGGTACTTTTCGGCACTATACGGCTCTTTTCAGCTGTATTCACCTCCATTCAGCTCTATCCGTCTCTATTCAGTCTATTCGACTCTACTCTTTTCCAATCTATTCCATTCTTTATATTCTGCTCTAATCTCTTCTATTCTACTCTAGTCTATTCTACCCTCCCCTCCCCTTCTCTAATCTATACGTTTTGATTCGATTTTACGAAGTTAACGTGATTCGGATCGATTTGGCTCTCTTCGGCTCAATTAGGCTCCATTTGGCTCGTTTTGGATTGAATCGCTTCGATTCTGCTCGAATCGGCCTTATTGGCCCTATTCTGCTCTATTTGACTCTTTTCTACTCTATTCATCTCTATTTCACTCCATTCTATTCATTCCACACCGTTCTACACTACTCTATTCTGCTCTACCTACCCTACTCTAACTCTAATCGATTCAACGCGATTCCTCTCCTTTTGTCTGCATTCGGCACTATTCAGTTCTATTCGACTCTATTCGACTCTATTGTACTCTAGTCTACTCGTTTGTACTCTAGTCTACTCTTAGCTGATGTATTCTATAGTATGGTTTCTATCCTGTTCTATTCTACTCTATTCTACCGTACCTTATGCTACCCAACTCTAATCTATTCTCATCCATTTGATTGGATACGATTCGACCCATTTCGACGCGATTCGGCTCGATTTGGCTCTATTCTCACTCTATTCCCCTCTACTGTACTCTAGTCTACTCTTTTCTGTATTCTTTCTGTATTGTTCTGTTCTCTTCTATTCTGTTTTATTCTATTCTACTCTACTCTATTCTACCCAACCCTACCATACCCGAACCTCCCCTACTCTAATCTATTCAATTCCATATGATGAATTTTGACCCAATTCGGGTCATATCGTTTAGATTCGTGTCCATTTGGATCGAATAGTGTCGATTCAGCTTCATTCGGCTCCATTAGGCTCGATTCACTGGATTCGGCTCAGTTTGGCTTGATTTGGCTCAATTCCGCTCGATTCGGCCCTCTTCGGCACTATTTAGCTCTGTTTGGATCTTTTCTACTCTCTTCGACTCCATTCGATTTCATCGCACCCCATTCTACTCCATTCTACACTATTCTACTCTACTGTACTCTAATTTCCTGTAATTGATTCGATGGGATTCGACGTGATTTGTCTTGTTTCGTCTCCATTCGGCTCGATTTGACTCTATTCGACTCTGTTTGCTCTACTCTCCTCTACTTTTTTCTACCCCATTCTATTGTATTCTTTCTCTTCTGTTCTACTGTGTTCCATTCTATTCTTCTCTATTCTATCCTACCCTACTCTAATCTGTTCTACTTGAGTCGTTTCCACGCATTTCGATGCGATTCGGCTCAAATCGGCTCCATTCCACTCCACTCATCCCCATTCAGTTCAAATCTGTTCGATTCGGCTCTAATCGGCTCCATTTGGCTCTAGTAAGTTCTATTCGGCTCTAATAGGCTCTATTCAGCTCTATTCTCCTCTATTAGACTCTACTCAACTCTATTATCTCTTTTCGACTCCATTCGACTCCATTCTACAGCATTCTACTCCATCATACTCTATTCTCTATTCTATTGTCTTGTACTTTATGCGACTCTAAACAAAAATGTGTTTTTTAGAGTCGTAGTCTATTCTAATCGATTGGATTGGATTTGACTTGAATCGATGGGATTCAATGCAATCCGACGGGATTCGAAGCGACACGGCACGATTCCGCGGGATTCGGCACGATTCGTCTTGATTTCTATCGTTTCGGCTCTTTTTGGCTCTTTCTGGCTCTATTCGTTAATATGGAACTCTATTCTACTCTACTCTTCTATACTCTACACTACTCGACCCTATTCTATTCTTTCAGTTCTCTTCTGTTCTTTTCTACTGCATTCTATTCTACCCTACCCTACCCTACCTTACCCTACTGTAATCTGTTCGATTCTATGTGACACACTTGAAAGAGATTCGACCTGATTTAGGTCGTATCGGTTCGATTCAGCTCCTTTTCCTCCATTAGATTCAAGTCGGTTCTACTCGGCTCTTTTCCGCTCTATTTGGCTCTGTTCAGCAGTATTCGACTCTATTTGTCTCTAGTCTACTCTACCCTACTTTTCTCTACTCTACTGTTTTCTTTCAGTTCTGTCGTAGTCTACCCTACCCTAACCTTACCCGCCCTACACTAATCTATTTGATTCGGTTCAACACATTTCAACGCGATTCGACATGTTTCATCTTGATTCACCTCGAATTTGGTCGATTCGGGTGTATTCAGCTCTGTTCGGCTCTTTTCGGCTCTATTCACCTCTATTCAACTCTATTTCACTCTCTTCTACTCTACTTAATTCTATTCTATTCTTTCTGTTGTGTTCTCTTCTCTTCTCTTCTAAACCTCTCCTACCCTACCCCCCTCTACTCTAATCTATTCAATTCACTTCAATGCATTTCGACGCGATTCCATGTGATTAGGCTTGAATCGGCTCCATTTAGCTCTATTTGACTTGAATCGGGTCGATTCGGCTCAATTCAGCATAGTTAGGCTCGATTCAACCTTCTTCAGCCCTTTTTGGCTCTATTCAGCTCTTTTCTACTTTAATCGTCTCTATTTGGCTCCATTCGACTCCGTTCCACACGATTCGACTCCATTCTACTGCATTCTGCACTATTCTATTCTCTTCTACCCTACCCTACTCTTATCGATTTTAATCAATTTGATTCATTACGATTTGTCTCATTTCCTCTCCATTTGACTCGATTCAGCTTGAATTGGGTCTATTCATCCATAGTCGGCACTGCTCGACTCTGACTATTCGACTCTGCTCAACTCTACTCCATTCTACTCTTTGTGTTCTCCTCTATTCTATTCTACTCTGCCCTAACCTACCGAATCCCAGCCTAACCTACACTACTCTAATCTATTCAATTTAATTGGATTCCATTCAATTCAATACCATTCTGCTCTATTTGACACAGTTCAATGTTATTCGGTGAGATTCCATGAGATTCGATGGGTTTTGGTTGGATTTCATGGGATTCAATGAAATTGGATGCAATAGGATGCGATTAGTTGTGATTTGGCTCAGTTTGGCCCGGTTCATTTTTTTGTCTCTATTTGGCTTGTTTCAGCTCCATTCGGCTACATTCAGCTCGAATCTGGTTGATTCGACTCGATTCGGCTCGATTTGGCTGGATTCGGCTGGATTTGGCCGTATGGGGCCCTGTTCGACGCTATTCAGCTCTATTCCACTCTTTTCTGCTCTATTCATCTCTATTCGACTCCATTCGACTCCATTCCACACCATTCTATTCCATTCTACACTATCCTATTCTACAGAACCCTACCCCACCGTACCCTATCCTAATCTATTCTATTCTGTTGTATCCTATTCTCTTTTTCTATTTTCCCTATTCCATCCCATGCTACTCTACCATACCCTACACTAAACTAACCTACCCTGACCTATGCTGTTCTATTCTATTTTCTCTGTTCCACCGTATGCTACCCTACCCTACGGTACCCGACCGTACCGTACCCTACTACTACTTAGGAGTACTCAATAAGGGTAGTAATTAAGGGTACTAGTTAGGGCAAGGGTACTATTTCAGGCTACTAGTTCATGCCAGGGTACTTGTTAAGGGTACTAGTTAAGCTAAGGTTTATTCGTTAATGGTACTAGTTAATGCTAGGGTAATAGTTAAGGGTACTTGTTAAGGCACTGGTACTTGTTGAGGGTACTGTTGGAGACAAGGGTCGTATTTAAGACCACTACTTAAGGCAAGGCTACTAGTTAGGGGTGCTAGTTAAGGCCAGGGTACTAGTTAAGGTAAGGCTACTAGATAAGGCTACTAGTTAAGGCAAGGCTACTAGTTTAGGGAACAAACTCAGGGTACTTGTCAAGGCAAGGGTACTGTCCAAGGCTAGTTGTCTAGGCTACTGATCTATGCCCCTAGTCTAGCTGACTAGTCCAGCTTATTAGTCTAAGCTACTACTCTAGCCTTTTCTTGTCTACTGTACCATAGTCTACCTTCATCTACCCCATCCTAAAATACCGTACCGTACCCTATTCTATTCTAATCTATTCGATTTGATTCGATTCAAAGCATTTCGATGCAATTGGACGCGATCGTGCTTGAATCGGCTCGATTCGGCACCATCAGCTCCATTCAGCTTGATTCTGCTCGTTTCAACTCGATTTAACTCAGTGCAGCCTTATTCGGCCCTGCTCAGCTCGATTCGACTGTTTTCTACTCTGTCTCTAGTCAACCCCATTTGGCTCCATTCTACTCCTTTCTACACTATTCTACTCTATTCTTTTCTAACCTACCCTACCCTCCTCTAATCTGTTCTAACGGATTCGATTCGACGCGGTTCGAAGCAATTCGACACGATTCATCTTGTTTTGTTTCCATTTGGCTCGATTCGGCTCGAATTGTCTCTATTCAGCTATATACTGCACTATTTGTCTCTATTCGACTCAATTCTACTCTACTCTTCTCTACTTTTCTTTGCTCTACTCTACTGTACTATATTCTATTCTTTCTCTTCAGTACTGTTCTATTCTATTCTACCCTCCGCTCCCCTCCCCTCCCCTTCTCTAAGCTGTTTGATTCGATTTTATTTGACACATTTCCACGCGATTCGAAGTGATTAGGCTTGAATCAGCTCAATTCGGTTCGAATCGGCTCCATTCAGCTCGATTTCGCTCCATTCATCTCGATTTGGCTCAGATTGTGTCGATTCTGCTCCATTAGGCCTTCTTTGGTCCTATTCGGCCCTATCCTGCTCTATTCCACTGTTTTCTACTCTATTCATCTCTATCCGTCTCTATTCGACTCCTTTCAACTCCATTCTATTCCATTCCACACCATTCTCTCCTATTCTCTTGTACTCTGTTCTATTCTACCCTACCCTACCCTACTGCACCCCACCCAGAACTACCCTACTTTAATCTATTCAATTCAGTTCGACGTGATTTGATGGGATTCGACGGAATTTGACGAGATCTGAAGGGATTCAATGGGATTGGAAGACATTTGAAGAGATTCCATGCGACTCGACGTGATTCAGCAGGATTCTATGAGATTCGATGTAATTCGAAGTTAATCGATGTGATACGAAGCGATTCGGCGTGATTCGATGACATTCGACGTAATTTGACGCGATTCAACCCGATTTGACCCAAAGTGATGTGATTCGATGTGATTCGATGGGCTACGACTCTATTCAGCTACAGTCGGTGTGATTCTGCTTGATTCAGCTCAATTAGGTACTTTTCGGCACTATACGGCTCTTTTCAGCTGTATTCACCTCCATTCAGCTCTATCCGTCTCTATTCAGTCTATTCGACTCTACTCTTTTCCAATCTATTCCATTCTTTATATTCTGCTCTAATCTCTTCTATTCTACTCTAGTCTATTCTACCCTCCCCTCCCCTTCTCTAATCTATACGTTTTGATTCGATTTTACGAAGTTAACGTGATTCGGATCGATTTGGCTCTCTTCGGCTCAATTAGGCTCCATTTGGCTCGTTTTGGATTGAATCGCTTCGATTCTGCTCGAATCGGCCTTATTGGCCCTATTCTGCTCTATTTGACTCTTTTCTACTCTATTCATCTCTATTTCACTCCATTCTATTCATTCCACACCGTTCTACACTACTCTATTCTGCTCTACCTACCCTACTCTAACTCTAATCGATTCAACGCGATTCCTCTCCTTTTGTCTGCATTCGGCACTATTCAGTTCTATTCGACTCTATTCGACTCTATTGTACTCTAGTCTACTCGTTTGTACTCTAGTCTACTCTTAGCTGATGTATTCTATAGTATGGTTTCTATCCTGTTCTATTCTACTCTATTCTACCGTACCTTATGCTACCCAACTCTAATCTAGTCTCATCCATTTGATTGGATACGATTCGACCCATTTCGACGCGATTCGGCTCGATTTGGCTCTATTCTCACTCTATTCCCCTCTACTGTACTCTAGTCTACTCTTTTCTGTATTCTTTCTGTATTGTTCTGTTCTCTTCTATTCTGTTTTATTCTATTCTACTCTACTCTATTCTACCCAACCCTACCATACCCGAACCTCCCCTACTCTAATCTATTCAATTCCATATGATGAATTTTGACCCAATTCGGGTCATATCGTTTAGATTCGTGTCCGTTTGGATCGAATAGTGTCGATTCAGCTTCATTCGGCTCCATTAGGCTCGATTCACTGGATTCGGCTCAGTTTGGCTTGATTTGGCTCAATTCCGCTCGATTCGGCCCTCTTCGGCACTATTTAGCTCTATTTGGATCTTTTCTACTCTCTTCGACTCCATTCGATTTCATCGCACCCCATTCTACTCCATTCTACACTATTCTACTCTACTGTACTCTAATTTACTGTAATTGATTCGATGGGATTCGACGTGATTTGTCTTGTTTCGTCTCCATTCGGCTCGATTTGACTCTATTCGACTCTGTTTGCTCTACTCTCCTCTACTTTTTTCTACCCCATTCTATTGTATTCTTTCTCTTCTGTTCTACTGTGTTCCATTCTATTCTTCTCTATTCTATCCTACCCTACTCTAATCTGTTCTACTTGAGTCGTTTCCACGCATTTCGATGCGATTCGGCTCAAATCGGCTCCATTCCACTCCACTCATCCCCATTCAGTTCAAATCTGTTCGATTCGGCTCTAATCGGCTCCATTTGGCTCTAGTAAGTTCTATTCGGCTCTAATAGGCTCTATTCAGCTCTATTCTCCTCTATTAGACTCTACTCAACTCTATTATCTCTTTTCGACTCCATTCGACTCCATTCTACAGCATTCTACTCCATCATACTCTATTCTCTATTCTATTGTCTTGTACTTTATGCGACTCTAAACAAAAATGTGTTTTTTAGAGTCGTAGTCTATTCTAATCGATTGGATTGGATTTGACTTGAATCGATGGGATTCAATGCAATCCGACGGGCTTCGAAGCGACACGGCACGATTCCGCGGGATTCGGCACGATTCGTCTTGATTTCTATCGTTTCGGCTCTTTTTGGCTCTTTCTGGCTCTATTTGTTAATATGGAACTCTATTCTACTCTACTCTTCTATACTCTACACTACTCGACCCTATTCTATTCTTTCAGTTCTCTTCTGTTCTTTTCTACTGCATTCTATTCTACCCTACCCTACCCTACCTTACCCTACTGTAATCTGTTCGATTCTATGTGACACACTTGAAAGAGATTCGACCTGATTTAGGTCGTATCGGTTCGATTCAGCTCCTTTTCCTCCATTAGATTCAAGTCGGTTCTACTCGGCTCTTTTCCGCTCTATTTGGCTCTGTTCAGCAGTATTCGACTCTATTTGTCTCTAGTCTACTCTACCCTACTTTTCTCTACTCTACTGTTTTCTTTCAGTTCTGTCGTAGTCTACCCTACCCTAACCTTACCCGCCCTACACTAATCTATTTGATTCGGTTCAACACATTTCAACGCGATTCGACATGTTTCATCTTGATTCACCTCGAATTTGGTCGATTCGGGTGTATTCAGCTCTGTTCGGCTCTTTTCGGCTCTATTCACCTCTATTCAACTCTATTTCACTCTCTTCTACTCTACTTAATTCTATTCTATTCTTTCTGTTGTGTTCTCTTCTCTTCTCTTCTAAACCTCTCCTACCCTACCCCCCTCTACTCTAATCTATTCAATTCACTTCAATGCATTTCGACGCGATTCCATGTGATTAGGCTTGAATCGGCTCCATTTAGCTCTATTTGACTTGAATCGGGTCGATTCGGCTCAATTCAGCATAGTTAGGCTCGATTCAACCTTCTTCAGCCCTTTTTGGCTCTATTCAGCTCTTTTCTACTTTAATCGTCTCTATTTGGCTCCATTCGACTCCGTTCCACACGATTCGACTCCATTCTACTGCATTCTGCACTATTCTATTCTCTTCTACCCTACCCTACTCTTATCGATTTTAATCAATTTGATTCATTACGATTTGTCTCATTTCCTCTCCATTTGACTCGATTCAGCTTGAATTGGGTCTATTCATCCATAGTCGGCACTGCTCGACTCTGACTATTCGACTCTGCTCAACTCTACTCCATTCTACTCTTTGTGTTCTCCTCTATTCTATTCTACTCTGCCCTAACCTACCGAATCCCAGCCTAACCTACACTACTCTAATCTATTCAATTTAATTGGATTCCATTCAATTCAATACCATTCTGCTCTATTTGACACAGTTCAATGTTATTCGGTGAGATTCCATGAGATTCGATGGGTTTTGGTTGGATTTCATGGGATTCAATGAAATTGGATGCAATAGGATGCGATTAGTTGTGATTTGGCTCAGTTTGGCCCGGTTCATTTTTTTGTCTCTATTTGGCTTGTTTCAGCTCCATTCGGCTACATTCAGCTCGAATCTGGTTGATTCGACTCGATTCGGCTCGATTTGGCTGGATTCGGCTGGATTTGGCCGTATGGGGCCCTGTTCGACGCTATTCAGCTCTATTCCACTCTTTTCTGCTCTATTCATCTCTATTCGACTCCATTCGACTCCATTCCACACCATTCTATTCCATTCTACACTATCCTATTCTACAGAACCCTACCCCACCGTACCCTATCCTAATCTATTCTATTCTGTTGTATCCTATTCTCTTTTTCTATTTTCCCTATTCCATCCCATGCTACTCTACCATACCCTACACTAAACTAACCTACCCTGACCTATGCTGTTCTATTCTATTTTCTCTGTTCCACCGTATGCTACCCTACCCTACGGTACCCAACCGTACCGTACCCTACTACTACTTAGGAGTACTCAATAAGGGTAGTAATTAAGGGTACTAGTTAGGGCAAGGGTACTATTTCAGGCTACTAGTTCATGCCAGGGTACTTGTTAAGGGTACTAGTTAAGCTAAGGTTTATTCGTTAATGGTACTAGTTAATGCCAGGGTAATAGTTAAGGGTACTTGTTAAGGCACTGGTACTTGT